>NC_134559.1:15102293-15411191 GCF_025594145.1 Primulina tabacum
CTGTCGTGTTTGTTGATACTATCGTTGCTTAGAGAAAAGTTGCATACATGTGATGCTAAATAGACGATGGAGATCTGATTCTTGGTAATTCTTGCATGACATTGATTGACACTTTTGCAAACATAGAAATGATCTAGGCAATTTTTCACAATATCTTTGGGCCTCTATTCTTTAATTACTGTCAATTGTAGCCCTTTGAGCTTCGAGTTAATTGAGATGCTTAAAATATCTTTTGTACCTAACTCATATATCATGTTGATTGAAAATTGCATGTGATTGGTTTGTATGAGTTGACCTATGGATTGTCGAAAATCTAGAACTTGTTTGAGCACTTTTCGAGGCGAAATACGAATAATATGTGACATAAGAATGATTTAGGCGATCTTTGGAGCCGTTTTGTGCCTTCGAGCCTACCAAATGAACATGAAATATCCCTAGTGTCCCATTTTGAGCCTATTAAAAATCAAGTGGTGTATGTCAATGACATACAATTAGTCCCCACTTGTATCTATTTACATCCCACAACGACTACCTAATGAAGCTTATACACTTATTGTCATACCTAATTTCGAGAGTAATAAGTTCATGGGTGTTGTAATGATTCAAATACTCCTTGAAAAGAAAAGAAAAAGTTAAATGTGCTAAAAGGAGTTGAAAAGAGACAAAAAGAAGAAAAATATTCAAAAAAAAATGTGAATCAAAAGGGGTGAAAAAGAAAATATATGGGAGATGAAGGATATGAATGAGAAGAAAACAATAAATGGCTGGTGAATGAAATGAGGATGAGAATTATGAAAATTCAATTATTTCTCTCAAATTTTGATCTCCATACCTTTATTGTAGCCATGAGCCGTAGCCTAATGTTACAAGCCTACAAGACCTATTAACCTTGTCAGATTTATCCAATATACTAGAGGAGAAAAGTTGTCCAAGTCAAGCCTATGGATACCTGAAAAACATTGTCAACACGTATAGACTTTAACATTTGCATACAAGCATCTCATGGTGTGATTTCATCTTTGGTATATTTTTGTTGAATATTTATTGAGCCAATTAATCACCGATAAAGTCCTATGTGATCTATGAATGTGAATTTGTATTAATGAAGTGTGAGCAACACTGAGCTGATGATTTCTTGAGTTTGTAAGACGAATGGGTATGACAACTCTATTTGAGCATTCGATTGGGTAAATGAACATTGACATATCACACACGCACGTGACTCTTGGGAAATCGTGAATTACATGAAATTAGACACATCGGAGGCCAATATCACTTTTTGCATATCCATGACTATAGTCGTTAGCGTTAATTTTTCCTTGATTATTTGCGTTTATTTTATTTCGCTCGGGACTAGCAAAAGTTCAAGTTTGGGGGTTTGATAAGTGCAAGATTTGCACTTAATTTATATTAGAATCAATTTTGAATTATGCTTGTTTCGAACAGAATTATGCGTTTTTGGTTTGTTTTTGTTGTAATTTCAGGAATGGAGAAAATAGTGGGCACGAAACCAAGTGGACTAAGAAAACAGAGTAGTGCGCAGCCGAGAACACACCCACGGAGAGAGGTGCGCGCGCGGCCGCGCCACTTCCAACGCATCCACTCGCGCTGAAATGCCAGAAGGCAGACAAAGGCGCGCGCGCGGCCGCGCCAAATCATGCGCATCCGCGCGCGCACAGAAGAAAATGAAGACCCGAGAGGAGCGCGCGGTCACACCACAACTCGCACGACCGCGCGCGCAAACACAAGCAGATGAGCAGAAGCGCACGCGCAACCGCGCGAGATCATGCGCAACCTTGCACGCCGCGTTCCAGAAAGTTATAAATTGCGCGATTCTTAGGTCAGAAAGGGAGAGCCGCTGTGGGAGAATAGAACACGCACGAACTGCAACCTTGGGAAAGAAAAGACGCGAGAAACCGAAAGCACACACGAGACGAAGATTCGGGAAGCGAAGAACAATCACAAATACGAAGAACGACGGATCTGGGGACAGAGACGACATTTCGGATTTGTTATCTTTTCCTTCGCTTCTTTATTTTATTGTGTAGTGATGTTTAAACCTATGAATATGTCTTGTCTTTGCTTGGATTCTGTGATGAACTAAATTTCCATTCTAGAGGTTGACGTAGCTTTGTCTATACGATGATTTGACGTTGTTATTTTGATGATTGAATTCCGTTTTTGTTTAATTTTGTTCTCTACATTTATTTTACTGCAATTTACTGGCCATAAATTGTGTGTTGTATGATTAATTCTACAACTCGGGAAAGGGACTAGGATTATAGATCATTAGAGACACATCGTTGAATGTTTATATCGTTCGGAAGGCGTATAACTTTAGCGAGGCTTAGGTAAGAACATTGTTTATATTTATCAATTAAACTTAAATTTTTATTAGGAATAATTGAATCGAAGTTTGATTGATACAATTTATTCGTCACTTGGGAAAGGGGGAATAAAATGTTAGAGTAGGTGCCCGTCGAGCCAAGTGTTGGCCGAGTGTTCACAATGAAATCTCTATGTATAAGCAGTCTTTATTTTAATAATATTTGAATTTATCATTTTGGCACTTCTTTATCTGTATACACATGCTAGTTGCATAGATAAAGTCCTTGAATATACAAATAGTAGAAAGAATATGAGATGCTCATATGATGAGTATCATGAAACTCATATTTGGAATACTGTATATTCTAAACAGTTCCTAGTCGATTCAGCCGCCACTAAGAAGGATATAGGCCGCTCGAGTTCGAGACTAGTATCTGCGATGTGAGTACCATGTTTCATTGGTAGGGGACATTGTGATGTCCGAGCATGCAGATAGGTGCTCCTTGTAGAGTGCACTGAACAACCCTTCATAAAGGACTTTCCAAGTGGTT
This sequence comes from Primulina tabacum, assembly GCF_025594145.1. Taxonomy (NCBI): domain Eukaryota; kingdom Viridiplantae; phylum Streptophyta; class Magnoliopsida; order Lamiales; family Gesneriaceae; genus Primulina; species Primulina tabacum. The sequence goes on from NC_134559.1 coordinate 15,105,173, forward strand.
CTCACTTATCGAGTGGAAAAGTCCTAGTTTATGGTTGTACACCATTAGTCCTTATGACCCGGGACAACATTGAGACTCTATGTGCTAGAATTACACTTTGACTTGTTTACCGACTCTCATGGGGTCATCAGGTGGCAAGGTTGGGTGTTCTGTCGAAACATATAGGAGTCGATGCATTGTAGTCGGGGATTCACCGCTTACCTTCGGGTATGGATATCCTATGTGTTATCATGTGTATGTAGGTTGAAATCTCTGATCAGAATATGGTGGTAATTATGAAAGGGGTTTCATAGATTACACCATCGATGCAACTACGACATGACACATAGTATCGATTCATTGACAACTCTCGATAAACCAATGGTTGTCGAATCGGTCGGGATATATGAGTTGAAGGGACCGTACTGTATGCTAACCATAATTGAATGGTTCTTGCAGGCACTATCATTTGATACCTAGGGAATCATGTAAGCGATGCTGCTAGGCGTTTAACATGATTGGTTGGGTACTATCAGACTTGAGTTCTGACGTTTTTTTTTATCAAGGAGTTGATAAGTAAGAATGGAGCAATTGGGGTATGCTCATATAAGGACATGTTTAGTCCGAATCACATGGAGATGTGAACCCACGGCTAGTTGTATCAATGAACCATTGAGGGCTATACAAGTACTAGCTTTCTAGATCCCATTGAGAAGTAAAAATAGTTCAATGTGTTGAACGGCTTATAAATGAGTTTATAAGCGTTGAGAAAAATAGAATTATGACTTCTATGAGAGAAATGTAATTTTTAATTTATGAATGTGTTCCTAAATTAAAAATAGGCCAAGTAAATAATGTATTTGAAAATTGTGATTTTCATAAATATTATTATGGACTAAATTAAATTAATTCAAGTGTTGAATTAATTAAACATTAGTGGGCCTAGTAGAGTCCAAATAATTAAATTAATTCAAGTGTTGAATTAATTAAATAACATTGGGCCTTGTAGAGCCCAATTGGAAATAATTATTTAACTAGTGGGCTTGAGTAAAATCAAGTAAAGTCTAATTGGGCTCAAATATGTTTGAGACAATTTAAATAGTCCATGGGCCTTGTAATAGTTACAAGCCCAAGTCACATTGCATGCTTGGGAGGTGAAGAGTTGGGGAATACTAGTGCAAATTAAGAGATGATCTACCTAGTTGGTGGTGGGCTTAATAGTTGAGCAAGGAGTGCTCAAAGGAAGCTTGAAGATAGTTTCGACCATTGAAGAGCTAAAGTGTTTACACCTTAGTTGGAGCCATGTATCAATCCTTGTGATTGATAGGTAAAATTCTAAACACACTATGAATGTCATTTTTGTGTTTTATTGTATTTGCTACACATTATAAGGGGTGGCCGAAAATTTTGATGAAAAATTTGATTTTTTAAACTTCCGTTGCGCTTCCGGTCACCGTAACCGATCCTTTTTCATAAAACACGTAAGTGTTCTTAGCCATTAAATAATAGGAATTCATGAAGTTAAATACAACCAGAAGAATTATCGTAGAAACTTAGTGAAATCATTCCTCTAGATATTCCCTCTCATAGTTATTTCTCCAGTCGGTGATCAAATTAATTCAATGTTTTCAATTAATTTGTTCAAACAAACTAATCTGGTTATTGATTTTTCTAGATAAAATCTTGACTATTTTAATTACAAGCATTGATATATATTTTATTTACACTCCTCGTGGGATCGATACTTGCACTCAAAAATACATTTTACTATAAGTTGACGTCGTGCGCTTGCGAGCAATCAAGAAAACACGTAACAGACAGCATTACCCGTCCACCGTGCCCCAACCTATCGTGTCATCATGTCATCGTGTTAGTCACAGCCAACTCCCATCATTCAAAATGTGTCATCATATTCACCACTTAAATAAAAGCATGTATATACGTATTTTTCCTTTAAACCAAGCATGAAACGTATTTATCGTAATTCGATAAAAATCATGAACTTGATGCATAAATATTTAAAACATGTTAAAGTTGTGCTCAGGGCGTTGCCAGGACCAAAATCTCACCCCTGGTACAAAATGACCATTTTGCCTCTAGAAACCCAAAAATTACCGTTTTATCCATGTACCTCTAAAATTGACCCGAAGCTTACCAAGCTTCTTAAAATATCCCAAAGAATATTTATAAGCATTCCTAGACGTAAACTGGAGCTCATTTTACAACTTAACCGATTCGTTTTAAAACTTGGACCGGGGTCTAGGTTTTAACTTGAATCGACCGAAACCTAACCAAATTTCTCCCAACTTTATACCATACCTTAAAAACCCTTAATAGGTCCTAACAACCCCACAACCGATCTCTTAACCACTCGAACCCTATTGGAACAGTTGCTGGAAAAATCAAGTACGCCACCAACCTAAAGCTAGTGCACCCACTCGCGCTTTTCACCATCCTAGACCAAACCACCTACTAACAGCCATGACTCGACCTCCTAAGACCGCTATAGGACACTACTGGACCCCATGAACTCATGGCCCCGGCCCCATGCAGCCTGCACACCCCACCCTCACCCTAGGAGTCGCTATCACCCCACCCACAACTCCCTTGCACCAAGCTCACTCGTGATGCCCTAGGGTTCAAGCAGCGGTGCTTAGGGCCCTCCCATGTCATGGTTCGGACCCATCAGAGAATGGTCCAAGACCAAGGACCAATCCCTCACCGCTAACCTTTTCCCATCGCCGATCTCTCCCTCCTCACACGAGAAAACCCACGATCCGGCCGTGTGCTCACTCCCTCAGCCCTATGCAATGCTAGCACTTGACCCCCTGAGATCCTTGACGTAGATGGCCACTTAACACCATGATCTAGCCGCCCCCTTACGCAAAGTACAAGAAAAACTGTGAGTGAATTATCATATCATGCATGATTCGTGACAAGTTGGAGCCAAAAACATCACCACAAGGGAGATCTTTAATTTTCGAAACACAACACACATATTTCAGTATATAATGGCGTGTATGAGTGAAAAAGGAGAGATACAAGCGTGCCTTTGATGTATATGAACGAAAACTTCGAAGAACCGCGCAACGGGAAGGCACCAGAGAAATTTCTTGCAATAAAAGTTCTATGGCCGATGGTTTTGCTGAAGCTAGATGCTGGAAACGAGAGGATTTGCAGCTGAGGGGAGGGTGTCGGTTGGTTTATGACTTAGGTTTAGGTTAAGGAGTAGTTTAGGTGATAATTAAATAGTAAGCTAATAGATAATGGGCCATAATTTGATCATTAAAAGTTTAAAAAAGATAATTAAGCCCAATACGGTTAAAATTAGGCCCATTAAATCCAAACACACTCTCTAAAAATATTTCGTGTTGGGAAGTTTTTGAAAATAATAGCCGAACCCTCAAAAAGTCCCCCGATTCGATAAAATTTGCGTACAGGATAAAAATAAAATCTTGCGGGTAAAAATATCCAATAAAGCCCATTTTTGCAAAACACACTTAAAAACACCTTAAATAAAATTTAATCATGTAATAAAATAATTTTCCTGATAAATCTCCGATCTCCGTTCCTCGTTCGAGCGCAAAATTCATCTAGAAACCCTAATGTATGGACTTTTAAAATTTCATGAACTAAATACTACTGTAGAACCCGTAAACCAGGCTACGTATAAGTCATGCATAATTTATAGGATTTAAAGTAAAATGATTTTTTATTATTATTGCATGAGTATTTATTCTTCCCTTTAAACTTAATTATTTTATGCAGTAGTTTAATTTTTATATTTCAGTTAATTCAGTGAGGCCGGACTGGAGTTGAAGTTTTGAGATAAAATTTAAGATTTAAAAATCATTCCCAGAGTTTCTTTTAGCTAGCTAATAAGTTAATTTAAGTTAAAAGAAGGTTTAAGGAATTATTTAAGTAACTTGAGGTAAGTAGGAAATAAGTTCATTTAGGTTCCATAATTAATGTGTTAATTCACTAAATTATTTAAAGGATAGGTAAGGCTCTAAAGGTTTAAAATACACTAACTAAACAATATTTCCCCTCCATTTATTAGATTAATTTCGGTCACCCCTTAAGTGAGATAACATTTCTTTGACAACTCACAACCTTTGACCCTTTCCTTGTCATTTCTTAGCATGATAATCCTTTCATTTATTAACCACCATTAATTAATAGTAGATCATTATCCTATCCTTGGTGGACATGAAGAATCGATCACCCCAAATCTCCCTCCAACATTCATTTTGATATCAAACCATTTCAAATTAAAAAGAGAGCAAGACTTGGTCTTTCCATCCCTTTTATATTACAACTCCCTCCATCTCTCCTAACCATCATTCCCCCTCCTCACCACCAAAATTCAGAGGAAAAACCAAAGAGAAATCCTGAGGTAGCCATAGAAAATAGGAGAGAAAAATCGAGTAGAAGCAAGAACAAGAAGATCACTCCGCCTCCTCCGCGCCGCGTCGTCGTTTCGTTCGTTTTTCTTTCAAAACGAACAAAGGCATGTATATATTTTTATTTACTCTTCAATCAATTCATATAGATATTTTTAAACATCACTTGTACATGATTTTAATACAAGAAAACCGAAAACATCAACATATTTTCAGAAAATGCACATGCAGAATTTTTCGGTCTTCCTTCGCTACCTCACGGGTTGGCTTGTTTTCATTGTATCAGGTATTGGTTCGACCCTAGGCTCCCAAGGCTGCATCTAGACATGTACTAGGACATAGTTAGGATCATATTGGTCCAATAGTTCAATCCCATGCATGCTGGAAATCGAAAAATGACAGAAACTCCTCCTTCATGCCATTTGAGTCTCGATTTCTGTCATGTTGTTGTCAAAGAGGAGAGTTGCTGATCTTGGCTGCCCTAGGGGCCTATAGCCATGGTTATAACACCTCTCTATCATGTCTAAAACGTGACCAAGTTGCCCTTTTGAGGCTTGGTCCATGGTGAATCGGTTTTCAAATCAAAAGAAACAAAAACAACCCACAGCCCTTCCCCTTATTGCATGTGTTGTTCAGTTTTTAGGGAGTGGTGTGGATCTTGGTTGGCCTCTGGCCCTTAGCCACGGTTCATAGCATAACCCTTGATGTCAAGATCATGTCATGGTCAATCGAATGGCCACGGAACGATCCATGACAGCAAAACAATAGCAATGCCCCACGCGCGCAGAATTGGTGCTCGGTTGGGACGTGTGGTTTGTTTCTGGTGTGGTTCGAATTCTGGCTGGCTTAGAGCCCTTAGCTATGGTTCAAATCATCCCTTAGGATGTTGGGAAGAGGCTCTGGTTGGTGGTGCAAGCCCCAATGGCCGGTAGTCTCAAAACCGACGCAAGGAAACAAAGGCGCTGCTGCTGTATTGTGTGGACAGAAAGTGGTACGTCGGTTCAGAGGTGAATTTAGGGTTCTTGGTTGGCTTTTAGCCTATGGCCTTGGACTGGACAGTACCTCATCAAGTTAAGAAGGTTGTGTTTTTGTCCGTTCGTGATTCGGATCATTTTAGAGGTCGTACGAGGAATTTCGGTGCGATGTGCCAAATTGACTCTCGAAAGAGCGTTTCATGTTTTGGCCTCCATTCACCAAAAATTTCGGCCCTTACCATTTTAGGAGCATTATTTCATCATTTTTAAGTGTATTTTAATCATGACTAAATGATGGTTCGGTGTTGGTTCGGGTTGGCACGGAGTCATGATTAAATACGAAGTCGTTGGGCGTAATTGTCTCGTTTTTGGATTCGATTACAAAGTTTGGTCAAGAAATCATTTGCATATTTTTCATGTTAAATTTAGGTCGCAGCGAGCCTGGGAACGATCCAATCCATGTGGATAAAATAATACAGAATATTTCATTATGCCATTTAATTATATTACGTGCATAAAAATAAAATATTCATTTTTGAGATTTATGTGATATTGCTTGTGGCCATTTCACTTATCATGGGATTATTGCATCACCCGCTCGTCAGATACCGGTTCAGTTCAGTTCAGCTCCACCCAGTATACTGTGGCATTAGTATGATCAGACGATTATTACTTCACCCGGTCGTCAGTTACCGGTCAGTTCAGTTCAGTGCAGGGGCCACTTGCGTTGAACATAATCTCAACAGAAAATTTATGACATGTTATTTTATGACAGGGCTCGATTGAGCAAACATTTCACTTATGATTTTCAGTCAGTTATGCACGTATTATAATTGCTCATGATAAGTTATTTTCACGTTATGCCTCATGACATGATATTTTATCCCATGCAATTTTATTATATTATTTACTCGTTATTTACAATATATGCATGTTGAGTCTTTAGACTCACTAGACTTGATTGTTGTAGGTACTGATGAGGTTGAGACCGAGGGTGAGGACCAGTGAGATAGCTTGGGTCGGCAGTAGTAGAACCCGAGGACCTCATTTACGGAATTTACCATTTTTATGCTCAAACATTTTTATCAGTTGTTGGATTACTTTAAACTTGTTATTTTGCGAACAATAATTTCTTCCGCTACTATTTTGAACATTAAACTTGATTTATCAGTTTATTTTGGTGAATGAGACATTTTAATTATTTTAAAAAAAAATTATAAATTTTTCCGCAAATTTTCATACACGAAATTTTCGGGCCATTATAGCTGGTATCAGAGCAATGGTTCTGTAAAGGGTTGTACTACTACTGACCACGAGAAGCTCATGTAGTCACGTCTTCAGTCTGTAAGTTTTACATTTACGCATTTCGTTTACAGCATGAAATATTTTAACAGCATGTTTTCATGAAATGTTTTACGTCAAGATTTTTATTGTTCAGTATTTAAATTTAAATAAATTATAGAGATTATGCATGTTGGTTACGTATGGGTTATGTATGGAACAGTATGCCCCCTAGACGCATCCTCGAGCGCACTAGAGAGGATGAGCCTCGCCAGGAGGACGGCATGAACCGGAGGCAGGAGAGGGACTTACCACCTCCACCACCCCCTCCACCTGACATGAATGCCCAGATGCTAGCTGGGATGACTCAGTTCTTCGCACAGTTCGCGGGGAACCATGCTGTGACAGCCAGGTCGACAGGGCCCGAGGCTACTTATGAGCGCTTCATGAAGATGAGGCCGAAGGAGTTTTCAGGGATGTCTGATCCCATGGTTGCCGAGGGCTGGATCAAGTCTCTCAAGGTTATCTTCGAGTTCATGGAGCTTGGAGATGCAGAAAGAGTCCGATGTGCCACCTACTTATTCGGAGGAGATGCCCGCTTATGGTGGGAAGGAGCGTTAGTAGCCCTGAACTTGGCTACGCTGAGCTGGACACGCTTCACGGAGATATTCTACTCCAAATATTTCACTGAGGAGGTGCGCACCAGGTTGACCACGAAATTCATGAGCCTGAGACAGGGAGATCTGACTGTTACGGAGTTCATCCGTAAGTTTGAGAGGGGTTGTCATTTTGTGCCCCTGATCGCAAACGATGCTAAAGCCAAGTTAATGCATTTCCTGGTGGGTCTACGGCCGATCTTGCGCCGTGATGTTAGGGTAGCTGACCCTACTACTTATGAGGTCGCCGTCTCTAGTGCTCTAGCTGCAGAGCAGGACCAGCGTGACATTGAGCGGGATCGCCAGGGCAAGCGCCCAATCCAGGTACCGCACCGCCCTCCTCTTCAGCAACAACATCAGAACAAGAGGCCTTTTCACGGCCCACCTAGAAACAGAGGTCAGCAGCAGCAGCGGGGACGCCCAGTCCCAAGGACTTTTGAGCATCCAGTCTGTCCTAGGTGCACACGCCGCCATGCTGGAGCGTGTATGTATGGTTCAGGGAAGTGTTATAAGTGTGATAGTCCAGACCACTTACTTCTGCAGTGCCCTCAGAGGAATCTGCCTACCCAAGGCAGAGTTTTTGTTCTCCATGCCACGGAGGGGAACCCGGAGACCATGCTTATGACAGGTACCTTTAAGCTTTAAGTTTACATTTGGGATTTAATGTTTTGGGTTAAGATTTTTGAACATAGAATTGCTGTAGGATTGCATGCTCTACTCAGTATTATTTTGGGAATTTAAGTTAGAAGAACTTTGACCTTTACATGTCTATAAGTTAGTTCTTGTGATTATTGGGTTCAGCTTAGTATTTCAACCTTTCAGGGAGAATATTTATATCTGGTTCCGCTACGAAGGCCTTGATAGATTCAAGGGCCACTCACTTCTTTATTTCGGAAGTCTTTGCTAATTTCCTCAAGGTCAAGACCGAAGGGCTAGATGTAGCCTATTCAGTAGTGTTGCCTTCTGGTGAGGAGATGGCAGCTACCAATGTGATCCGAGACATAGATCTTGAGCTCCATGGCAACCTCGTTTATGCAGATCTGATCGTGTTGCTGATGCCGGAGTTTGACATCATCCTAGGGATGGACTGGCTATTGCGGAACAGAGTTTTGATTGACTTCCAGTGGAGATCTGTTCTAGTCCGACCGCCTAGAATGACGCAGTTCTTATTTGAGCCGGACAGGAACTTTCCCTTACCGCGCATTATTCCTTATGTCAAGGCTAGGAAGCTCATGCATAGAGGGTGTCGGGTGTTTTTAGCAACTTTTATATCTGTCCCCGAGGCGCCCAGTCAGTCAGCCGTAGACGTTCCAATTGTTAGAGACTTCTTAGACGTTTTTCCTGAGGATGTCTCTGGTATACCACCCGAGCGAGAGGTGGAGTTTTCTATTGAGCTCATGCCAGGTACGGCTCCGATCTCCAAAGCACCGTACCGACTAGCACCGACAGAGATGGCAGAGCTTAAGAAGCAGATTCAGGAACTTCTAGACAAGGAGTTCATTCGCCCGAGTTTTTCACCATGGGGCGCGCCAGTCTTATTTGTGAAGAAGAAGGATGGCACGATGAGACTTTGCATTGATTACCGGGAATTGAACAGGGTTACAGTGAAGAACAAGTACCCACTTCCGCGGATTGAGGATCTATTTGATCAGTTGCAGGGAGCTTCGGTATTTTCCAAGATAGATCTGCGTTCCGGTTATCACCAGTTGAGGGTTAAAGATGATGATGTTTCCAAGACTGCTTTTAGGACTCGTTATGGCCACTATGAGTTCCTTGTGATGTCGTTCGGTCTGACGAATGCGCCAGCGATCTTCATGGATCTCAAGAATCGCGTATTTCAGCCGTATCTTGACCAGTTTGTGATAGTATTCATAGACGACATTCTCGTCTACTCCAAGAATCAGGAGGATCACAGCAGACATCTGACCACAGTGCTACAGACCTTGCAGAAGCACAAGTTATTCGCAAAGTTCAGTAAGTGCGAATTTTGGTTAGAGAAGGTGGCGTTCTTAGGCCACATTGTTTCTAGAAGTGGTATTGAGGTAGACCCAGCGAAAGTTGCCGCAGTCAGAGATTGGGTTGTGCCACAGAATGCATCAGAGATCCGCAGTTTTCTTGGGCTAGCAGGATATTATCGGAAGTTCATTAAGGGATTCTCCTCTATTGCCGTTCCACTCACATCATTGACCAAGAAGAATGCTAAATTTGTGTGGAGCAAGGAGTGTCAGAAGAGCTTCGATAATTTGAAGCAAGCTCTTATCTCAGCGCCAGTTTTGGCCATGCTGTCAGGGCCCGGTGAGTTTGTTCTGTACACCGATGCTTCGAAGCTCGGTTTGGGCGCAGTATTGATGCAGCATGGGAAGGTGATAGCGTATGCTTCTCGACAGTTGAAAATCCATGAGAAGAACTACCCTACCCATGATCTAGAGTTGGCAGCCGTAGTATTTGCCCTGAAGATTCGAAGGCATTATTTGTATGGAGAGAAGTGCCAGATCTTTACCGACCACAAGAGCCTCAAGTATTTCTTTACGCAGAAGGAGCTAAACATGCGTCATAGGCGTTGGTTGGAGCTTGTGAAGGATTATGACTGTGACATTAGCTACCACCCAGGTAAAGCTAATGTAGTTGCGGATGCATTGAGCAGAAAAGTCGCAGTGATGGCTCATTTGACGATTCAGAGATGTAGAACCCGTAAGTCAGTAGACGTATAAGCCGTGCATAATTCTAGATTTTTAAATTTAATTGACTTCATTGCATGATTATTTTAAATGCATTTATTTGAAGTTAATTATTTTATTATTTCAGTTCAGTAGTTTGATTTTAGCATTTCAGTTATTTCAGTGAGGCCGGACCGGAGTTGGAGTTTTGAGATAGAATTTAAGATTCGAGAAATATTTCCAGAAGTTAATTTAGCTAGCAACCAAGTTCATTTAAGTTAGAAAGGGAGGTTTGAGGATTTAATTTAATTATTTGAGGTGATTAAGAAATGAACTCATTTAAGTTATTAAATTAAGGGGTTAGCTCACTAAAATTATTTAAAGGATTAGTAAGGCTTTCAAGGATTATTAGTTGACTAGATAACCAACATTTCCCCTTTATTTTATTATGCATTTTTCGGCCACCCTTAGTTGCTAGAAGATTCATTTTTCAACTCATCAACTTTGACCAATTCTTTGCATGTAATTAGTAGGATAATTCTAGAATTTTTGGGAGCACAATTTAATTAATTAATGGACATATCCTAGACTAGAAAACAAGCTAATATTCGGCCACCTCATCCCCAAGTAGACTTGATATCAAACAACAATTCAAATTTCAAAGGAGAGTGGACTTAGTCTTGATTCATTCCTTATATCTTGCACCCTTTCTCCTCACCTTCCTAACCATTTTTCCCCCTCTCTTTTCTTTCGAAATCTGAGTGAAATTTTAAGCTGAGAACCGTGGGAATCCAGTAGGAAAATAAGGGAGAGAAATCGAGAGCAAGAAAGGTAGACAAAAAGCGCTCCACCTCCTCCGTGCCGCGTCGTCGTCGTTTCGTTCGTTTTCTTTCGAAACGAAACCAGGCATGTCTAGATCTCTTTCAAACCTCAATCAAGTCATATTATTAATTATTTTTCAGTACATGATCAGATTTTATCATTTCAAAAACCGAAATTTTCAGCAAAACAAGAAAGAAAATTCTGCACAGATTTTTATCGACTTCCATGCTTCACGATTGGTATGTTTTGTTTCGATTTCAGGGATGGATCGTTCCAGGGGCTCGAGGCTTCATATATACATGTACTAGGACATGTTAGGGCCATGATAGATCGTGAGTTTCAGTTCCATACATGATGGAACGAGCACATGACAGCAACCTCCCCATTAGTGCAGAATGTTGTTCGAAAAATTCAGTTTCTTGTCATGGAGGAAGGATCTGATCTTGGCTGCCCCAAGGGCCTATAGCCATGGTTGGATCACTTCCATTGCATGTCTAAGACGTGACTAAGTTGCCCTTTTGGTGGCTTGGTCCATGGTTCATCGGTTTTTAATAAAAACGTCAAAACAGCCCCTATACCCCTTCGGCTTCTTCATTTGTTCAGCTTTTGGTTCGTTCTTTTGTTGCTTGGTATGGATCTTGGTTGGCCTATGGCCCTTATCCACAGTTCATATCATGCTCCTAGATGTCTAGATCGTGCCATGGTCAATCAAATGGCCACTGGAATGACGCAAGACATCGATCATAGCATAAACACTACACACGCATTCAAGATGCTCTCGGTTGGACCCTTCGGTTGAGTTATGGTGTGATGCGGATTGTGGCTGGCCTAGGGCCCTTAGCCATGGTTCAAATCATTCCTTGGGATGTTGTTAAGAGTCTCTGGTTGGTGGTTCACTCCCCTAATGGCCGATAGTCTCGAAACCAACGCAAGTCTTGTAGTTGCACAGCTGCTGGAAATTACAGCAAGTTTCTGTGTCGGTTCAGAGGCTCGTTCGAGTTCTTGGTTGGCTTTTAGCCCATGGCCTTGGACTGGACAGTGCCTCATTGAGTTAGGAAGGTCATGTTTTTGACTGTTTGTCATTTGGATCATTTTTGAGGTTGTACGAGAATTTACGGTGCAATGTGCCAAATTGACTCTCGAAAGAGCGTTTCGTGTTTTGGCCTCCATTTCACCTAGATTTCGACCCTATCATTTTAGGAGCATTATTTTATGATTTTTCAGCGTATTTTAATCATGACTATACGTTGGTTCGGTGTCGGTTCAGGTTGGCTCGGAGTCATGATTAAATGCGAAGTCAATAGGCGTCATAGTCGCATCTTTTGAACGTAAATTGCATAGTTGGTCAAGTTTAAGCTATTGCATATTTTTCATGGCACAGTTAGGTTGCAGCGAGCCTGGGGACGATCCAATCCAATCCAGTTGGTAAAATTACGGGACATTTTCATTATGCCAGTTAATTATTTTACGTGCATTAAATAGAAAATGATTATTTTTGAGATTTATGCGATATGGCTTGTGGTTCATTCACTATGTGGGAGTGTTATTTTATACGGTCGCCAGTGACCGATCAGTTCAGTATGGTACCACCCGGTCGCCAGTGACCGGCCAGCTCAGTTCAGTTTCAGCCTCCCCGGTAGCCAGTTACCGATCAGTTCAGCTTAGTGCAGTGGCCACAGGCGTAAAACATAATCTCAACAGAAAAATTTTACCAGTTATTTCAGTACAGGCTCCAAGGAGCAAACATTTTTACTGTGATTATCAGTTCAGTTATGCACGTATTATAATTGCTCAGTACAGATTATTTTCAGTATGCCTCAGGACAGGATATGTTAACTCATGCATATTTTTAATTCAGATTTTTACTCGTTACCTGTGATATATGCATGCTGAGTCTTTAGGCTCACTAAACTTGATTGTTGTAGGTACTGATGAGGCCAGGGCCGAGGGCGGGGACCAGTGAGCCAGCTTAGGTCGGCAGTAGTGGCACCCGAGGACCTCAGAGCAGCAGTTGTTATTTTTTTTCCGCAAACAATTTTATCAGTCGTTGGATATTTTTAAATCGTTGTTGTTGGCAAAACTTTAATTTTCTTCCGCTGCAATATTTTGAAATATTGAACTTGATTCACCAGTGATTTTATGAATGAGGCCATTTAAGTTCTTTTAAAAAGAAAATTTTTAATTTTCCGCAAATTTTCAAGAAAGGAGTTTTAGGCCCTTCACAGTTGGTATCAGAGCGGTGGTTCTGTATAGGGTTTCACTACTACTGACCGCGAGAAGCTCACGAAGCCACGCCTTTGGTCTGTAAGTTTTTCAGTTCAGCATTTTGTTCAGCATTTTAGTTAAAGCATGAATTAGTTTGTCAGCATGCTTCCAGATTTTCAGTATTTCAGAGTTCATTTAAAATAAATTATGGAATTATGCATGTTAGTTACGTATGGGTTATGTTGGAACAGTATGCCCCCTAGACGCATTTTAGAGCGCAACAGAGAGGAGGAGCCTCGCCGAGAAGACAGGGAGGAGCGTAGACCAGAGGGAGACCTACCACCTCCTCCACCGCCCCCACCGGACATGAGTGCCCAGATGTTAGCTGGGATGGCACAGTTCTTCGCACAGTTTGCGGGGGGCAATGCCGCAGCCGTAGCCGCAGCCGCAGCCAGGCCGACAGGGCCCGAGGCTGTGTATGAGCGATTCATGAAGATGCGCCCGAAGGAATTCTCTGGGGCATCTGACCCCATAATTGCCGAGGGATGGATCAAATCCCTCGAGGTTATCTTCGATTTTATGGAGCTGGGGGACGCAGACCGAGTCCGATGTGTCACCTACCTGTTCACTGGAGACGCCCGCTTATGGTGGGAAGGAGCTTCTTGGACCCGCTTTACGGAGGTTTTCTACTCCAAGTATTTTGCTGAGGAGGTTTGCACCAGGCTGACCACCGAGTTCATGAGTCTGAGACAGGGGGATATGTCGGTTACGGAGTTTATCCGTAAGTTCGAGAGGGGCTGTCACTTTGTGCCCCTGATAGCGAATGATGCCAGAGCCAAGCTGATGCACTTCGTGGTGGGCTTACGGCCGATCTTGCGCCGGGATGTTAGGGTATCTGACCCTGCTACTTATGAGGTTGCCGTCTCCAAGGCCTTAGCCGCAGAGCAGGATCTGCGGGATATCGAGAGGGATCGCCAGGGCAAGCGCCCAGTCCAGGCACCGCACCGCCCTCCTCCTCATCAGCATCAGCAGCAGAATAAGAGGCCTTTTCATGGACCGCCCAGGAACCGAGGCCAGCAGCAGCAGCAGCAGCAGCGGGGACGCACAGCCCCGAGGACTCAGGAGCACCCAGTCTGTCCCAGGTGCTCACGTCGCCATCCTGGAGCATGTATGGCTGGCTCAGGAAAGTGTTTTAAGTGTGGCAGTCCAGACCACATATTGCTGCAGTGCCCTCAGAGGAATCTGCCTACCCAAGGCAGAGTTTTTGCTCTCCATGCCGCGGAAACCAACCCGGAGACTATGTTGTTGACAGGGAGAATTTTTATATCTGGTTCCGCTACCAAGGCCTTGATAGATTCAGGGGCCACTCACTCGTTTATTTCGGAGGTCTTTGCTAACTTCCTCAAGATCCAGACCATTGGGCTAGATACAGCCTTTTCAGTAGTATTTCCGTCAGGCGAGGAGATGGCAGCTACCAATGTTATCCGAGATATAGACCTTGAGTTGCACGGTAATCTTGTTTATGCGGATCTGATTGTGCTACCGATGCCGGAATTTGACATCATCCTAGGGATGGACTGGCTATTGAGGAACAGAGTGTTGATAGACTTCCAGTGGAGATCTGTTCTTGTCCGACCGCCTGGAATGGAGCAGTTCTTATTTGAGCCGGACATGTACTTTCCTTTACCGCGCATTATTCCTTATGTTCAGGCTAGGAAGCTCATGCACAGAGGGTGTCGGGCATTTCTAGAAACCTTTTTATCTGTCCCCGAGGAACCCAGCCAGTCAGCCTCAGATGTTCCGATTGTCAGAGATTTCTTAGACGTTTTTCCCGAAGACGTCTCTGGTATGCCACCAGAGAGAGAGGTGGAGTTTTCCATTGAGCTTATGCCAGGTACGGCTCCGATATCCAAAGCGTCGTACCGACTAGCACCGACAGAGATGGCAGAGCTTAAGAAGCAGATCCAGGAACTTCTCGACAAGGAGTTCATTCGCCCGAGCTTTTCTCCATGGGGCGCGCCAGTCTTATTCGTGAAAAAGAAGGATGGCACGATGAGGCTTTGCATTGACTACCGGGAGTTGAACAGGGTTACAGTGAAGAATAAATACCCACTGCCGAGGATTGATGATCTGTTTGACCAGTTGCAGGGAGCTTCGATTTTCTCCAAGATAGATCTGCGTTCTGGTTATCACCAGTTGAGGGTGAGAGGTGCTGATGTTTCGAAGACAGCTTTCAGGACTCGTTATGGTCACTACGAGTTCCTTGTGATGCCGTTCGGTCTGACGAATGCGCCAGCGATCTTCATGGATCTCATGAATCGCGTATTTCAGCCGTACCTCGACCAGTTTGTGATAGTGTTCATAGATGACATTCTCGTCTACTCCAAGAATCGGGAGGAGCACAGCAGGCATCTGACCACAGTGTTGCAGACATTGCAGAAGCACAAATTATTCGCAAAGTTCAGTAAGTGCGAATTCTGGTTAGAGAAGGTGGCGTTCTTGGGACACATTGTTTCTAGCAGTGGTATTGAGGTAGACCCCGCAAAAGTTGTAGCAGTCAGAGATTGGGTTGTGCCTCAGAATGCATCCGAGATCCGCAGTTTCCTTGGGCTAGCAGGATATTACAGAAAATTCATCCAAGGATTTTCCTCTATCGCCGTTCCACTCACAGCACTGACAAAGAAAAATGTGAAGTTTGTGTGGAGCGAGGAGTGTCAGAAGAGCTTCGATACTTTGAAGCAAGCTCTTATTTCAGCACCAGTTTTGGCCATGCCATCAGGGCCCGGCGAGTTTGTCCTTTATACCGATGCTTCGAAGCTTGGTTTAGGTGCAGTTTTGATGCAGCATGGGAGAGTGATAGCGTATGCTTCTCGACAGCTGAAAATCCACGAGAAGAATTACCCTACCCATGATCTGGAGTTAGCGGCCGTAGTTTTTGCTTTGAAGATTTGGAGGCACTATCTGTATGGAGAGAAGTGCCAGATCTTTACCGACCATAAGAGCCTCAAGTATTTCTTTATGCAGAAGGAGCTGAACATGCGTCAGAGGCGTTGGTTGGAGCTTGTGAAAGACTACGATTGTGACATTAGCTACCACCCGGGTAAAGCTAATGTAGTTGCGGATGCTTTGAGCAGGAAAGTCGCAGTGATGGCTCATTTGACGATGCAGAAACCTCTTCAGATTGAGATGCAGAGGTTTGATCTTGAGACTTATCCTCGAGGTAGAGTTCCTCGTTTATCTACCTTGACTATCCAGTCCTCTCTTATTGACCGTATTCGCAGCGGTCAGGCAGCAGATGAGCAGTTGGCACAGTGGAAGAAGAGAGATGAAGCCAAGGGCAGTGTTTTGTATTCAGTCAGCGACGGTATTGTGAGATACCGAGATAGGATATGGGTTCCTAGCAGTGATTCTATCCGAGCAGACATCTTATCAGAGGCCCATACGTCCCCGTACTCCATTCACCCTGGGAGTACGAAGATGTACAAAGATCTGCAGCTATTGTATTGGTGGCCAGGAATGAAGAAGGACATCAGGCGATTTGTGTCCGAGTGCCTGACTTGCCAGTTAGTGAAGGCCGAGCATCAGAGACAAGCAGGTTTGCTCAAGCCTCTCCCTATTCCCGAGTGGAAGTGGGAGAATGTTACCATGGACTTTGTGACCGGATTGCCGAGGTCAGCCAGAGGATCGAATGCCATTTGGGTGATTGTAGATCGTCTTACCAAATCAGCGCACTTCTTGCCTATTAAGACGACTTTCACCATGGTTCAGTATGCAGAGTTGTATATCCGAGAGATAGTCCGACTCCATGGTATTCCAGTTTCTATCGTATCCGACAGAGATCCCAGATTCACTTCCTCGTTTCGGAAGAGTTTGCATTCGACTATGGGTACGAAGTTGCTGTTTAGCACAGCTTTCCATCCGCAGACAGATGGACAGTCGGAGCGAGTTATTCAGATCTTAGAGGATCTTCTCCATGCTTGCGTCATTGATTTCTCTGGGAGTTGGGAGTCGAACTTACCATTGGTAGAGTTCACCTATAACAACAGTTTCCAGTCGTCTATAGGTATGGCTCCGTATGAGGCACTGTATGGCCGCAAGTGTAGATCTCCTGTTCATTGGGATGAAGTAGGAGAGAGAGCAGAGTTGGGTCCAGAGATTGTTCAGCAGGCAGCAGATGTAGTAGTCAAGATCCGTGATAGAATGAGGACTGCTCAGAGTCGACAGAAGAGTTATGCCGATCAGCGGAGGAGAGAGTTAGAGTTTGCAGTGGGCGATCATGTCTTCGTGAAAGTGGCACCTATGAAGGGTGTCATGAGATTTGGCAAGAAAGGGAAGCTCAGTCCGAGATTCATTGGACCGTTTGAGATCCTTGACAGAGTTGGGACGCTTGCTTATCGTGTGGCTCTTCCGCCAAATCTGGCCGGAGTACACAATGTCTTTCACGTCTCCATGCTGAGGAAGTATATGGCAAATCCTTCGCATGTGCTGAATTTCGAGCCGTTGCAGCTTACTTAGAACTTATCTTATGAGGAGAGACCCGTGCAGATCCTAGACAGACAGGAGAAGAAACTTCGGAACAAGTTGGTTAAGCGAGTCAAAGTCAAATGGCTCAACCATTCAGAGGAGGAAGCTACGTGGGAGTCTGAGCCGGAGATGAGAAGTCGATACCCTGAGTTATTCGGTGAGTTCAAATTTCGAGGACGAAATTTATTTAAGTGGGGAAGGATTGTAGAACCCGTAAGTCAGTAGACGTATAAGCCGTGCATAATTCTAGATTTTTAAATTTAATTGACTTCATTGCATGATTATTTTAAATGCATTTATTTGAAGTTAATTATTTTATTATTTCAGTTCAGTAGTTTGATTTTAGCATTTCAGTTATTTCAGTGAGGCCGGACCGGAGTTGGAGTTTTGAGATAGAATTTAAGATTCGAGAAATATTTCCAGAAGTTAATTTAGCTAGCAACCAAGTTCATTTAAGTTAGAAAGGGAGGTTTGAGGATTTAATTTAATTATTTGAGGTGATTAAGAAATGAACTCATTTAAGTTATTAAATTAAGGGGTTAGCTCACTAAAATTATTTAAAGGATTAGTAAGGCTTTCAAGGATTATTAGTTGACTAGATAACCAACATTTCCCTTTTATTTTATTATGCATTTTTCGGCCACCCTTAGTTGCTAGAAGATTCATTTTCCAACTCATCAACTTTGACCAATTCTTTGCATGTAATTAGTAGGATAATTCTAGGATTTTTGGGAGCACAATTTAATTAATTAATGGACATATCCTAGACTAGAAAACAAGCTAATATTCGGCCACCTCATCCCCAAGTAGACTTGATATCAAACAACAATTCAAATTTCAAAGGAGAGTGGACTTAGTCTTGATTCATTCCTTATATCTTGCACCCTTTCTCCTCACCTTCCTAACCATTTTTCCCCCTCTCTTTTCTTTCAAAATCTGAGTGAAATTTTAAGCTGAGAACCGTGGGAATCCAGTAGGAAAATAAGGGAGAGAAATCGAGGGCAAGAAAGGTAGACAAAAGGCGCTCCACCTCCTCCGTGCCGCGTCGTCGTCGTTTCGTTCGTTTTCTTTCGAAACGAAACCAGGCATGTCTAGATCTCTTTCAAACCTCAATCAAGTCATATTATTAATTATTTTTCAGTACATGATCAGATTTTATCATTTCAAAAACCGAAATTTTCAGCAAAACAAGAAAGAAAATTCTGCACAGATTTTTATCGACTTCCATGCTTCACGATTGGTATGTTTTGTTTCGATTTCAGGGATGGATCGTTCCAGGGGCTCGAGGCTTCATATAGACATGTACTAGGACATGTTAGGGCCATGATAGATCGTGAGTTTCAGTTCCATACATGCTGGAACGAGCACATGACAGCAACCTCCCCATTAGTGCAGAATGTTGTTCGAAAAATTCAGTTTCTTGTCATGGAGGAAGGATCTGATCTTGGCTGCCCCAAGGGCCTATAGCCATGGTTGGATCACTTCCCTAGCATGTCTAAGACGTGACTAAGTTGCCCTTTTGGTGGCTTGGTCCATGGTTCATCGGTTTTTAATAAAAACGTCAAAACAGCCCCTATACCCCTTCGGCTTCTTCATTTGTTCAGCTTTTGGTTCGTTCTTTTGTTGCTTGGTATGGATCTTGGTTGGCCTATGGCCCTTAGCCATGGTTCATATCATGCTCCTAGATGTCTAGATCGTGCCATGGTCAATCAAATGGCCACTGTAATGACGCAAGACATCGATCATAGCATAAACACTACACACGCATTCAAGATGCTCTCGGTTGGACCCTTCGGTTGAGTTATGGTGTGATGCGGATTGTGGCTGGCCTAGGGCCCTTAGCCATGGTTCAAATCATTCCTTGGGATGTTGGTAAGAGTCTCTGGTTGGTGGTTCACTCCCCTAATGGCCGATAGTCTCGAAACCAACGCAAGTCTTGTAGTTGCGCAGCTGCTGGAAATTACAGCAAGTTGCTGTGTCGGTTCAGAGGCTCGTTCGAGTTCTTGGTTGGCTTTTAGCCCATGGCCTTGGACTGGACAGTGCCCCATTGAGTTAGGAAGGTCATGTTGTCAACCGTTTGTCATTTGGATCATTTTTGAGGTCGTACGAGAATTTACGGTGCAATGTGCCAAATTGACTCTCGAAAGAGCGTTTCGTGTTTTGGCCTCCATTTCACCTAGATTTCGACCCTATCATTTTAGGAGCATTATTTTATGATTTTTCAGCGTATTTTAATCATGACTATACGTTGGTTCGGTGTCGGTTCAGGTTGGCTCGGAGTCATGATTAAATGCGAAGTCAATAGGCGTCATAGTCGCATCTTTTGAACGTAAATTGCATAGTTGGTCAAGTTTAAGCTATTGCATATTTTTCATGGCACAGTTAGGTTGCAGCGAGCCTGGGGACGATCCAATCCAATCCAGTTGGTAAAATTACGGGACATTTTCATTATGCCAGTTAATTATTTTATGTGCATTAAATAGAAAATGATTATTTTTTAGATTTATGCGATATGGCTTGTGGTTCATTCACTATGTGGGAGTGTTATTTTATACGGTCGCCAGTGACCGATCAGTTCAGTATGGTACCACCCGGTCGCCAGTGACCGGCCAGCTCAGTTCAGTTTCAGCCTCCCCGGTAGCCAGTTACCGATCAGTTCAGCTTAGTGCAGTGGCCACAGGCGTAAAACATAATCTCAACAGAAAAATTTTACCAGATATTTCAGTACAGGCTCCAAGGAGCAAACATTTTTACTGTGATTATCAGTTCAGTTATACACGTATTATAATTGCTCAGTACAGATTATTTTCAGTATGCCTCAGGACATGATATGTTAACTCATGCATATTTTTAATTCAGATTTTTACTCGTTACCTGTGATATATGCATGCTGAGTCTTTAGGCTCACTAGACTTGATTGTTGTAGGTACTGATGAGGCCAGGGCCGAGGGCGGGGACCAGTGAGCCAGCTTAGGTCGGCAGTAGTGGCACCCGAGGACCTCAGAGCAGCAGTTGTTATTTTTTTTCCGCAAACAATTTTATCAGTCGTTGGATATTTTTAAATCGTTGTTGTTGGCAAAACTTTAATTTTCTTCCGCTGCAATTTGAAATATTGAACTTGATTCACCAGTGATTTTATGAATGAGGCCATTTAAGTTCTTTTAAAAAGAAAATTTTTAATTTTCCGCAAATTTTCAAGAAAGGAGTTTTAGGCCCTTCACAAGAGACCTCTTCAGCTTGAGATGCAGAGGTTTGATCTAGAGTCATATCCTCAAGGTAGAGTTCCTCGTCTATCTACTTTGACGATCCAGTCTTTCCTTATTGACCGTATTCGCAGTGGTCAGGCAGCAGATGAACAGTTAGCAAAGTGGAAGCAGAGAGATGAGGCCAAGGGCAGTGTCTTGTATTCAGTCAGCGACGGTATTGTGAGATATCGAGACAGGAGGTAGGTTCCTAGCAGTGGTCCTATTCGAGCAGATATTCTATCAGAGGCCCACATGTCGCCGTACTCTATTCATCCAGGGAGTACGAAGATATACCAAGATCTGCAGTTATTGTATTGGTGGCCTGGGATGAAGAAAGACATCAGACAATTTGTATCCGAGTGTCTGACTTGCCAGTTAGTGAAGGCGGAGCATCAGAGACCAGCAGGTTTGCTCAAACCTCTTCCCATTCCCGAGTGGAAGTGGGAGAATGTTACCATGGACTTCGTGACTGGTTTGCCGAAGTCAGTCAGAGGATCAAATGCCATCTGGGTGATTGTTGATCGTCTTACCAAATCAGCGCATTTCTTGCCTATTAAGAAGACTTTCACCATGATTCAGTATGCAGAGTTGTATATCCGGGAGATAGTCCGACTTCATGGTATTCCTGTTTCTATCGTATCTGACAGAGACCCCAGGTTAACTTCCTCGTTTTGGAAGAGTTTGCATTCGACCATGGGTACGAAGTTGCTGTTTAGCACAGCTTTCCATCCGCAGACAGATGGGCAGTCAGAGCGAGTTATTTAGATTTTGGAGGATCTTCTCCGTGCTTGTGTTATTGATTTCTCTGGGAGTTGGTAGTCGAACTTGCCATTAGTGGAGTTCATCTATAACAACAGCTTCCAGTCGTCTATTGGTATGGCTCCGTATGAAGCACTATATGGCCGCAAGTGCAGATCTCCTGTTCATTGGGACGAAGTTGGGGAGAGATCAGAGTTGGGTCCGGAGATTATTCAGCAGGCTGCCGATGTAATAGTCAAGATCCGTGATAGGATGAGGACTGCTCAGAGTCGACAGAAAAGTTATGCAGATCGGAGGAGGAGAGACCTAGAGTTTGCCGTTGCAGACCATGTCTTTGTGAAGGTAGCACCTATGAAGGGTGTCGTGCGATTTGGGAAGAAAAGAAAGCTCAGTCCGAGATTCATTGGACCATTTGAGATCCTCGATAGAGTTGGGACTCTAGCCTATCGTGTGGCTCTTCCGCCGAATCTGGCCGGAGTACACAATGTGTTCCACGTCTCTATGCTGAGGAAGTACATGGCAAATCCTTCGTATGTTTTGAACTTCGAGCCGTTGCAGCTTACTCCGAATCTGTCTTATGAGGAGAGACCAGTGCAGATCTTAGACAGACAGGAGAAGAAGCTTCGGAACAAGTTAGTTAAGCGAGTGAAAGTCAAATGGCTCAACCATTCAGAGAAGGAAGCTACGTGGGAGTCTGAGCCAGAGATGAGGAGTCGGTACCCCGAGTTATTCGGTAAGTTTTAATTTCGAGAACAAAATTTCTTTTAAAGGGGGGGGAGAGTTGTAGAACCCGTAAACCAGACTACGTATAAGTCATGCATAATTTCTAGCATTTAAAGTAAAATGATTTTTTATTATTATTGCATGAGGATTTATTCTTCCCTTTAAATTTAATTATTTTATGCAGTAGTTTAATTTTTATCTTTTCAGTTAATTCAGTGAGGCCGGACTGGAGTTGGAGTTTTGAGATATTTAAGATTTAGAAATCATTCCCAGAGTTTCTTTTAGCTAGCTAATAAGTTAATTTAAGTTAAATTAAGGTTTAAGGAATTATTTAAGTAACTTGAGGTAAGTAGGAAATAAGTTCATTTAGGTTCCATAATTAATGTGTTAATTCACTAAATTATTTAAAGGATAGGTAAGGCTCTAAAGGTTTAAATTACACTAACTAAACAATATTTCCCCTCCATTTATTAGATTAATTTCGGTCACCCCTTAAGTGAGATAACATTTCTTTGACAACTCACAACCTTTGACCTTTCTTTGTCATTTCTTAGCATGATAATCCTTTCATTTATTAACCACCATTAATTAATAGTAGATCATTATCCTAGCCTTGGTGGACATGAAGAATCGGTCACCCTATCTATCCCTCCAACAATCATTTTGATATCAAACCATTTCAAATTCAAAAGAGAGCAAGACTTGGTCTTGCCATCCCTTTTATATTGCAACTCCCTCCATCTCTCCTAATCATCATTCCCCCTCCTCACAACCGAAATTCAGAGGAAAAATCAGAGAGAAATCGTGAGGTAGCCATAGAAAATAGGAGAGAAAAATCGAGTAGAAGCATGTACAAGAAGATCACTCCGCCTCCTTCGCGCCGCGTCGTCGTTTCGTTCGTTTTTCTTTCAAAACGAACCAAGGCATGTATATATTTTTATTTGCTCTTCAATCAAGTCATATAGATATTTTTAAACATCACTTGTACATGATTTTAATACAAGAAAACCGAAATACATCAATATTTTCAGAAAATGCACATGCAGAATTTTTCGGTCTTCCTTTGCTACCTCACGGGTTGGCTTATTTTCATTGTATCAGGTATTGGTTCGACCCTAGGCTCCCAAGGCTACATCTAGACATGTACTAGGACATGTTAGGATCATATTGGTCCAATAGTTGAAGCCCATGCATGCTGGAAATCGAAAAATGATAGCAACTCCTCCTTCATGCCATTTGAGTCTCGATTTCTGTCATGTTGCTGTCAAAGAGGAGAGTTGCTGATCTTGGATGCCCTAGGGGCCTATAACCATGGTTTAAACACCTCCCTATCATGTCTAAGATGTGACCAAATCACCTTTTTGAGGCTTGGTCCATGGTGAATCGGTTTTCAAATCAAAAGAAACAAGAACAGCCCACGGCCCTTCCCTTTATTGCATGTGTTGTTCGGTTTTTAGGGAGTGGTGTTGATCTTGGTTGGCCTCTGGCCCTTAGCCACAGTTCATACCATAACCCTTGATGTCAAGATCGTGCCATGGTCAATCGAATGGCCAGGAACGATCCATGACAGCAAAACAATAGCAATGCCCCACGCGCGCAGAATTGGTGCTCTGTTGGGACGTGTGGCTTGTTTCTAGTGTGGTTCGAATTGTGGCTGGCTTAGGGCCCTTAGCTATGGTTCAAATCATCCCCTAGGATGTTGGTAAGAGGCTCTGGTCGGTGGTGCAAGCCCCAATGGCCGGTAGTCTCGAAAATGATGCAAGGAAACGAAGGCGCTGCTGCTGTATTTTGTGGACAGCAAGTGGTGCGTCGGTTCAGAGGTGCATTCGGGTTCTTGGTTGGCTTTTAGCCTATGGGCTTGGACTGGGCAGTACCTCATCAAGTTGGGAAGGTCGAGTTTTTTGCCGTTTGTGATTCGGATCATTTTAGAGGTCGTACGAGGAATTTCGGTGCGATGTGCCAAATTGACTCTCGAAATAGCGTTTCATGTTTTGGCCTCCATTCAACAAAAATTTCGGCCCTTACCATTTTAGGAGCATTATTTCATCATTTTTAAGTGTATTTTAATCATGACTAAATGATGGTTCGGTGTTGGTTCGGGTTGGCACGGAGTCATGATTAAATACGAAGTCGTTGGGCGTAATTGTCTCGTTTTTGGATTCGATTACAAAGTTTGGTCAAGAAACCATTTGCATATTTTTCATGTTAAATTTAGGTCGCAGCGAGCTTGGGAACGATCCAATCCATGTGGTAAAATAATATAGGATATTTCATTATGCCATTTAATTATATTACGTGCATAAAAATATAAAATATTCATTTTTGAGATTTATGTGATATTGCTTGTGGCCATTTCACTATCATGGGATTATTGCATCACTCGGTCGTCAGATACCGATTCAGTTCAGTTCAGTTCAGTTCCACCCAGTATACTGTGGCATTAGTCTGATCAGACGATTATTACTTCACCCGGTCGTCAGTTACCGGTCAGTTCAGTTCAGTTCAGTTCAGTGCAGGGGCCACTTGCGTAGAACATAATCTCAACAGAAAATTTATGACATGTTATTTTATGACAGTGCTCGATTGAGCAAACATTTCACTTATGATTTTCAGTCAGTTATGCACATATTATAATTGCTCATGATAAGTTATTTTCTCGTTATGCCTCATGACATGATATTTTATCTCATTCAATTTTATTATATTATTTACTCGTTATTTACAATATATGCATGCTGAGTCTTTAGACTCACTAGACTTGATTGTTGTAGGTACTGATGAGGTCGAGACCGAGGGCGAGGACCAGTGAGCCAGCTTGGGTCGGTAGTAGTGGAACCCGAGAACCTCATTTACGGCATTTACCATTTTTATGCTCAAACATTTTTATCAGTTGTTGGATTACTTTAAACTTGTTATTTTGCGAACAATAATTTCTTTCGCTGTTATTTTGAACATTAAACTTGATTTATCAGTTTATTTTGGTGAATGAGGCATTTTAATTATTTTAAAAAGAAAATTTTAAATTTTTCCGCAAATTTTCAAACACGAAATTTTCGGGCCATTATAACTACCATGCAACAATTTTGCATAAAATGCATAAAAATTATTAAACACATAATTTAAAATAAAACCCTAGATTTCATGCATTCAGGTTACTTGAATTAAATTCCTGAACCTTACAACTCTCCCTCCCTTAAACAAAAATTTTGTCCTCGAAATTTAGAATGCAGTGAATAACTCCGGGTAGCGACTCCTCATCTGGGTCTCGGTCTCGGTCTCCCAAGTAGCCTTCTTCTCGGAATGATTCAGCCACTTGACCTTGACCATCTGGATCACCTTGTTCCGGAGCCTCTTTTCCTGCCTGTCAAAATCTGAGTGGGTTTCTCCTCAAATTATAGGTGCGGTGTCAGCTGAAGTGGCTCATAGTTAAGCACATGTGAAGGATTCGACATGTACTTCCGCAGCATGGAAATGTGGAACACATTATGAACTCCCGTTAGATTCGGCGGTAAAGCAACCCTGTATGCGAGTGTCCCAACTCTCTCAAAGATCTCAAAGGGTCCGATGAATCTAGGGCTAAGCTTGCCCTTCTTCCCGAACCTCATCACACCCTTCATCGGTGAGACCTTCATGAAAACATGATCCCCTATTGCGAACTCAAGATCTTGCTGCCTTTGATCACATAACTCTTCTGACGGCTCAGTGCGGTCTTCATCCTGTCCCTAATCCTAGCCACAAAATCCACTGTCTGCCTGACAATATCCGGACCCAACTATGCTCGCTCTTCTACCTCGTCCCAATAAACTGGCGACCTACAATTCCTCCCATACAGTGCCTCATATGGGGCCATACCTATCGATGCCTGATAATTGTTGTTGTATGTGAACTCCACAAGAGGTAACTTTGGTTCCCAGCTACCCTGGAAGTCGATCATGCATGCTCGGAGTAGGTCCTCCAGAATCTGAATCACCCTCTCTGACTGCCCATCTGTCTAATGATGAAAAGCAGTACTGAACAGTAGCTTGGTACCCAACGCCTAATGGAGACTCTTTCAGAAAGCATACGTGAACCTCGGATCCCTGTCTGACACTATGGACACTGAAATCATGTGCAGTCTGACTATCTCTCTGATGTACAGCTCTGCATACTAAGTCATGGTGAATGTCTTCCTGATCGGTAAGAAATGAGCTGATTTAGTGAGCCGATCAACAATCACCCAGATGGCATTGAATCCTCCAGTAGTCCTCAGAAGCCCTGTGACAAAATCAATAGTAATGTTCTCTCATTTCCATTTGGGAATAGGGAGTGGTCTCAACTTCCCTGCAGGTCTCTGATGCTCTGCCTTGACCTGCTGGCAAGTCAAACAGTCGGAGACGAATCGCAAAATATCTCTCTTTATGCCCGGCCACCAATACAGAGTCTGTAGATCCCTATACATCTTTGAACTCCCTGGATGGATGGAGTACGGGGTGCTGTGGGCCTCACTCAGGATATCTGCTTGAAGGGAATCACTGTCAGGAACCCATAGGCGGTCCCTATATCTGACTATGACGTCCACAACTGTATACAGTCTCTGGCCCTTAGCCTCGTCTTTCTGTCCCCATTTCTGTAACTGCTCGTCAGAAGTCTGCCATGTCCGGATTCTGTCTCACAGAGTCGGCTATACTATCAGAGTAGCAAGATTCGGGGCCTCGTCCCTGGCATAAACTGCAAGCTCAAATCTCTGAATCTCAGCCTATAGCGGTCTCTGCACTGACAGATGGACAATCATTGCGTGCTTTCTGCTCAAAGCGTCTGCAACCACATTAGCTTTACCTAGATGGTAACTAATGTCATAATCATAGTCTTTCACCAGCTCAAGCCATCTCCTCTGTTGCATATTCAGTTCCTTCTGTGTGAAGAAGTACTTCGGGCTCTTATGATCTGTAAATATCGTGCACTTCTCCCCATACAGGTACTGTCTCCAGATCTTCAGGGCAAATACCACTGGTGCTAGCTCGAGGTCATGAGTCGGATAGTTCTTCTCATGGACCTTCAGCTATCTGGACACATAGGCTATCACTCTGTACTGCTGCATCAGAACTGCGCCCAACCCAAGCTTAGATGTATATGTATAAACCACAAACTCTCCCTGCCCTGATGGCATAGCTAGCACTGGTGCAGTGGTCAATGCTAGCTTCAGTCTTTCAAAGCTCTCCTAACACTCAGGTCCCCAAATAAACTTGGCATTCTTCTTTGTCAAGGCGGTCATAGGTACCGTAATAGAAGAAAAGCTCTTGATGAACTTCCTGTAATAGCCTGTCAATCCCAAGAAACTACGGATCTCTGTCAAACTCTTAGGAACCGACCAATCTCTGACTACCTCTACCTTGCTGGGGTCGACCTCTATGCCATCCCGAGATACAATGTGGCCCAAGAATGCCACCTTGTCAAGCCATAACTCACACTCGTTGAACTTGACATACAGTTTTCTATCCTGTAGAGTCTGCAATACTGTGCTCAGATGCTGACTGTGCTCCTCCCTACTCTTCGAATAGATCAGAATATCGTCAATGAAGACTATGACGAACTGATCTAAATATGGATAGCAACACGCGATTCATGAGATCCATGAAGATCGCTGGCGCGTTCGTCAGTCTGAAGGGCATCCCCATAAACTCAGAGTGCCCGTATCGCGTCCAAAAGGCTGTCTTATGCACGTCAGACTCTCTCACTTTCAGCTGATGGTATCCGTATCGAATGTCTATCTTGGAGAACATTGATGCTCCCTGAAGCTGATCAAATAATTCCTCAATCCTAGGCAACGAATACTTATTCTTAACTGTGACTCTGTTAAGCTCTCGGTAATCAATGCACAATCGCATGTTGCCATCCTTCTTTTTTACAAAAAGAACTGGTGCGCCCCAAGGAGAAAAGCAAGGGTGGATGAAACCCTTATCTAACAGATCCTGAATCTGATCTTTGAGCTCTTTCATCTCTGCCGACGCTAATCAGTAAGGTACTTTAGATATCGGCACTGTCCCTGGCATAAGCTCAATAGAGAAATCCACCTCTCTGTCTGGTGGAATGCCTGAAACGTCGTCAGGAAACACACTAAAGAACTCACTGACCACATCCACATCTTCCAGCCTCTGACTGACTGGCTCTGTCACTGATACAATGCTGGCTAAGAATGCCTGGCAGCATCTTTTGATAAGCTTCCTCACACACATGCAGGAAATAACGTGCGGCATCTGCTGATGTTTAGCTACCTCGAAAACAAATGTTTTCCCACCGGGCGATCTGACAGAAACTGACCTCTGTCGAAAATCTATGACTGCACCATGAGAAGATAACCATTATATGCCCAAGATGATGTCAAACTCCGGTAGTGGTAGCACTATGAAATCTGCATGTACCGCATACTTCTGTAACCGAAGCTCCAATTTCTTCAATATCTTAGAAGTGAACATTTGAACCCCGGATGAGACTGAGACTCTGAACCCTGAATCCATCGCTACTTGTATGATTCTTAATCGCTTTACGAAAGATTCGGATATAAACGAGTGTGTAGCCCCTGAATCTAGCAGTGCATGCGTGGCTACACCTAAAATATATATATCTTCCCTGCGACAAAACATATCATCAAATCTAATAGAGTTGAACTTAAGAACTTCTTATCGGCAATTAACCCAAAGTCCTCTAAATATCACTGCAATAAACCCAAACATCGTTCCCGAAAATTAGAAATTCAACCTCAAAAAAATCGAAAATTGCAATTTAACCCCTTAAAGTTTCGAAAATTGCACATTGGTCTTTCCATTATCGAAAATTGCAATACAGCCCTTCCTCATTTTCGGATTTAAAGCCCCAAAAATTGATAAAATTTTCGAAATGTCACCAATAAATCCTCTAAATTACAGGGGTTTCGAAAATAGTCCCAAAAATCTCGATTTTAGCAATTAAGTCCTCAATTTACCAGTTAATACAATTGGGTCCCTAAAATTTCTCAAATCAAACCATTAAATTCTTAATCCTAAATAGGTAGAGCATGCATCCTAATTCCTTCTATGTTATCAATCCCAATAAATAAATCCTCAAGCAAGCATTAAATACAAGCAATCAAAGCGGTAAACATATAAAAGCTTAAGTATAAAGGTTACCGGTTATCAAAGTAGAATCTGGCTCCGCCTCAGCCTCCTCGGCATGCATCACATATTCCCTGCCGGTAGTGGAACCCTTGTTTTTAGGGCAATCTGCAGCCTTGTGCCCCTCCTGTTTGCATACGAAGCATCTGTAGGTGCCTCACATGCATTTTCCATAGTGATATTTGTTGCACTGCTTCCACGGTGGTCCCCCCTCCTGCCTAGGAGCCCCTGGTGCCTGAGGTGGCTACTGCTGTCCTAGCCCCCTATGCTGTCCTTGGGGCTTCTGCTGCCCCTGCTATCTCGATGGTCCCCTAAAATGCTTCTTCTGCGGCTGAGAACTGGACTGGGCCTGATGCCGCTTCCGCTGCATCTCAAAATCTATGTCTCGGAGCACCTGCTCCGCCTGAAATGCATAGGAAGTGGCCTCATCGTAGCTCACCGACCTCATCAACATCACATCCCGGCGAAGGGTATGTCTCAGTCCATCCATAAATTGCCGCAGTTTCTGCCTGGCATCTCTGGCAATAAGAGGCACGAAGTGACAGCCCCGGTCAAACTTGCTGATAAACTCTGCCACAAACGAGTCCCCCTGACGGAGACTCATAAACTCTCTCGTCAGGCGGCCCCTGACATCAGCTGGGAAGAACTTTCCATAAAACATCTCCTTGAACCTGTCCCTAGTGAGAGTAGCCAAGTTGACTGCATGGGCGGCTCCCTCCCACCATAGGGACGCATCATCCCTCAACATATAAACGGCGCACCTAACCCGATCGCCATCTCCCATCTGTAAGTATTCAAAGTGCAGCTCCAGCGATCTAACCCATCCCTCTGCCAAGAAAGGGTCAGTGGTACCACCGAACTCCTTCGGGCCGAGCCGTCTAAACTGCTCATAGATATAAGTCTGTGGTCGGGATGCCTGCTGGGCCTGCTCCATCAATCTAGCTATCCCCTCCAGTACTCAGGTAGCTGGGTGGGTCTCCCAGTAGTGGTGGTGGTGGTGGAGGGCCCCTGCCACCCTCAGGGATATCATCATGCCTGTCTGTTCTCGGAGCGCGTCTGGGAGGCATATCTGAATACAGTCCAAT
Organism: Primulina tabacum; assembly: GCF_025594145.1. Taxonomy (NCBI): domain Eukaryota; kingdom Viridiplantae; phylum Streptophyta; class Magnoliopsida; order Lamiales; family Gesneriaceae; genus Primulina; species Primulina tabacum. Next base: position 15,135,613 of record NC_134559.1, read on the forward strand.
TCATTAATGTAACTCATCATGCAATTAATCTAGTTTTTTAAAATAATAAACCTTAAAGCGTAAAAGCAGTTAAACATGCATAGTAAATCATGAAAGCATGCAGGTAATAACAGTAAATCATTTTAAACATTTAAGACATAAAAGCTAACAGACTTGAGGTTTGAAGACTGAGCTACAGAAGCTGGCGGTGACACAACCCTATACAGAACCCTTGCTCTGATACCAACTGTAAAATCTACCGTTTTGAAAGTGCGGAATTTTTTTATTTTTTTTGTAAAGCTCACATTTTGAATTAAATCATTTAAATAAATTGCATGCATCTCTTTTAAAGAAAATGCCATTTAAAAATAATCATAAGTAATTATCAATAAAAATATAGCGGAGCAAAAACGAGTAAAAATCATAACATCAATCAGTAAAATAAAACAGCGTATAAATGCTCAAATAATCTCAATAACATAAAATCGTAAATGTCCGGAAAATCATGAGGCCCTCAGGTCGTGTCGCCCACAAGGACTGTCGGCTCAGAGTTCAGCACCTCCAGCCCCCTCAAAATCCTGATCACCTGCATCACACATGCCTAGTAACTCTAAAGACTCAACACATCTGTACCGTGATAACAAATACATATACGTAACAAGCAGCACTGAAAAATATCGTAATCAACATACATTTCATGTATGCGGTAAAATCATATGCATAATCGTGACCTGTCAAATCATGTCAATAATCATAGTATGTATCATCGTATCAACATATACATGTTCATTTTTTTAATTTGAATTACGTTCGTCAGCTCTGACTTTCGTATTATCATGTCATTCGATGGATCTATCTATGTGTAACCGAGTTACCCGGCGGCGGAGACATCAGCGACAGCATTACCCATCCATCGTGCCCCAACCTATCGTGTCATCATGTCATCGTGTCATCGTGTTAGTCACAGCAAACTCCCATCATTCAAAACGTGTCATCATATTCACCACTTAAATAAAACCATGAATATACGTAATTTTTCCTTTAAACCAAGCATGCAACGTATTTATCATAATTTCATACAAATCATGAACATGATGCATAAACATTTAAAACATGTTAAACTTGTGCTCAGGGCGCTGCAGGACAAAAATCTCACCCCGGTTGCAAAATGACCATTTTGCCACTAGAAACCCAAAAATTACCGTTTTATCCCTAGATCTCTAAAATTGACCCGAAGTTTACCAAAATTCTTAAAATATCCCAAAGCATATTTATAAGCATTCTTAGACGTAAACTCGAGCTCATTTTACAACTTAACCGATTCGTTTTAAAACTTAGATGGGGTCCTAGTTTTAAACCGAATCGACCCGAAACCTAACCAAATTTCTCCCAACTTTTTACCATACCTTAAAAACCCTTAAAAGGTCCTAAAAACCCCACAACCGAGCTCTTAATCACTCAAAACCTACTGGAACAATTGCTGGAAAAATCCAGTGTGCCACCAACCTAAAGCTAGTGTACACACTCGCGCTTTTCATCATCCTAGACCGAACCACCTATGACCAGCCATGACTCAACCTCACTAAGGTCACTCTAGGACCCTATTGGACCCCATGAACTCATGGCCCCGGCCCCATGCAGCCTGCACACCGAACCCTCACCCTAGGAGTCGCTATCACCCCACCCGCAACTCCCTTGCACCAAGCTCACTCGTGCTGCCCTAGGGTTCGAGCAGCGGTGCTTAGGGCCCTCCCGGGTCATGGTTCGGACCCATCAGAGACAAGTCCAAGTCCTGGGACCAATCCCTCACCGCCTAACTTTCTCCCATCGTCGATCTCTCCCTCCTCACGCGAGAAAACCCACAATCCGGCCTTGTGCTCACTCCCTCAGCCCTATGCGACCCTAGCACTTGACCCCCTGAGATCCTTGACGTAGATGTCCACTTAACACCATGATCTAGCAGCCCCCTTACGCAAATGTACAAGAAAAACGTGAGTGAATTATCATATCATGCATGATTCGTGACAAGTTGGAGCCAAAAACATCACCACAAGGGAGATCTTTAATTTTCGAAACACAACACACATATTTCAGTATATAATGGCGTGTATGAGTGAAAAAGGAGAGATACAAGCGTGCCTTTGATGTATATGAACGAAAACTTCGAAGAACCGCGCAACGGGAAGGCACCAGAGAAATTTCTTGCAATAAAAGTGCTATGGCCGATGGTTTTGCTGAAGCTAGATGCTGGAAACGAGAGGATTTGCAGCTGAGGGGAGGGTGTCGGCTGGTTTATGACTTAGGTTTAGGTTAAGGAGTAGTTTAGGTGATAATTAAATAGTAAGCAAATAGATAATGGGCCCTAATTTAATCATTAAAAGTTTAAAAAAGATAATTAAGTCACCCATTAAATCCAAACACACTCCCGAAAAATATTTCGTGTTGGAAAGTTTTTGAAAATAATAGTCAAACCCTCAAAAAGTCTCCCAATTCGATAAAATTTGCGCACCAGATAAAAATAAAATCATGCGGGTAAAAATACCTAATTAAGCCTATTTTTGCAAAACACAATTAAAAACACCTTAAATAAATTAATAAAATTTAATCATGTAATAAAATAATTTTCCTGATGATTTTCCGATTTTCGTTCCTCGTTCGACTGCGAAATGCATCTAGAAACCCTAATGCATGGACTTTTAAAATTTCATGATGTAAATACTACCATGCAATAATTATGCATAAAATGCATAAAAATAATTAAACACATAATTTAAAATAAAACCCTAGATTGCATGCATTCTGGTTACGTGAATTAAATTTCTGTACCTTACATAAAGATTTTTAATATATGTGTGAAAATTAATTATTTATTTAAGGATATTTTAAGTATATTGATGTAGCCCTAATACTATTTATACATATTGGTAGCATTATTGTGTTAATCATTCTCATACGGAAAAGAAAGAGATTGACAAAAAAAATAGTTGGAAAAAGGAAAATGTTTTTAAAATCTTTGTTTTTTGGTTTCACTAGTATTTAATCCGTGCGATGCACGGGATGATATTATTAAAAATTAGTTAAAAAAAATAGATATTAAATTTTAAAAAATAATACAATTATAAAAAATAAAAATAAAAACTATTTTTTCGCTAATTTTAAAAAGTTTCTTAAATACAACGCATGTCGATTAATTTTTTTGGTTAATAATCACTATCATATATCAAAATTTTAGATCGTGTTAGCATAAGACAATAACATGATGCTTATCGTGTTTAGTATATTGATGTCGGACATCAACCTTAATACATATTTAATTCTTTACTTTTCGAGAAGTTATATATTATTATTTTTTAACACGTTATAAGAAAATATTTTTAAATCACATTCAACAAAATTAATGAGAAATACTTTTTTAAAAATTCAGTAATTTCGTCTAAATCCACATTCACAAACAATTTTGTGACATGACACGTGCTTGACACGTTTGAATGATAAAAATAATTTTTTCATCAATATCTTTATCCAAATGGGTTGTGATTTAATTTACAAAATTTCTTCATAATATACACAACAGCCTATTATTTACGAAAGAAAAATGAAACATGTGATCATAAGTAGATTATGTATAAATCAGAAAAGTTATTTTATTAACATTTACTAAATGTATTCCAAAACAATGTCAACAAATTTTATAAGGTGTCTTCTAATAAGATGCTTGCTTTCTTTAGAATTGGTTTAATCATTTTCATTACGGGACATTATACTATCATGTATCCGTGAACTTTGTAATATAGAAGAAAATTATGACATTAGTAATAAATAATAATTAAAATTTTGTATAAATAGAAGACTAATATTTTTTAATTCTTGATCATGAAAGATAGATTTCAAACTTAATGTCTCGTTGTTTTCGTTGTTTCCATATATAGGTATTTCATAACAACGAACAAATCTAAATTAAAAGAACATTACATCTTTAAAGGATTCAACTCATATATGGTACTGAAAAGAAAAGTCATTTCAGAATTCAATTTTGGAATAGATAAATTTAATTATATAAATTTTAATAAAATTGGTTTCTAACATAATATGCAATATTGCATTATTTATAATTTAAAATTCAAATAAAACATCCCAAGGGACAAAAAGTATACATTGGATGCTTTTGACAGAATTACACCATACATTAACTCTTTCAAATTATGGAAATCCCGAGTTGCATGCAGTGTGTAAGGCCCGAGATGTTATCAATTTTATGACACCCCGAAAAGAAAATATTATGGATGGCATTTTTGTAATCAAGTGGAAAAATACTTAATTTAAATTTGATTGCAATTTTGTAATTAAGTGGAAAAATACTTGATTTAAATTTGATGGCAATTTCGTAATTATTGAGGGCTGAATTGCAAATAGTGAAGAATTCAAGGGCTAAAGTGCAATTATGGAATTGAGTGGGACACTTGTCATGCCATGCTTTGCTTGATATATATATAATCTTCTTCCATCAAAGCTCGACAGCAAGAATTGGAGAATTTCATAGCAAATTCCTTCACAGTTCCTCAAGGCTAGAATTTTGATTTTGTTTGATCCGATTATCAGAATTTTGATCCGAACACAGTTCTGTGATTCTCTCGTCGACAGCTACTACAGGACGTAAGTTTTATTGAGTTCTGTTATCATTTGAAATTGTGATATTACAGGAATTATGATTTGATTGATATATAGTGTTCTTGATATACTACACATCGTAGAATCGAAGTCAGATCGAAAAACAGATTGATTATAGAATTGTTATGATTTTCTGATTATATTGATTTGGAAATCGGACAGATTTGGATTATGAATGAATTACAAATTATATCGGATATGAGTTATGATTTGTAATTGATGTCTGTTGATATGGTATTGACGGGGATACTGAGATTATGCCGTTATGCCGTTGATTTGACTTAAATCCAGATTAATCAGATTCACTGTTGAATTGAGAATGGAATATTGATATTATGATTCTCGACATATCGTTTCAGATTTACAGAGACAGTCTTGAGTTCAGAACTGATATTGCTTCAGACCGAGATTACAAACGAAAGGTATAAGTCAATGTGGTATCGGGAGATCGACTCAAGTAGGATATACTTGAGTTTCCCTAAATCACATACTTATTGTTGTTATATGCACTGATTTGATTTTATATTGCTGTTCTATTGATTTATAGGAAGCATGTATTACACGAGTATTAGACGAGTAATCTTGTGACAGAAGTGCCTGATAGTATGGGATCGCCACGGGCACATTGCACGATGTTACAAGATAGTGTATTGGCGATAGTGCCACAGTCTGTGATGGATAGGTCAAGACACTGGATGTTTGGTTATATCGACGTGGATAGAATCGGAGTTTCTTCTATTACTGTTGGTCGATATAGGAATACCAACATCTGGAAATCGGGATCCTAGACTAGGATTGAGTCTAGTCTGAGTCGTGGAGTCACGAGTATGATTGATAGTTTCATATTAATTATGTTTCAGATTTTGATATATATCCGATCTCTGCTTCATGCTTTAGATTGATTATATGATTGAATGTTCGTTGATTATACTGGGATTATATTATCACAGGAATTATCCGGCTGTTGTCGTGTTTGTATGTGTGCATGACAACAAGTGGGACAGGATCAGGGTCGAGAAGATGACGAGAGATCATGATTAGAGTGGAGACCACGGACTTTGATGTTGCCATAGATAGGGTTCGGACACGTGATACCTAGTTGTTAAACCCTAGTTTGAATGATTGAATATATAGTACCAGATTTGTACTTTTATACTGATATGTATATGAAGTTGACTCCATTACGTTCCGCATTTTAAAAAAAAATAAAAATAGACCATGTTTATTATAATTGATTAAATTGTCCTAATGATGATTAAGAACATGATTAGCGTCCGGGTCCCCACAACAGGTGGTATCAGAGCGATAGATCCTTTAGATCGAGATAGAAGCTAGTGAGCGGGGTAGATTGAGTTTTCTCTCCTGCTTTTGATTGCTAGCATGTCTTACTGCTTTAATACATGTTACTTGATTTATCTGATTTGATGTGGTAATATGTTTTATTGAGAATGAATCAGCACCGATTCTAGATCAGCAGTAAGATGATCGGAGGAGGACTGAAACATGTTTGTTGTTTTGGGTTACTAATCATTTTGATAATCAGATATGCCTCCCCGAAGAATTACGGAACAGGGCAGTACTTCAAATCCTCCGATGGATGTCACAACAACTCCGATAAAAACACTTCTGAAGAGATTTCAGTCATTCCATCCACCGACTCTGAAGAGTACTGAGACTGCAGTGGATTGTGAGAGTTGGCTAGATGACATAGAGATGTTGTTTGACTCATTGGACTATACAGATGAGCGAAGAGTGAAACTGATAGGGCACCAGTTGCATGACGTTGCAAAGAACTGGTGGATTACAACGAAGAAGGCATTGGAGCATAGAGGTACGACTATTACCTGGAATGTGTTTAAGACCGAATTTTATCAGCGGTTCTTTCCAGTTTCATACAGGAAGGACAAAGGGGCCGAGTTTGCGAATCTGAGACAATGGCAGTTGAACATTGAGGAATATGTGTCTAAATTCTCTACACTACTGAGATTTGCTCCACATGTGGCTGAGAATGAAGAAGCGGTGGCTGATCAGTTCATCAATGGCTTGAATCCAGAGATATTTACATTGGTGAACACTGGGCGACCAAACAACTTTGCTGACGCCCTGAACAGAGCAAAGGGAGCAGAAGCTGGTCTGATGAGACAGAGAGGAGCTTTGTTTGTGGCCCCAGCACCAATACCACAGCAACCCCCTCCTAGATTCGAGAGTGGAAAGAGCAGTGGTGGAAAGAAGGACTATCTGAAAGCTAGAGGAAGACAGTTCAAGAAGTCTGGCAGCAGTTCTTCCAGTTTCAGTGGGTCGAGACAGACTGGTCAGAGCCAGAGTTACACAGGACCCTATTGCAGCACTTGTGAAGGGAAGCATTCCACAGAGCAGTGCCGAGGAGTGTTTGGATCTTTTCGTATATGCCGACAGCAGGGACATTTTGCCCTAGTATGTCCCCAGAGAGGTGCCCAGAGATCCCAGGCAGCGGAGTCATCTGGATCAGTGGCTCAGACAGGGAGACGACCATCTGCTGTCCATTCATTTCAGCCAGCACCATCGACCCAGTCACAGCAGAGGCCAGGAGGTAGCCAGAAAGTGAGCCAGCCTCCGAGACAGCAGGCCAGAGTTTTTGCTTTGACTGAGGAACAGGCTCAGGATGCACCTGATGACGTTGTTGCAGGTAACTGTTTTATTTCTGGTTATCCTGCATATGTATTGATTGATACTGATGCATCATATACATTTATTTCTGAGAGATTTGCATTGATGCATGCATTACCTATTGAGTCCCTATCTGCGGTAGTATCTGTCTCTTCTCCTTTGAGGAAAGGTCTTGTATCAGTGACTTCTGTTAGATCTTGTATACTATGATATGATGGGCATGAGATTGAGCTAGACTGCATTGTAATTGGGTTGTCTGATTTTGACTGTATTATCGGGATCGATATGTTGACCAAGTACAGAGCTACAGTTGATTGTTTCCACAAGATAGTGAGATTCAGACCTGACATGGCCGAGGAGTGGAAATTTTACGGTAAGGGTTCTCGAGCCAGAATTCCTTTGATATCCGTATTATCTATGACTCGATTGTTGCAGAAAGGAGCGGATGGATTCCTTGTCTATTCAGTGGATTTACTGAAATCGAGTCAATCATTGGCGGACTTGCCAGTGGTGTGTGAGTTTGCTGATGTCTTCCCAGATGAGATTCCTGGATTACCTCCGATTCGAGAGCTAGACTTCAGTATTGAGTTGATGCCAGTTCCGATTTCGAGGGCTCCGTACAGAATGGCACCGATTGAATTGAAAGAGCTGAAATAATAGTTGGAGGATTTACTGGCCAAGGGGTATATCAGACCGAGTGTATCTCCTTGGGGTGCTCCAGTGTTGTTTGTGCGAAAGAAAGACGGATCGATGAGACTTTGCATTGACTACCGACAACTGAACAAGGCTACGGTAAAGAACAAATACCCTTGGCCTCGTATTGATAATTTATTTGATCAGTTGCAGGGACCATCTGTCTATTCCAAGATCGATCTGAGATCTGGATATCATCAGCTGAGAGTCAGGGATTCTGATATCTCAAAGACAGCATTCAGAACCAGGTATGGACATTACGAGTTTATTGTCATGCCTTTCGGTCTTACGAATGCCCCAGCTGTTTTTATGGGTCTGATGAACCGAGTCTTTCAGAAATATTTGGATGATTTTGTTATCATATTCATTGATGATATTTTGATTTATTCAAAGAATATGATTGAGCATGCTGAGCATTTGAGGACTGTGTTGAGAATTCTGAGAACTGAGAAATTGTATGCTAAACTGTCGAAATGTGAGTTCTGGTTGAGACAGGTAGTATTTCTGGGTCATATCATATCCGGAGATGGTATATCAGTTGATCCCAGCAAGGTTGAGGCTGTGATTTCTTAGCCGAGACCGACATCAGTGCCAGAGATTCGCAGTTTTATGGGTTTGGCAGGATATTATCGCCGATTTATTAAAGATTTCTCGAGCATTACTAAACCAATTACTCAGTTGACTCAGAAGAATGTTCCATTTGTTTGGTCAGAAGACTGTGAGTCCAGTTTTCTGGAGTTGAAGAAGAGATTGACCAGTGCACCGATATTGACTATCCCCTCAGGTACTGGTGGATTTGTTGTTTATTGTGATATTTCTCACAGAGGTTTGGGTTGTATTCTGATGCAGCGAGGGCATGTGATTGCTTATGCTTCGAGACAGTTGAAGCCACATGAGACTCGATACCCGATTCATGATCTTGAATTGGCTGCTATCGTGTTTGCCCTGAAGATATGGCGACACTACCTCTACGGTGAGAAATTTGAGATATATTCTGATCACAAAAGCTTGAAGTATCTGTTTTCACAATCAGAATTGAATATGAGACAACGAAGATGGCTAGATTTGCTGAAAGACTTTGATTGTGAAATCAAATACTATCCTGGAAAGTCGAATGCAGCAGCTGATGCACTGAGTCGAAAGGTATGTTCGTTATCCTTATCGACAATAGGTGTTTCAAATTTGATAGAGGATTGTTGTTTGTCTGGATTGGTATTTGAGACAGATTGTAAACCGATGAGATTATATACTGTGCAAGCTGAACCAGAGCTAATTTTGAGGATTAAAGCAGCTTAGAAAGTTGATCAGAAAGTACAGAAATCGATTGAGATGGTCAGATCAGGTCATCGATAAGAGTTTCAGGTACATGATGATGTACTATATGTGAATAATCGTCTTGTTGTACCGAATGTTTCAGAGTTGAGACATCAGATATTGACAGAAGCGCATAACAGTAGATTTAGCATTCATCCTGGTGGCAGGAAAATGTATAATGATTTGAAGACACAGTATTGGTGGAAACAAATGAAATCTGATGTTACTGAATTTGTGGCCAAGTGTCTGAATTGCCAACAGGTGAAAGCCGAGAGGAAGAAATCAGGAGGATTGTTACAGAGTTTGTCCATTCCTGAATGGAAATGGGATCACATTTCCATGGATTTTGTGACGCAGTTACCGAAGTCCTCCAGAGGTTGTTATGCTATTTGGGTCGTGATTGATCGATTGACCAAATCTGCATGCTTTATTCCATACAAAATGACATACATATATGACCAGATGGCCGATATTTATGTACGAGAAGTGGTCAGATTGCACGGAGTGCCGAAATCGATTGTTTCAGACCGTGATCCTCGGTTCACTTCGCACTTCTGTCAGAGTTTACAGCAGGCTCTAGGTACGAAGTTGCATCTGAGTATCGCATATCATCCACAGACTGACGGACAGTCAGAGCGGACGATCCAGACATTGGAGGATATGCTGAGAGCTGTAGTGCTTGATTTTAGCACTGGATGGCAAGATGCATTGCCACTTTGTGAATTTTCGTACAACAACAGCTATCAGACGAGTATTGAGATGGCTCCATTTGAAGCATTGTACGGAAAGAAGTGCAGATCCCCTCTGTATTGGGATGATATCTCTGAGGTTCCTGAGATTGGACCTGATATGATTAGAGAGATGACAGAAAAGGTAAAGCTGATTCAGAAGAGAATGAAGACAGCTCAGGACAGACAGGCCAATTATGCCAATGTTCGACGAAGACCGTTGGTATTTGAGGTTGGAGACCGAGTATTCCTAAAGATTTCACCTTTCAGAGGAGTTGTCAGATTTGGCAAGAAAGGGAAGTTTTCTCCACGTTTTATTGGGCCGTATGAGATTCTCGAGAAGATAGGAGATCGTGCCTATCGACTTGCATTACCGTCTTCTCTATCTGGAATACATGATGTCTTTCATGTATCTATGTTACGGAAATATCTCCCCGATGATTCCCATATTATCCAGCCAGACGAGGCTGAGCTTGATGAGTCTCTGAGTTATATTGAGAAACCGGTTCAGATTATTGATCGTAAAGAAAAGCAACTCAGACCGAAGACCATCCCACTTGTGAAAGTCCAGTGGACTCGTCATGGCATTGAAGAAGCTACTTCGGAGACTGAATCAGATATCAGACAGGAATTCCCAGAGTTATTCCATTGATGTGAGTTTACTATTTTAGTTTCTGTTATTTCTTATTTAATTACCTGTGATATGATTGCTTGAGATTTCGAGGACGAAATCATGTCTCTGAGGGGGAGAATTGTAAGGCCCGAGATGTTATCAATTTTATGAGACCCCGAAAAGAAAATATTATGGATGGCATTTTTGTAATTAAGTGGAAAAATACTTAATTTAAATTTGATGGCAATTTTGTAATTAAGTGGAAAAATACTTGATTTAAATTTGATGGCAATTTCGTAATTATTGAGGGCTGAATTGCAAATAGTGAAGAATTCAGGGGCTAAAGTGCAATTATGGAATTGAGTGGGACACTTGTCATGCCATGCTTTGCTTGATATATATATAATCTTCTTCCATCAAAGCTCGGCAGCAAGAATTGGAGAATTTCATAGCAAATTCCTTCACAGTTCCTCAAGGCTAGAATTTTGATTTTGTTTGATCCGATTATCAGAATTTTGATCCGAACACAGTTCTGTGATTCTCTCGTCGACAGCTACTACAGGACGTAAGTTTTATTGAGTTCTGTTATCATTTGAAATTGTGATATTACAGGAATTATGATTTGATTGATATATGGTGTTCTTGATATACTACACATCGTAGAATCGAAGTCAGATCGAAAAACAGATTGATTATATAATTGTTATGATTTTCTGATTATATTGATTTGGAAATCGGACAGATTTGGATTATGAATGAATTACAAATTATATCGGATATGAGTTATGATTTGTAATTGATGTCTGTTGATATGGTATTGACGGGGATACTGAGATTATGCCGTTATGCCATTGAATTGACTTAAATCCAGATTAATCAGATTCACTGTTGAATTGAGAATGGAATATTGATATTATGATTCTCGATATATCGGTTCAGATTTACAGAGACAAGTCTTGAGTTCAGAACTGATATTGCTTCAGACCGAGATTACAAACGAAAGATATAAGTCAATGTGGTATCGGGAGATCGACTCAAGTAGGATATACTTGAGTTTCCCTAAATCACATACTTATTGTTGTTATATGCACTGATTTGATTTTATATTGATGTTCTATTGATTTATAGGAAGCATGTATTAGACGAGTATTAGACGAGTAATCTTGTGACAGAAGTGCCTGATAGTGTGGGATCGCCACGGGCACATTGCACGATGTTACAAGATATTGTATTGGCGATAGTGCCACAGTCTGTGACGGATAGGTCAAGATACTGGATGTTTGGTTATATCGACGTGGATAGAATCGGAAGTTTCTTCTATTACTGTTGGCCGATATAGGAATACCAACATCTGGAAATCCGGGATCCCTAGACTAGGATTGAGTCTAGTCTGAGTCGTGGAGTCACGAGTATGATTGATAGTTTGATATTAATTATGTTTCAGATTTTGATATATATCCGATATTTGCTTCATGCTTTAGATTGATTATATGATTGCATATTCGTTGATTTATACTGAGATTATATTCTCGTCGGAATTATCCGGCTAGTGTCGTGTTTGTATGTGTGCATGACAACAGGTGGGACAGGATCAGGGTCGAAGAGATGACGAGAGATCATGATTAGAGTGGAGACCACGGACTTTGATGTTGCCATAGATAGGGTTCGGACACGTGATAACTAGTTGTTAAACCCTAGTTTGAATGATTGTATATATAGTACCAGATTTGTACTTTTATACTGATATGTATATGAAGTTGACTCCATTACGTTCCGCATTTAAAAAAAATAAAAATAGACCCTGTTTATTATAATTGATTAAATTATCCTAATGATGATTAAAACATGATTAGCGTCTGGGTCCCCACACAGTGAGTGTCAAATATTTCTGATTATTGAGGGTAATATACATGTTTATTGAGAGTAATTTAATGTTCATTTGAAACTCTTTTGAATCTATCTCTTTTAATTTTTTTGTGCTATCTGATTTGAATTTTTAAGAAGAATATTCAAGATATACAATATACATATGGTTTTGGAAGAAAACTACAATGCAATAATTCTTTCAAATTAAGGTAATTTCGAAATAATATGTATTTGGGATAAAAATATTTATGATTATTAAATAGTAAATTAATGTCCATTGGAAAACTTTGTTGTAATGATAATTTTTAACAATCAATCAATTTTATTTTTAGAAAAAATTTAAATAAACTAATTAAATATTGTATTTCTTTTTTAGTAAGTAATTTGGGTAGTAAATTACTTAAAATAGCAAAATTTATTTTTGGATGATTTACTTCATGAGTGATACTGAACATTGCAATCATTTTTATTTTAAATTTATTTATACAGTTTTTACTTAAACTGATTGATATAATTAATGCAAAAGTTTTTAATATAGTTTACTTTTTCAATATAGTTTAGTTTTAATTTGAGAAAAAAATAAAAATAACATATAATACATCAATTACATTTGAATTAATATAAAAATTAAATTCGAAATTGAATTAAATGAATTGATACAATCAATGCAAACAATAATTGAAGCGATCATTTATTGCAGTGCACATATATCAATATTGATGATAAATCTTTCTTTTTTTAGAAATGACATTTTGGCGGGAAATTATTATTTTTGGCAAAAACTCTGTTTATATATATATATATATAAGGGTTGTGATTTAATTTACAAAATCTCTTCATAATATACACAACAACCTATTATTTACGAAAGAAAAATAAAACATGTGATCATAAGTAGATTATGTATAAATCAGAAAAGTTATTTTATTAACATTTACTAAATGTATTCCAAAACAATGTCAACAAATTTTATAAGGTGTCTTCTAATAAGATGCTTGCTTTATTTAGAATTAGTTTAATCATTTTCATTACGGGACATTATACTATCATGTATCCGTGAACTTTGTAATATAGAAGAAAATTATGACATTAGTAATAAATAATAATTAAAATTTTGTATAAATAGAAGAATAATATTTTTTAATTCTTGATCATGAAAGATAGATTTCAAACTTAATGTCTCGTTGTTTTCGTTGTTTCCATATATAGGTATTTCATAACAACGAACAAATCTAAATTTAAAAGAACATTACATCTTCAAAGGATTCAACTCATATATGGTACTGAAAAGAAAAGTCATTTCAGAATTCAATTTTGGAATAGATAAATTTAATTATATAAATTTTAATAAAATTGGTTTATAATATAATATGCAATATTGCATTATTTATAATTTAAAATTCAAATAAGACATCCCAAGGGACAAAAAGTATACATTGGATGCTTTTGACAGAATTACACCATACATTAACTCTTTCAAATTATGGAAATCCCGAGTTGCATGCAGTGAGTGTCAAATATTTCTGATTTTTGAGGGTAATATACATGTTTATTGAGAGTAATTTAATGTTCATTTGAAACTCTTTTGAATCTATCTTTTTTAATTTTTTTGTGCTATCTGATTTGAATTTTTAAGAAGAATATTCAAGATATACAATATACATATGGTTTTGGAAAAAAACTACAATGCAATAATTCTTTCAAATTAAGGTAATTTCGAAATAATATGTATTTGGGATAAAAATATTTATGATTATTAAATAGTAAATTAATGTCCATTAGAAAATTTTGTTTTAATGATAATTTTTAACACTCAACCATAAGCATAAGCAGTAACCTTCTTTCTCTCGGCTCTGGTTCTGTTCACCGTCTCTCTCTCTCTCTCTCTCTCAGTGACTGAAAGTGTGAGGGAAAGCAGAGTAGCAGACGACTCACATTCAACCATTCGGATCTACTCAGTATGGTTTCTACTATCTCTCGGTATTTCTTCGCTTGATGGTTGTCTTTCTCGGCCACTGAAGTTGTGATGTTTCGCTTGATGGTTTTGGACATTATTTTATAGTTTGGAATTCGAATGAATTCACTTTTCTTATGTTCTCAGATTGTTGGTGGCAGATTCTAAGGTTGTGCCTTGATTTTAAGTTTCATTTTTCTTAACGAAATTCATCCGTTTAACACTGTCTTAGGTTCCATATGTTAGGAGTTCTAGAAATTGAATCTTTGAAATTGAGAGTGGTATCTTTGTCGTTATATTTTTGGGGTTGAATTGAATTCACCTTTTTTTTTGGTTTGCGTATCGAATTAGTATTTGAAAATGGATGTGCAAGCAAAGAGGAGAGCCTTGTTTCGAGCCAAACTGAATGCACAGAAGCAAGAGAAGCAACTCATCGATTCTCTTTTCATTAGGTACTGCAAATATCGGGGCAACATGTTCAATTCCGTTGTGAATTGTAATGTATTTTTAATTTTTAATTAATCGCATTTTATTCTAAAAAATACTTAATAATGTGCTAGAATAATCTATTAGTGTCATTTTTAGATGTGATAAAATTAAGTTGAAATCATTTAAATCACTGTTGGAGGGGCCCACCATGAGCTCTAGCCTTTGAGAAATGTAATTATAATATGATGACGGAGTCAGGTTGGAAAAAGTTCAACATGAAGCTGGTCTTGGGTGCTTATCTGTAGACTTTTGGTGGTCAATACTCAATCAGGATACATCTTGGAAATTAGTTTTGGCCTTGTGTTTCCATTTTCTTTGACTTACACACGAGGGGAATGTATTAAAGTATAATATTATGGTTTGGGCATCTGCCATTGCTTAAGCTTTGAGAAAATTATTTTCCAGCGTTCTGCGATTAAATCAATACCTGTACCTATGTTATTTTCCTCTGTTTCGTCAATATATATCCCGTCCATCTGTTACATGCCTTGCTGTGTTTTACAGTTGAGTGATAAAATGTAGCTTTGCCTTGCCTTAGGCTTTTCCGATGCTATAAGAACGGGCATTTGTGGTTCTATTCGATGTCAACTCACATTCTTAGGAAAAATAGAGTCACTTGCAAGGTTTACACAATTTGTTATTCTTCAGTTTATATCTCGTAAGATTGGCTTATATTGAGGCTCAGCTCACTGTAATGGAAAATTTGGTTCAATGGATGGGATTGTTTTGACTATAGCATTGGCCGTTTTTAATATTGCATATGGATTCAAGCACCATTGTTCTTTGGTGCAATAATTTTAGTCAAACAAGTCGATTCTTTTGCCAATTATTTCATGTGGTTATGAATGCTGATAATTTTACCCAATTTATTGGAGTTATGATTCTTTTCTTTTGTATCTATGGACTATATTTGATGTTTTTCGGTTAAGCATAGTAGTCGCGTTCAAAGAGGATGACAAAGTTCTCTGCTTCTAGTCAAATGTTGTCATCGAATGCTCTTCAGGTTGGTGGTGGAGGTTCAAATATTTCAACTTCCACATTGAAGCGGAAAACTCCCTCAGAGTTACGGGTGATATTTGTGTTATGCTATGTAGATTACGCATACGAGGGTGAAATGATGTGTATGAAGTTTGATTTACTGAACGGAATCGGCTTTAACAAGATATTGCGTGTGACAGAGTCGAGAGATTTACAATTATGCCTTTTTCCCTTCTGGTAGGGAGAACTACTGAAGAGAAAGAATTTAGTGGAGCTTGTCGATGACTCTCCAGCCCTAGTTCTTAGTTCAATGAGGTAAATTTTCTTTCTAATTTTTTTATAGGTTTCTGTGGATTTCTTTGCATTAGTTTTGTATTCCTTGGTTACTGTAGAAACGCAGATGGAGAGCTTTCTGGGTCTAAGAAATATGACTCATCTAAAGCACCTAGATATATTGACACACGGATGAATGAACTGTTTCCAGTCACTAAAAACAATATCATCCTCAAGCTGCTTTCCAGAATTAAAAATCCTAAGGTTACTTTGGCTTTACTCCTTTTTACTTGCATTACACACCCCTTTTTACTTACACCATATAATTGTTATGAAATTAACACTGGCAGGAAACTGTTTTTAATGAGTATGTTGGCAACCTGAAAACTTCTGTTGTTCCCATGGATTTGAATGGCAACCATCAATCTCAAAATTCACGGTACTTTTTGTTTCGATTCAGAGTATTGATAGGACAATGCCATTACATTTATGATTAGTAGATTTATTTTGTGTTCCCTCGAAGTTTGGATGATACCGTTGCTTCAGGAAGTAGCAAAAACTACTCAAGTCAAGTGAGCAAGACGAGCAAAAAATGTAGCAAAATTACTTTTCAGAGCGTTCGAGAGCTTTCATTGGGTGGTGATAAGTTAAATGGCTGCTCATTTGTTGATATGGTAACGTTTTACCATAATGTTCTATGTGAAACAGAAGTAGAGCATTTTCAATCAAAAAGTGTTGTGAATCTTTTTCATATACAGGATAAAGCTTTAAAGGGATTAGTTTCATCTGAACCCCTCATGGTCTGTCAGCTCAACTAGTTGATTCTGTTGATAATATAGGACAGGTTATGCCAAAAAGCTTTTGTTCGGAATTTCATGTACCTGGAGACAATATTCCTCTGGATTTGACCATAAAAACTACTATGCGAGTGCTATCTACATCCTCTGTGAATTGGTGAGTTTATCTATGCATCGATTGATGCTAATCTTAACATTGTCTAGATATTGTTAATTCATACATAATGCTAATAGTCGGTGCCTAAATTTTTTTTATAACTATTATTTTCCCTTTAATACGGTGACATGTTGAGGACATAAAAAATTTTCGTTTTTGAATGCTGTTATGTTAACCAAGTCATCAAACTTATGTTTATTCATGTTTAATTTTTTTTTTATGTGCCAATATTCGGCTCATGTTCTTATTGGTAAACTTTATGATGTCATTTCTTTGAGCAATCAGTTATATTGATAACTATGCGTTAAGGTGCTTTTTCTCATTGTTGGAACTTGATCCACACTGATCCTTTCCGGTTACTTAGCAGCTTGAAAACTATACGTAAATACTCGCCAAGCGCTTATATTTATGCATTAATACCTTGTCCCAGTTATGGAAATCAAATTTTATTTTGATCCCTAATTGAGAAAAAAATCATAACCATTAAGAGTGTATGACGCAAAAGTCTATACGCATGCCTTTCAAAAGTAAGGCACTGTGACGAAAAATTGATGTATATCAAGCAATCTAATCATTAAACTATGAATTATAAATCCCAAATGAAGAATTTAAGCTCACTAATTAAGATTATAAATGATAATTTGTGCATTTCACCAAGATTTGCATAAAATTTAATAAAGTAATAAATCAATCAATAGACTAATTAGAGATTTAGGTCTCAGGAGTTGCCAAACATATACAAATAAATGAAAGGAAAGAGCAAACCAGAGAACAAGCATCGAATGAACAGAATCCTGACTAAATTTCTTCCATTTCTCCATCAGATAAGCCAGTTTAAATTCTTGTTATTAATTTTTGGAGAGAAGATTGCTTTGTGGTCAATAAGAAGAAGCAGTGGAAAATTTTTACAACCTTGATGGCAGAGGGAAATTGGGGAATTAAGCATTCTAAGAGAATTGAAGGAGCCAAGTAGTGGGTGGGAATTGGGATCGACACCATTTTTCTTGGGTGAGGGAGTGAGAGGGAGATGGAAGATTCCTGCTCATCCTATGAAAATTGTGTCGTTTTGGTGGGGAAAGAAGCAATTGCTGGGGCAATATGACTGGAAGTCATTTTTGAAATTGTTGCAACCTGTTTCCTGAGCTATAAATATTTTGTGTGCCACAATTTATGTGCTCATCCACTGTTTTTCATGGTCCCATAGGTTTCATAGGTTAACGAATTGTGGCACCTCCAATGGTTTGTCTCAATTTACGTCAGTTGGTTGTACTAATGAAAGCACAGGCTGCACATCTGAGCCTACCTATAACTGCCAATCAAGGAATCCACGGAATTTTCATTCTTGGGTTCACCCTCAATCAATTTTACCCGGTTCAGTTATAGCAGCATTGTTCAAACTCTGGCCTTGGTTTTTTGAACTTCTGTTTTTATGTTCCCATCTTAATGTTGATTTTGTTTATTAAGGGCAAATGGACTTCCTGAGTAATCGGCAGCAGGCATGGGAGGAATCATTTCGATGTCTTTACTATATGCTTAGGAAAAAAATGTGTAAAATATTTTATGGTAATTGACATTTTGCTGCATTCTTTTAATATTTGTTCTACTTCTTAATTGTGATGCTCATTATTTCTCCATCACATGAACGCTCTAAATAGACAATGTTCATTATTATAGTTAATGGGACAGGTAGCCTGTTTTGACTTTTCCAGTGCTCACCATTTCTTGTTCAGTTATAAAATCTGCCCGCGGTTCCAATTTTCGTAGACCAACTAGGAGTAAACATTTCCAACCCACTTTATGTCTAAATTACTATAGCCCACCATGGATCCATAGTGGGTTTCGTCCCATAAATCTAGTGAAAGCTAGGGCCATTGTCGGGGCCAATATGCTTCAAATGTCTCTTGTTACAATTTATTTTTGTTAAGCTTTCAATAAATACTTCAACCTAGAGATACATCATACAAATCACCTGGAAACCTGGAAGAATTTCTGAAGCAGCATCATGTTTGCAGCTTCACAAAGGAAAATAAAATGCACGAGAGAGCAGTAAGAATAAATCACAGTAACTTTTGCTCTGGTAAAGATTGCTGTAAGTGACCACTGATTTGCTTTATAGTTCTACATAACTGCTTTCCGTCATGTTCTATAAGTTGTTTATTAAAACTATAGATATAAGACATGACAGTCAAATGATGATCAAATTAGAAAGGAATATCTATTATCTTAAAAAAGTTGGCAGTTGCGAATTACGATCAGATTGTTTTTTGAAGTTGACTCTATTTGACTTTCCTCATCAGGAGAAAAATCATGTTCATTTTTCCGTTATTGTTTTAACTTTTTGCAGTGTGCACTGAGCAGTTTGTAGTTATGTTCACCGGGCTCTGTAGTCCAAAGGAAACCAACTGCTCTTGCTTGGCCTATGTATCTCAATCAACCACAAATTTAAGGTCGCTTCTAAAAGAACATGTAAGGCTATTTTCTTCTAAAGGACGAATTTTAGGTTTAGCAGCTATAGTATCAGCGTATCACATTCCTAAGTGCCTTCCTGATTGTAATTTCATGTCTCTTTTATTACGCAAATTTTCATTTTACTAGTCTTTCATTGTTGATCAGTAACACAAAAGATTCATTGTTGAATTTGTATATTTGAGTGCAGGGTGCTTCTTTCTCAATGCCTCTTTGCCACTCAAAACTGGAAGAAGCTGATGCAGAAGACCTTGTTGAACTTTCTGACATAGAAAAATATAATATTGGCCAGGTTTGCAATTGTCCATCTTCATTTTTGCATATTATGTGTAGCTGAACTTAGGTCCAAGATAAAAGGTTAAGCATCTTTAGCATAATGATTACTATTCACTGGTCATCATCAGCATTTCTTGTTTGAAAGCTTTGAACCATAAGATGTTGCTCTTGTTCATGCCCCACAAACATTTCTTATAGTGGTGAAGTTTTACTGCAATTCAATCCTTAGCTTTATGCTATAGGAAAATGAAATATTTTAGATATCCCCATTTCAGTCTTTTACAATCTATGAAGTGAATAAATTAGATGAGACAAACTTAATTAAAATTATTGTGACTGTGCTTAACCATAATCTATGCTTCAGGCCCGAGCTATGGAGACCATGACTGGGATAGATAACAGTCCACAATCTTTGCTGATGCTTACTGGGAACACGAGCGTTCATGCATTATATGATTTTCTTTTGAAGTATAGGTCAGTATCTGGTAAATTTTGTTTGTCCGGTTATTATATGTCAGCAAAAAAAGATATGCACTGGAATTTGTGATATGAGATATGCTTTAATCATCAAAATTTCTTGTTTGGTATGCTTACAGATTCTTTTTGACCTCTTTGACTGGTGGTGATGTTCCCACGCTCTATTCACCAGTTGCTTTCGAAAATGCTGCTCTTTCTGCTCCAGAGGTTGGTCCCACTGATATGTGGTTTTACTCAAGAAATAATGGAAATTTATTATCATTAGTAAAGCAGCATTGAAACCTGCAATCAATCATTTGAAGTTGTAGTTGATTTAAGGCAATCTTCATAGATTTAATAATATTTAAGTTTTTTTCTTATCAAAATTGTTTCAGAAGAACTGAGAATTGCCAAGACATGATAAACTGAGTGCATTGATACTTTCTGTAAAAGCTCTTGACAGCTTCACCGTTGGATCTATAAAATTGTCTCGCCGTTTATTATGCAGGTGATATGTAGAGAACTGAGGAAAGCTGACTTCATATCTTTACAGCAAAAGGAATCTGACATGAATAGTGCTCCTTATAGTGATTCATTGAGCGGCATCTGCTACAGTATTGATATTATGGATGTCTATCTCCCACCATGGGTGATCTGTGGCATCTGCAATGCTATTCGCTCTAACGGGGTTGACTTTCAAGCAAGGTATACAAATTTTCATTGTTGAGTTTGACTCCGCTGAATATTTATTCTTGCTGCTGTTTTGTCAATGCTATATTTTTAAATGACAACCTTGCGCCAATTTTTCTTCGTCATTTATTATATAAAACCTATTTTTTCGTTTTGCAAGTATTAGAAGGCTGAAAAGTGGAAGCAATTTTCATATATTAAATTGGATATGTATACCATCAGTTTTTACACATCAATTCTGCAGTTTATCGTGATAACCTAGTGTTGCAATGCCTTTTACTTCCTCTTCGAAAATCTGAGCACCATTAGGGCAAAGTGAAACTTCCTTCAGAAGTAATTAATGTATACTTATCTATGTATGCGTTTAGCATCAGTTTTTGGTTTTTTTTTCTGCAAGAACCAATGTATCATAATTGTAGTGACGTTCCCCTAGTTGACTGTCTTGAACACAAATCGATGTTTTCAAAGATAGAGCTTTACTTATTGCATGGAGCCGATTTCTTATTTTATTTTCTGTTTTTACCCATGACTTGCATTAAGAGTTTAAACCTTTACATATCCCAAGGATTCAGACACTGACATATTAGCTAATGTTCGATTACCTTCTGATCGATATGCAGCTTTGTGACAAAATCCACATCAATTGGCTTGAACATTGGTCTAGGCATAGCCGAGGACCAACCTGCTCAGCAAGCTGTAACAGACAAACCATTACAAGAAAGCAGCCACTCTTTTGATATTCCTTATGCGACTCTTTCACCTCACACACAAAATGCATTTTTAAAAGGATTGAAATACAGTGGCGGTTCGTATACGACTTCTATATCACCAGTTGTATAGAAAGAAATTGACATTTATCTTGGCGTAGCTGGACCGATTTGCATTTTGTGCTAATCATGTTGTATCAGTTTAAAGGTGACCCTTGTACTCCGCTTCAATTTGACTCGTATTGTTCTTCGATTCTGCTCTATATGCGATAGAAGACCTATTTTTGGGGGTAATGAAAAATTTGTTAATGGCAGCAATATTTCAGGTGATACGTTTAGGTTTTTTAAAAAAACTGTACGGAGATTATTTTGTTTGCTACTAATTTTGTTTTTGTTTTTTTTTTTACCGTGAAGTGATTTTGAAAACTTTAAGCTGCTGGTTACGTTTGAACTAAATAATAGTTAAAATAATACAAAAAAAATTACTTTAAGATCAAACGCACAAATTTATTAACAGGGAAATCGTTTGTCTCATGAAAAAAACTAGCATAGCAGGGAATATATGAGCTCGTGACATTTTCACTGGGATAATTTAACACAGTCTAAAATTTGTAATATAGATTTTTTGACTTTTGTAATTGTAATATTTATACTAAAACTAAAAAGCCCAGTTTAATACGATCAATCACAACTTTGACCATGCGTTTGTTGCTTTTGACCAAACATGTAATCATCACTTAATTTTGGAAGACCCTTCATATTAGTTTGTATAACCAGCATAAAAAAATTGGAATCTAAACCGAAGCTCGAGGTATTATGCATATTGGAAGACCGAATGTAACGTCTCTTGCTCGTTTTTCTTTAAATTATATTATGAAATATTTTTTCTTTAAAACACTTAATAGTGCTTCGGCCGAAAAAACCACTCATTCGCATAAAATACATAAAAGTAATTAAAATACTTGTCAAAAGTCAACTATGCGGAATAACTAGTAATAGGTCCTCGGGTTCAGTGCATCATCAGCCCAGCCAGTTCAACTAATCATGTAGTACGAGCCATGCATAATTCTAGTATTTTGAATTTAATTGACTTTTTAAATGCTTTCCTTTGTAGTTAATTATTTTAGCCAGCAGTTTAATTTTATTCTTTCAGTTATTTCAGTGAGGCCGGACTGGAGTTGGAGTTTTGAGATAGAATTTAAGATTCGAGAATCATTTCCAGAATTTATTTTAGCTAGCAAGTAAGTTAATTTAAGTTAATAAAGAAGTTTAAGTAATTATTTAAGCTACTTGAGGTGAGTAGAAAATAAATTCATTTAAGTTCCATAATTAAGGGGTTAGTTCACTAAATTATTTAAGGGATAGGTAAGGCTCTTAAGGTATTAAAATTTATCAACTAAACAACATTTCCCCTTCATTTTTATTGTGTAATTTCGGCCACCCTTAGTTGATTAAGCATTGATATGCCAACTCAACACCTTTGACCCTTTCTTTGTATTTAATTAGTAGGATAATTCTTTTATTTTTGGGAGCACCATTTAATTAATGATCAACCTTATCCTCACCTAGTCTAGATGGTAATATGATCGGCCACCTCACCCCAACAAGCACCAACAAATCATTTGATATCAAACTAGAATTCAAAATTCAAAAGGTGGAGACTTGGTCTTGAGTTGTCCCCTATATCTTGCACCCACTTCCCTCACTCTCCTAACTATCATTCTCCCTCCCCCCATGACCGAAATTCAGAGCTTATAGAGTAGAAAAATTGTGACCCTCATAGCTAGAAACAAGAGAGAAAAATCGAGCAAGAAGCAAGATAAGAAAACGCTCCACCTCCTCCGCGCCGAGTCGTCGTATTCTTTCGTTTTTCATTCAAACGAAAACCAAGGCATGTCTAGATTCTTTCAAACCTCAATCAAGTCCTATTATCAATTATTTTTCAGTACATGATCATGTTTTAATGAGCAAAAACCGAAATTTTAAGCAACTAGAACAAGGAATAATTCTGCACAGATTTTCGGTTCTACCATGCTTCACGATTGGTATGTTTTGTTTCGATTTCAGGGATGGCTCGTTCCAGGGGCTCGAAGCTGCATCTGAACATGTACTAGGACATGTTAAGGTCATGATAGAACGTTGGTTCCAGCCCCATACACACTAGAATTCGTCAATGACAGCACATCCCCCATGAGTGTCATATTGAGCTTCAAAAATTCAGTTTCGTTGTCCAAGGGTAAGCATCTGATCATGGCTGCCCTAGGGGCCTATAGCCATGGTTGGATCACTTCCCTAGCATGTCTAAGACGTGACTAAGTTGCCCTTTTTGTGGCTTGGTCCATGGTGCATCGGTTTTAAATCAAATGCAAGAACAGCCCCTCCCCTCTCGGCCCCTTCGGTTTTTGACAGCATGTGTGTGTTCGAGTTTTGTGGAATGGTATGGATCTTGGTTGGCCTATGGCCCTTAGCCACGGTTCATACCCTACCACTGGATGTCTAGATCATCCCATGGTCAATCAAATGGCCACTGGAACGAGTCGAGACAGCAAGCAAAGCAAAGCACCCCTCACGCGCGCAAAGGTGCTCTCGGGTGTAACTTTTCTGATGTTGCTGGAATAATTCGAATTGTGGCTGGCCTAGGGCCCTTAGCCATGGTTCAAATAATTCCTTGGGATGTTGGTAAGAGTCTCTGTTCGGTGGTTCACGCCCCAATGGCCGGTAGTCTCGAAAACAACACAAGATACGCGATGGTACAGCCGCTGGAAATTTACAGCAAGTTGCTGTGTCGGTTCGGAGGCTCGTTCGAGTTCTCGGTCGGCTTTTAGCCTATGGCCTTGGACTGGACAGTGCCCCATTGAGTTAGGAAGGTCATATTTTTGGCAGTTCGTGATTCGGAGCATTTTTGAGGTCAGTACGAGAATTTACGGTGCGATGTGCCAAATTGACTCTCGAAAGAGCGTTTCTTGTTTTGGCCTCCATTTCACCGAGGTTTAGACCCTCATCATTTTAGGAGCATTAGTTCATAATTTTAAGCGTATTTTAATCATGACTATACGTCGGTTCAGTGTTGGTTCGGGTTGGTTCGGAGTCATGATTAAATACGAAGTCGTTAGACGTAATTGTCACATTTTCAAACTTAATTGCATAGTTTGGTCAAGTATAAGCTATTGCATATTTTTTTATGGCATATTTAGGTTGCAGCGAGCCTGGGAGCGATCCAATCCAGTTGGTAAAATATACAGGATATTTTCATTATGCAATTTAATTATATTACGTGCATGAAAATAGAAAATACTTATTTTGAGATTTATGCGATATTGCTTGTGGTCAATTCACTATTATGGGAGCATTATTTTATACGGTCGCCAGTGACCGATCAGTTCAGTTTGGTACCACCCGGTCGCCAGTGACCGGTCAGCTCAGTTCAGTTTGATACTCCCCGGTAGCTAGTTACCGATCAGTTCAGTTCAGTGCAGGGGCCACAGGCGTAGACCATAATCTCAACAGAAAATTTTTATCAGTTATTTCAATACAGGGCTCCAAGGAGCAAACATTCTATTTACTATGACTTTCAGTTCAGTTATGCACGTATTATAATTGCTCAGTACAAGTTATTTTAAGCATGCCTCATGACATGATATTTTATCCATGCAAATTACATTTTCTCTTACCTACGATATTTGCATACTGAGTCTTTAGGCTCACTAGACTTGATTGTTGTAGGTACTAATGAGGCCAAGGCCGAGGGCGGGGACCAGTGAGCCAGCTTGGGTCGGCAGTAGTGGCACCCGAGGACCTCAGTTTCAGCACATGTCATTTTATGCTCAAACATTTTACCAGTTGTTGGACATTCTTTGAATTGTTATTTTTGGCAAACTTTATTTTCTTCCGCTGCTATATTTTTTTTAAACATTGAACTTGATTCATCAGTTGAATTTATGGATGAGGCACTCCATTTATTTTTAAAAGAAAATTTTTAATTCTCCGCAAATTTTCAAAGTAAGAATTTTCGGGCCTTTACAGTTGGTATCAGAGCGGTGGTTCTGTATAGGGTTACACTACTACTGACCACGAGAAGCTCACGAAGCCACGCCTTCGGTCTGTAAGTTTTACAGTTCAGCATTTTATTTAAAGAATGAATTATTTTGACAGCATGCTTCCATGAAATAATTTCGACCAGATTTTTTTTACAGCATTTCAGTGTTCATTTAAAATAAATTATGGAATTATGCATGTTAGTTACGTATGGGTTATGTTGGAATAGTATGCCCCTTAGACGTCAAGTAGGACGCCCGAGAGGTAGTGGCGAGCACCGTCGCGAGGACGATGACGATCAGAGACAAGAGAGGCAGACACCTCCTCCTCCTCTCCTCCTCCACCTCCACCACCGCCCCCACCTGACATGAGTGCCCAGATGCTAGCTGGGATGACACAGTTCTTCGCACAGTTTGCGGGGAACAATGCCGCAGCCACAGCCGCAGCCGCAGCCAGGCCGACAGGGCCCGAGGCTGTTTATGAGAGGTTTATGAAGATGCGCCCGAAGGAGTTTTCTGGGACGTCTGACCCCATGATTGCCGAGGGATGGATCAAATCCCTCGAGGTTATCTTCGAGTTCATAGAGCTGGGAGACGTAGACCGAGTCCGTTGTGCCACCTATCTGTTCACTGGAGACGCCCGCTTATGGTGGGAAGGAGCGTCAGTAGCCCTGACCTTGGCTACACTTTCATGGGCACGCTTCACGGAGGTTTTCTACTCCAAATATTTTGCTGAGGAAGTTCGCACCAGGTTGACCACTGAGTTCATGAGCCTGAGACAGGGAGACATGACGGTTACGGAGTTCAGCCGTAAGTTCGAGAGGGGCTGTCATTTTGTGCCCTTGATCGCGAATGATGCCAAAGCCAAGTTGATGCATTTCCTGGTGGGTCTACGACCGATCTTGCGCTGGGATGTTAGGGTGTCTGACCCTGCTACTTATGAGATTGCTGTCTCCAAGGCCCTAGCCGCAGAGCAGGATCTGCGGGATATCGAGAGGGATCGCCAGGGCAAGCGCCCAGTTCAGGTACCACACCGCCCTCCTCCTCATCAGCATCAGCAGCAGAACAAGAGGTCTTTTCATGGACCGCCTAGAAACAGAGGCCAGCAACAGCAGCAGCAGCGGGGACGCCCAGCCCCGAGGACTTATGAGCACCCAGTCTGCCCCAGGTGCTCACGCCGCCATCCTGGAGCATGTATGTCTGGCTCAGGAAAGTGTTTTAAGTGTGTCAGTCCAGACCACATGTTGCTGCAGTGCCCTCAGAGGAATCTGCCTACCCAAGGCAGAGTTTTTGCTCTCCATGCCGCGGAAACCAACCCGGAGACTATGTTGTTGACAGGTACCTTTAAGCTTTAAGTTATTATTTGAATTTTCGTGTTTTGGGAATAGGGATTAAGATTGAACTTAGAACTGTGATAGGATTGCATGCTCTACTCAGTAGTATTTTGGGGATTTAAGTTAGAAGAACTCTGCCCTTTGCATGTCTATAAGTTTGGTTCTTGTAGCTATCGGATTCAACTTAGAGTTCCGCTCTTTCAGGGAGAATTTTTATATCTGGTTCCGCTACCATGGCCTGGATAGATTCAGGGGCCACTCACTCGTTTATTTCGGAGGTCTTTGCAAACTTTCTCAAGATCAAGACCATTGGGCTAGACATAGCCTTTTCAGTAGTGTTGCCGTCAGGCGAGGAGATGGCAGCCACCAATGTTATCCGAGATATAGACCTTGTGCTGCACGGTAATCTTTTTTATGAGGATCTGATTGTGCTACCGATGCCGGAATTTGACATTATCCTAGGGATGGACTGGCTATTAAGGAACAGAGTGTTGATAGACTTCCAGCGGAGATCCGTTCTTGTCCGACCGCCTGGAATGGAGCAGTTCTTATTTGAGCCGGACAGGTACTTTCCTTTACCGCGCATTATTCCTTATGTTCAGGCCAGGAAGCTCATGCATAGAGGGTGTCGGGCATTTCTAGCGACCTTTTTATCTGTCCCCGAGGAACCCAGCCAGTTAGCCTCAGATGTTCCGATTGTCAGAGATTTCTTAGACTGTTTTTCCCGAAGACGTCTCTGGTATGCCACCCGAGAGAGAGGTGGAGTTTTCCATTGAGCTTATGCCAGGTACGGCTCCGATATCCAAAGCGCCGTACCGACTAGCACCGACAGAGATGGCAGAGCTTAAGAAGCAGATTCAGGAACTTCTCGACAAGGAGTTCATTCGCCCGAGCTTTTCACCATGGGGCGCGCCGGTCTAATTTGTGAAAAAGAAGGATGGCTCTATGAGACTTTGTATTGACTATCGGGAGTTGAACAGGGTTAAAGTGAAGAATAAATACCCACTTCCGAGGATTGAGGATCTGTTTGACCAGTTGCAGGGAGCTTCGATTTTCTCCAAGATTGATCTGCGCTCTGGTTATCACCAGTTGAGGGTGAGAGATGCTGATATTTCCAAGACTGCTTTTAGGACTCGTTAGGGCCACTACGAGTTCCTTGTGATGCCGTTTGGACTGACGAATGCGCCAGCGATCTTCATGGATCTCATGAATCGCGTATTTCAGCCGTATCTTGACCAGTTTGTGATAGTATTCATAGACGACATTCTCGTCTACTCCAAGAATCAGGAGGATCACAGCAGACATCTAGCCACAGTGTTGCAGACTTTGCAAAAACACAAATTATTCGCCAAGTTCAGTAAATGCGAATTCTGGTTAGAGAAGGTGGCGTTCTTAGGCCACATCATTTCTAGCAGTGGTATTGAGGTAGACCCAGCAAAAGTTACAGCAGTCAAAGATTGGGTTGTACCTCAGAATGCATCTGAGATCCGCAGTTTTCTTGGGCTAGCAGGATATTACAGAAAGTTCATTCAGGAATTCTCCTCCATTGCCGTTCCACTCACAGCACTGACCAAGAAAAATGTGAAATTTGTTTGGAGCGAGGAGTGTCAGAAGAGTTTCGATACTTTGAAGCAAGCTCTTATCTCAGCACCAGTTTTGGCCATGCCATCAGGGCCCGGCGAGTTTGTCCTTTATACCGATGCTTCGAAGCTTGGTTTAGGTGCAGTTCTGATGCAGCATGGGAGAGTGATAGCGTATGCTTCTCGACAGCTCAAAATCCACGAGAAGAACTACCCTACCCATGATCTAGAATTGGCGGCCGTAGTTTTTGCCTTGAAGATTTGGAGGCACTATCTGTATGGAGAGAAATGCCAGATCTTTACCGACCACAAGAGCCTCAAGTATTTCTTTACGCAGAAGGAGCTGAACATGCGTCAGAGGCGTTGGTTGGAGTTGTGAAAGACTACGATTGTGACATTAGCTACCACCCGGGTAAAGCTAATGTAGTTGCGGATGCATTGAGCAGAAAAGTCGCAGTGATGGCTCATTTGACGATTCAGAAACCTCTTCAGTTTGAGATACAGAGGTTTGATCTCGAGACTTATCCTCGAGGTAGAGTTCCTCGTCTATCTACCTTGACCATTCAGTCTTCCCTTATGGACCGTATTCGCAGTGGTCAGTCAGCAGATGAGCAATTGGCACAGTGGAAGAAGAGAGATGAAGCCAAGGACAGTGTCTTGTATATAGTCAACGACGGTATTGTGAGATACCGAGATAGGATATGGGTTCCTAGCAGTGATTCTATCCGAGCAAATATCTTATCAGAAGCCCATACGTCGCCGTACTCTATTCATCCAGGGAGTACGAAGATGTACAAGGATCTGCAGCTATTGTATTGGTGGCCAGGGATGAAGAAGGATATCAGGCGATTTGTGTCCGAGTGTCTGACTTGCCAATTAGTGAAAGCGGAGCATCAGAGACCGGCAGGTTTGCTCAAGCCTCTCCCTTTTCCCGAGTGGAAGTGGGAGAATGTTACCATGGACTTTGTGACTGGATTGCCGAGGTCAGCCAGAGGATCGAATGCTATCTGGGTGATTGTAGATCGTCTTACCAAATCAGCGCACTTCTTGCCCGTTAAGACGACTTTCACCATGGTTGAGTATGCAGAGTTATATATCCGAGAGATAGTCCGACTTCATGGTGTCCCAGTTTCTATCGTATCTGACAGAGATCCCAGATTTACTTCCTCGTTTTGGAAGAGTTTGCATTCGACTATGGGTACGAAGTTGCTATTTAGCACAGCTTTCCATCCGCAGACAGATGGGTAGTCAGAGCGAGTTATTCAGATCTTAGAGGATCTTCTCCATGCTTGCGTCATTGATTTCTCCGGGAGTTGGGAGTCGAACTTACCATTGGTTGAGTTCACCTATAACAACAGCTTCCAGTCTTCTATTGGTATGGCTCCGTATGAAGCACTGTATTGCCGCAAGTGCAGATCTCCTGTTCATTGGGATGAAGTAGGAGAGAGAGCAGAGTTGGGTCCAGAGATTGTTCAGCAGGCGGCAGATGTAGTAGTCAAGATCCGTGATAGGATGAGGACTGCTCAGAGTCGACAGAAGAGTTATGCCGATCAGCGGAGGAGAGAGTTAGAGTTTGCAGTGGGCGATCATGTCTTTGTGAAAGTGGCACCTATGAAGGGTGTCATGAGATTTGGGAAGAAAGGGAAGCTCAGTCCGAGATTCATTGGACCCTTTGAGATCCTTGACAGAGTTGGGACGCTAGCTTATCGTGTTGCTCTTCCGCCGAATCTGGCCGGAGTACACAATGTGTTCCACGTCTCCATGCTGAGGAAGTACATGGCGAACCCTTCGCATGTCCTGAACTTTGAGCCGTTGCAGCTTACTCCGAACCTATCTTATGAGGAGAGACCAGTGCAGATCCTAGACAGGCAGGAGAAGAAGCTCCGGAACAAGCTGGTTAAGCGAGTCAAAGTCAGATGGCTCAACCATTCAGAGGAAAAAGCTACTTGGGAGTCTGAGTCGGAGATGAGAGATCGTTACCCCGAGTTATTCAGTGAGTTTTAATTTCGAGGAGGAAATTTCTTTTAAGGGGGGAAGGATTGTAGAACCCGTAATTAGACTACGTACGAGGCATGCATAATTCTAGTATTTTGAATTTAATTGACTTCATTGCATGATTATTTAAATGCTTTCCTTTGTAGTTAATTATTTTAGCCAGCAGTTTAATTTTATTCTTTCAGTTATTTCAGTGAGGCCGGACTGGAGTTGGAGTTTTGAGATAGAATTTAAGATTCGAGAATCATTTCCAGAATTTATTTTAGCTAGCAAGTAAGTTAATTTAAAGTTAATAAAGAAGTTTAAGGAATTATTTAAGCTACTTGAGGTGAGTAGAAAATAAATTCATTTAAGTTCCATAATTAAGGGGTTAGTTCACTAAATTATTTAAGGGATAGGTAAGGCTCTTAAGGTATTAAAATTTATCAACTAAACAACATTTCCCCTTCATTTTTATTGTGTAATTTTGGCCACCCTTAGTTGATTAAGCATTGATATGCCAACTCAACACCTTTGACCCTTTCTTTGTATTTAATTAGTATGATAATTCTTTTATTTTTGGGAGCACCATTTAATTAATGATCAACCTTATCCTCACCTAGTCTAGATGGTAATATGATCGGCCACCTCACCCCAACAAGCACCAACAAATCATTTGATATCAAACTAGAATTCAAAATTCAAAAGGTGGAGACTTGGTCTTGAGTTGTCCCCTATATCTTGCACCCACTTCCCTCACTCTCCTAACCATCATTCTCCCTCCCCCCGTGACCGAAATTCAGAGCTTATAGAGTAGAAAAATCGTGACCCTCATAGCTAGAAACAAGAGAGAAAAATCGAGCAAGAAGCAAGATAAGAAAACGCTCCACCTCCTCCGCGCCGAGTCGTCGTATTCTTTCGTTTTTCATTCAAACGAAAACCAAGGCATGTCTAGATTCTTTCAAACCTCAATCAAGTCCTATTATCAATTATTTTTCAGTACATGATCATGTTTTAATGAGCAAAAACCGAAATTTTAAGCAACTAGAACAAGGAATAATTCTGCACAGATTTTCGGTTCTACCATGCTTCACGATTGGTATGTTTTGTTTCGATTTCAGGGATGGCTCGTTCCAAGGGCTCGAAGCTGCATATGAACATGTACTAGGACATGTTAGGGTCATGATAGAACGTTGGTTCCAGCCCCATACACACTAGAATTTGTCAATGACAGCACATCCCCCATGAGTGTCATATTGAGCTTCAAAAATTCAGTTTTGTTGTCCAAGGGTAAGGATCTGATCATGGCTGCCCTAGGGGCCTATAGCCATGGTTGGATCACTTCCCTAGCATGTCTAAGACGTGAATAAGTTGCCCTTTTGGTGGCATGGTCCATGGTGCATCGGTTTTAAATCAAATGCAAGAACAGCCCCTCCCCTCTCGGCCCCTTCGGTTTTTGACAGCATGTGTGTGTTCGAGTTTTGTGGAATGGTATGGATCTTGGTTGGCCTATGGCCCTTAGCCACGGTTCATACCCTACCACTGGATGTCTATATCGTCCCATGGTCAATCAAATGGCCACTGGAACGAGTCGAGACAGCAAGCAAAGCAAAGCACCCCTCACGCGCGCAAAGGTGCTCTCGGGTGTAACTTTTCTGATGTTGCTGGAATAATTCGAATTGTGGCTGGCCTAGGGCCCTTATCCATGGTTCAAATAATTCCTTGGGATGTTGGTAAGAGTCTCTGGTCGGTGGTTCACGCCCCAATGGTCGGTAGTCTCGAAAACAACACAAGATACGCGATGGTACAGCTGCTAGAAATTTACAGCAAGTTGTTGTGTCGGTTCGGAGGCTCGTTCGAGTTCTTGGTCGGCTTTTAGCCTATGGACTTGGACTGGACAGTGACCCATTGAGTTAGGAAGGTCATGTTTTTGGCCGTTCGTGATTCGGATCATTTTTGAGGTCGTACGAGAATTTACGGTTCGATGTGCCAAATTGACTCTCGAAAGAGCGTTTCTTGTTTTGGCCTCCATTTCACCGAGGTTTCGACCCTCATCATTTTAGGAGCATTAGTTCATAATTTTAAGTGTATTTTAATCATGACTATACGTCGGTTCAGTGTTGGTTCGGGTTGGTTCGGAGTCATGATTAAATACGAAGTCGTTAGACGTAATTGTCACATTTTCAAACTTAATTGCATAGTTTGGTCAAGTATAAGCTATTGCATATTTTTTTATGGCATATTTAGGTTGCAGCGAGCCTGGGAGCGATCCAATCCAGTTGGTAAAATATACAGGATATTTTCATTATGCAATTTAATTATATTACGTGCATGAAAATAGAAAATACTTATTTTGTGATTTATGCGATATTGCTTGTGGTCAATTCACTATTATGGGAGCATTATTTTATACGGTCGTCAGTGACCGATCAGTTCAGTTTGGTACCACCCGGTCGCCAGTGACCGGTCAGCTCAGTTCAGTTTGATACTCCCCGGTAGCTAGTTACCGATCAGTTCAGTTCAGTGCAGGGGCCACAGGCGTAGACCATAATCTCAACAGAAAATTTTTATCAGTTATTTCAGTACAGGGCTCCAAGGAGCAAACATTCTATTTACTATGACTTTCAGTTCAGTTATGCACGTATTATAATTGCTCAGTACAAGTTATTTTAAGCATGCCTCATGACATGATATTTTATCCATGCAAATTACATTTTCTCGTTACCTACGATATTTGCATGCTGAGTCTTTAGGCTCACTAGACTTGATTGTTGTAGGTACTGATGAGGCCAGGGCCGAGGGCGGGGACCAGTGAGCCAGCTTGGGTCAGCAGTAGTGGCACCCGAGGACCTCAGTTTCAGCACATGTCATTTTATGCTCAAACATTTTACCAGTCGTTGGACATTCTTTGAATTGTTATTTTTGGCAAACTTTATTTTCTTCCGCTGCTATATTTTTTTTAAACATTGAACTTGATTCATCAGTTGAATTTATGGATGAGGCACTCCATTTATTTTTAAAAGAAAATTTTTAATTCTCCGCAAATTTTCAAAGTAAGAATTTTCGGGCCTTTACAGTTGGTATCAGAGCGGTGGTTCTGTATAGGGTTACACTACTACTGACCACGAGAAGCTCACGAAGCCACGCCTTCGGTCTGTAAGTTTAACAGTTTAGCATTTTATTTAAAGCATGAATTATTTTGACAGCATGCTTCCATGAAATAATTTCGACCAGATTTTTTTTCAGCATTTCAGTGTTCATTTAAAATAAATTATGGAATTATGCATGTTAGTTACGTATGGGTTATGTTGGAACAGTATGCCCCCTTAGACGTCAAGTAGGACGCCCGAGAGGTAGTGGCGAGCACCGTCGCGAGGACGATGACGATCAGAGACAAGAGAGGCAGACACCTCCTCCACCTCCACCACCGCCCCACCTGACATGAGTGCCTAGATGCTAGCTGGGATGACACAGTTCTTCGCACAGTTTGCGGGGAACAATGCCGCAGCCGCAGCCGCAGCCAGGCCGACAGGGCCCGAGGCTGTTTATGAGAGGTTTATGAACATGCGCCCGAAGGAGGTTTCTGGGACGTCTGACCCCATGATTGCCGAGGGATGGATCAAATCCCTCGAGGTTATCTTCGAGTTCATAGAGCTGGGAGACGTAGACCGAGTCCGCTGTGCCACCTATCTTTTCACTGGAGACGCCCGCTTATGGTGGGAAGGAACGTCAGTAGCCCTGACCTTGGCTACACTTTCATGGACACGCTTCACGGAGGTTTTCTACTCCAAATATTTTGCTGAGGAAGTTCGCACCAGGTTGACCACTGAGTTCATGAGCCTGAGACAGGGAGACATGACGGTTACGGAGTTCAGCCGTAAGTTCGAGAGGGGCTGTCATTTTGTGCCCTTGATCGCGAATGATGCCAAAGCCAAGTTGATGCATTTCCTGGTGGGTCTACGACCGATCTTGCGCTGGGATGTTAGGGTGTCTGACCCTGCTACTTATGAGATTGCTGTCTCCAAGGCCCTAGCCGCAGAGCAGGATCTGCGGGATATCGAGAGGGATCGCCAGGGCAAGCGCCCAGTTCAGGTACCACACCGCCCTCCTCCTCATCAGCATCAGCAGCAGAACAAGAGGTCTTTTCATGGACCGCCTAGAAACAGAGGCCAGCAACAGCAGCAGCAGCGGGGACGCCCAGCCCCGAGGACTTATGAGCACCCAGTCTGCCCCAGGTGCTCACGCCGCCATCCTGGAGCATGTATGTCTGGCTCAGGAAAGTGTTTTAAGTGTGTCAGTCCAGACCACATGTTGCTGCAGTGCCCTCAGAGGAATCTGCCTACCCAAGGCAGAGTTTTTGCTCTCCATGCCGCGGAAACCAACCCGGAGACTATGTTGTTGACAGGTACCTTTAAGCTTTATGTTATTATTTGAATTTTCGTGTTTTGGGAATAGGGATTAAGATTGAACTTAGAACTGTGATAGGATTGCATGCTCTACTCAGTAGTAGTTTGGGGATTTAAGTTAAGAGAACTCTGGCCTTTGCATGTCTATAAGTTTGGTTCTTGTAGCTATCGGATTCAACTTAGAGTTCCGCCCTTTATTTCATTCAAAACTCACTGCCTAAAACACCTAGAAAGCTAGGACTCTTCCCTTGCAGCCGAAAACACCATACACACTCACTACAAGGCTGATCCACATGATTTCTGAAAGAAAAAAAGGAGTAGTAGATGTTTCAGTTGGTATCAGAGTCAGGTTCTTACAAATGGTTGTGCCACAACCAGTTCCAGAAGGCTCAGTCGTCTAGCCTCAAGTCTGTAAGTTTAAATACTTTAAATTATTATAATGATGATACCTGCATGTTTACATGATTTATATGTTTAAGTTTCATGTTTAATTGCTTTTTGAAGTTAATTGGTATTCATGTCTAAGTTGATTGATAAATGGTTTTTATAAACTAAATGGTTAGACGCTTAGAGTTAAATGCATGTTTGTTATGTTAGAATTTGGAATATACTCAGATATAATGTTTCTTAGACACGCACCTAGTACTGATAGGCAAGATGATTGCCAAGAGAATGTAGCACCTCCCAATGGGGATCCCGCTACTCGTGTACTGGAGGGTATGGCATATTTCTTTGAGCAGCAGGCTTAACAGGCTCCGAGGCCACAACATGATATGTATGATCAGTTTCGGAGGCTAGGTCCGAAGGAGTTTTCAGGCACCACCGACCCATTTGTTGCTGAGGGTTGGATTAGATTCCTTGAGGTGCATTTTCGTTATCTCAATATGGGAGATGCTGATCGTGTTAGGTGTGCCACGTATATGCTACGGGATGATGCTTCTCTTTGGTGGGAAGGAGCTGAACAAGGTGTCAGTCTAGCCACCCTCACTTGGGTGCAATTCAATAACATATTCTACGAGAAGTATTTTACTGCTGACGTCAGAAGACGCTTAAAGAGGGAGTTTACGAGTCTCCGTCAGGGAGACTGATCGAGCAAAACTTGCACTGTAAAATCTTTAGTAAAAATTAATAATGTTCAAGCTCGAAATAATCGCAAGTGCACGATGTCAAGTAATAATATAGTGTACGAGAGTACGAGTATCGTTCCTCTAGAGACTGTATTTCGTAATTTTTATTCTAAGTTATTAAAATCTTTAGCAACGATAATTTGGATGAACGTTTACTACTCTAATGTTTAAATAAAATCTCAATGAAATAGTTCAAGAATTAAATGATGAAATATATAAGCTAAAATGATTAATTAAAGTTCAATGAGAAATGAATTTGTTGGAAATCTAGGTTCACCTACCCCTTGTCATTTGCTTAATTCATTCGACAGTGATCTACACTTCCGACGGAATTTTCTATCCAATTGAACACGTCCTCTCGAGCTATGCCAAATTAATTCTACTCAGTGTAGTAATTAAATCTCTTTAATTATTTATCACAGGTGAATTGCATGTCGTTCTATGAAATCCCCTAGTTTTCGCCCTACCGGACTATGACTATAGATGTATATCCGACTTCATATTTTTATTTAAATTGTAAATCCACGGACTATGCTAATCATTCCTATCACAGGATATTCTCTCGAACTCACTCGCAATATAACATCGTTATTAAAGTTAGCTACACTTCAACAACGCGATAAAACAATAGATCAATCAAGAATAAATCAAAAGTCGCTATATGAATTAACTAAACTCGGTTTCGGGGTAGGATCCTCTTAAATCTCAACAAATAATTAAATTAGCTACTCGATGTCATGATTAAAATAAGAAAAACAATGTTGAAGAAATAGAAATTAAATTAGAAATACTATTCGTGACGGAAAATGCGAATAACGGTGCCCGAAAATCTTCAAATCTTCACTCCAAGCCTTGCTTCCAGTTTTTTCTCTCCTCCCAAGTTCCTTGGCTGCTGAATAATGAATGAAAAAACATCATAGGGTTAATTGTTGCAACCTACCTTCGTCAGACTCTCACGGAAGGCAAGAAATCATCTTTAAGAAATTTTTTCAAAATTCGTCCTGCTCGGACGGTAAGATTCTACCGCCCGAGCGCCGAGTCCTCTGTAATTCAGCATGTGAAGTGTGGCACTCGCGCTCGAACGGTAAGATCTTACCGTCCGAGCGCCGAGTCTTTTGCCCAAAAATCCATCTTTGCGCCATAGTGGTAAGATTCTACCGCTCGGGCGCCAGCCTTTCTGCGAATTTCTTGTGGCTTGCACATTTTTGTTTTGATTTCAGTTTTCCGACCATTTTACCTGCAAATTCATTACATACGAGTGAGACACGATCATATGCATATGGTAATTCTAAAATGAACAAAATATATATGAAATGCATGCATATACAATGCAAATACACACAAACTAATGCAATAAAACACATAAAAACAACATCTATCAACCCTCCCATACTAACATTTTGCTTGCCCTCAAGCAAAATAGGTCATAGACCACAACTAAGACACAAAATAAGACACCAAAAAAAAGTACTAAACCAATCAAATTGATGGCGAAACAGCAATTGGTGTCTCATGCCTCAGCGGGTTTTTGAACTACATTCAATTAGTCAAATCACAGCATCATTAACACCCCTTTCAAAGCACCAGATAGCATTTTTATTTGGACATAAAATTTTATTCGCAAATCATGTGAGTCACTAAATCAGCCATGCAACACAAGTTTATCTCTCCTGAGTTCTGTTTCTATTCGGGACCAACCAGTAAACACAAAGTGGTAGAATTTCATAGTTGTACAATGATATTTAGGGTGTAAATGTCTATAAGTGCTCAAGTGGTTCAAAAATACGGGGAGTACACCGATCATTTTCGTTATGTACTTGTTAGAATTTTCATCTAACATTCCTCAACGCCTTACATCTCCATCTTTTTAGCCTAGGAAAAGGATTTCATCTCTTTTTAGCTCCCCCACACCTTACATCCCAATATTTTTTTTAATAAGTGCATAATTTTCTCATATGTACTCCCTAGGCTCTGAATATAAGGTATGTTCATTTATTTGGCCTAGGGACGAATTTCCAGGTTCTATGCACGATTGGGAAGAAGGTTATTCCAGGTTTACCAAGGTTTTCTACTCGAGTTCATGCTACTGCTCAATCACTCCTTTCAACAGACATTCATTCAAGTTCTACTCGCATCACATGTTTTTCTACTTTCCCCCACATATTTTTAAACTTGACTGTCATTCACACAACCACCAAAACCCACTCTATGTGCTTATTAAAACTCACAGTTCATGTAAAGGGGTATTCATAACGAGTGACAAGACTAATAAACATATAATTTATTAAGCCCAAAATCATCATCGACTACCAGCCTACTTGTTTCACAATCAATTGACAACGCATGCGACCGACCCCTCATACCTAGTGTGTGCAATGGTTGTCAATCGACCGACCCCTCATACCTAGTGTGTGCAATGTCCCCATTGCACAAAAGACTGAAACACATAAACGAAACACAGATGCAGAACACAAAAACAAATGCAATGTAAACAACAGAATGCAACAATGATGATAACAAACTACACAATGCAACATAAAATAAAAACGAAAAAAAGGGAAACAGTGAACTCCCCTGATCGATGCTCGTCCTCGTCGTGCTCCGGCGGTGGTATCCTATGTGCATCCCCCAGTGACAAGGAAAAAAACTCAGCTAGCAGAATAACCAACATCTAATTAAAAAAAATCAACTAAATGAAAGGAAAAAATTAAAAAACGAGTAGGAAGGGAAAGAAATTAGTTCTCAATTTATAGTCGAGAGCTAGACTATAGGTTCCTCTCAGCTCTGACTGTTTTGGAATCGAGCAACTCCAATTTGTGGCTCCACATTGCCACCCAAATAATGCTTTAGTCGTTGAGCATTGACTGTGAATGGCTCATTTTTCCCATCTCGCAAAGTTATTGCTCACGAGGAGAACACTTTGGTAATCATGTAAGGGCCAGTCCACCTTGACTTGAGCTTGCCAGGAAATAAGTGCAACTTGGAGTTGTACAAGAGCACCGGTTTGCCTTATTTAAATTCCCTCGGTGTAATGCGCTTGTCAGGTGCTAGCTTTGTTCGCTTTAAGTACACGTACTTCAGGTGTGGAGGCAGTAGGTTGAGCTCACGTGTCGGTGATTACTCAATGCTTGACTTCTGAGGGATCAAGTCTCTTCGATCCCCCAAATCATCCAATTTCATCCTTAGTGGCTTCTTCCATGGATGATTGGCATTAAAGTATGTCACTATTTCAGATATTTCTTCATTTAGTTCATCCTTCTTCACTTCAGTGGTGAGAGTGGCTTCCAACACAAAATCTGTAGGAAATATAAACTTTCTCACTTTTACCAACATATAATCCTGGATGTTATTTTTCTCACTTTTCACCATCATATAATCCTTGAAATATTGCAGTCACGTTATTTTTCTCACTTTTCACCATCATATAATCGTGGATGGAAAAATCATCCTAATTTTAGTTGGAGGAATTATAATAATGCACAACCGTCACAACAATATTTTCAAAATAACCAAAATCATCAAGGTTATATTCCTTATGTTACACCTCCAAGAAAAAACTTTGAAGATGTAATTCATGCATTTATCCAAAAGCAAGAGTCTATCAATATTCAAAACAGTCAATCTATGAGTGATTTGAAAGAAACTCTTGCAAAATTTGCATCTGCACTTAATATTCATGAAAAAGAAAAATTTCCATCTCAACCTCAACCTAATCCTAAAAATCAAAATCAAGAATTAAAAAATGAAAAAATTGATCAAATAAAATCTGTTATTACCCTTAGAAGTGGTAAAATAGTTAATGATGTAATGAAAACAAGGATCATTTAAAATCAAAGAGTAAGGATGATAATCCTGATACTTTTGAGAATGATGATACCTTAAATTTTAAGAATAATATGGTGAAGGATAAATCATCTGAAATAGTAAATAAGTCAAATAAACCTCCACCATTTCCTCATGCATTAACAAATCATAAAAAACAAAAAAAATGATTCTGATATCTATGAAGTTTTTAAACAAGTGAAGATAAATATTCCATTATTAGATGCTATTAAAAAAGTACCTTCTTATGCAAAATTTTTAAAAGACTTATGTACTGTAAAGAGAAAATTGCATGTGAAGAAAAAGCATTCTTGGATGAACAAGTAAGTTCTATTCTTCAAAATAATTCTAGTTTAAAATATAAAGATCCTGGTTGTCCAACAATTTCATGTATTATTGGAGAAAATAAAATTAAAAAATCTTTGTTGGATTTGGGAGCAAGTGTGAATTTACTTCCTTATTCTGTTTATGAAAAACATAATTTAGGAGAATTAAAACCCACTTCTGTTACTCTCTTACTGGCGGATAGGTCAATCAAAATACCTAGAGGTATTGTAGAAGATGTGTTAGTTCAAGTTGATAAATTCATATATCCTGTAGATTTTATTGTTTTGGATACACAACCAACAGAAGTACATAATGAAATTCCAGTAATATTAGGACGACCATTTCTAGAACTTCAAATGCTTTAATTAATTGTCGAAATTGAATAATGAAATTATCTTTTGGAAATATGACTCTAGAACTTAATGTGTTCAATTTATGTAAACAACCAAGTATTAATGAAAATGAATATTATAATGAAATTGAACCAATTGTGGAAGAAAATATACAAGAAGAAAACTTAAATCAACAATCTGAAGTTTTTTCAATAGAAAGTTTTGAGTCTAAAAATAATTTTAAAGAAGATGATAATACAAAACTTGAATTAAAAGTTTTACCATTAGAATTGAAATATGTATTTCTTGGTGAAAATAAAACATTTCATGTTGTAATTTCTTCCACTCTTTTGCCAAATCAAGAAGAAGATTTGATTAAATTACTTAAAAAAATATAAAAATGCAATTGGATGGACTTTGAAAGATATAAAAGGTATGAATCCTTTAATTTGTATACATAAAATTCACTTGGAAGAAAATGCTAAAACATATTAATAACCACAAAGAAGGTTAAATCCACATACGAAGGAAGTTGTTAAGAATGAAGTATTAAAACTATTAAACGCTGGAATTATCTATCCAATTTCAGATAGTAAATGGGTAAGTCCAACACAAGTAGTATCTAAAAAGTCCGGCATCACTGTTATAAAAAATGAAAAGGGAGAGTTATTACAAGCTAGGATTCCATCTAGTTGGCGTATGTGTATTGATTATAGAAAATTAAATGATGCAACTAGAAAAGATCATTTCCCACTACCATTTTTAGATCAAATTCTAGAAAAAGTAGCAGGAAATTCTTATTACTGTTTTCTTGATGGGTATTCGAGGTATTATCAAATACCTATATCATTAGAAGATCAAGAAAAAACTACTTTTACTTGTCCTTTCGGAACTTTTGCATTTAAAAGAATGCCATTTGGTTTATGTAATGCTCCGGCTACTTTTCAAAGATGCATGTTAAGTATTTTCAGTGATATGATTGAAGAATATGTAGAAGTTTTTATGGATGATATAACTGTTTTTGGAAACTCATTTGAAAATTATCTTAAAAATCTAGAAGAAGTATTAAAATGATGTGAAGAAAAAAATCTTGTTTTAAATTGGGAAAAATGTCATTATATGGTTAAATCTGGGATTGTTTTAGGACATGTGATATCTGAAAAAGGAATTGAAGTTGATAAAGCCAAAGTTGATGTTATTGCTAATTTAACATCACCAAAAACGGTCAAAGAAGTTCGATCATTCTTGGGTCTTGCAGGATTTTATAGAAGGTTTATAAAAAATTTCAGCATAATATCCAAACCAATTTCAAATCTTTTAACAAAAGATACACAATTTGAATGGACTCAGAAATGTGAAAATGCTTTTAAAAAAATTATTAATCTTTTAGTTACATCACCTATTTTACAACCTCCAGATTGGTCTTTACCATTTGAATTAATATGTGATGCAAGTGATTATGCTATAGGAGCTGTGTTAGGACAAAGAAAAGAAGGAAAACCTTATGCAATCTATTATGCTAGTTGAACCTTAAATAGTGCC
Source organism: Primulina tabacum (assembly GCF_025594145.1). NCBI lineage: Eukaryota > Viridiplantae > Streptophyta > Magnoliopsida > Lamiales > Gesneriaceae > Primulina > Primulina tabacum. Next base: position 15,177,841 of record NC_134559.1, read on the forward strand.
CAAATAAATTATTCAACTACTGAAAAAGAATTACTTTCAGTATTATTTGCATTAGATAAGTTTCGATCTTATTTAATTGGCTCTACTACTATTGTTTACACCGATCATTCTGCCATAAAATATTTATCAAATAAACAAGATGCTAAGCCAAGATTAATACGGTGGATTTTATTGTTACAAGATTTTGATATTATAATTAAAGATAAAAAAGGAAAAGAAAATATTGTAGCCGATCATTTATCTAGAATAATGACTGAATCATCTCATAATGAAATACCAATAAATGAAAATTTTTCAGATGATCAGTTGTTTTATGCTACTATTATGCCCTGGTTTGCTAACATTGTAAATTTTCTTGTGACAAATAAAATGCCTTCTCATTGAAATTCACAGGATAAGAATAAATTCTTGATAGAAGTTAAAAAATTTTATTTGGATGATCCATACTTATTTAAGTATTGTCCTGACCAAATTTTTCGACGATGCATACCCGACAATGAAGTAAGTAATGTTATTAAATTTTGTCATTCTGAAGCATGTGGAGGTCATTTTTCATCCAATAAAACAGCTTCAAAAATCTTACAATGTGGATTTTATTGGCCGTCTTTATTCAAAGATACGCATTTATTTTGCAAATCTTGTGAAAACTGTCAGAAGATGGGATCAATTTCAAAACGAAACATAATGCCTTTAAATCCAATCATAATTATTGAAATATTTGATAGTTGGGGGATAGATTTTATGGGTCCATTTCCATTATCTTTTGGATATAAGTACATTTTAGTCGTTGTTGATTATGTTTCAAAATGGATTGAAGCAATTGCATGTAGAACTAATGATCATAAAGTTGTTATAAAATTTTTAAAAGAAAATATTTTTAGCCGATTTGGAATACCTAGAGCAATAATTAGTGATGGGGGAAGTCATTTTATAAATAAATCATTTTCCTCTTTGTTAAAAAAATATGGCATTACACATAAAGTTTCTACCCCATATCATCCTCAAAGTAATGGTCAAGTTGAACTTGCAAATAGAGAAATAAAACAAATTTTAGAAAAAACAGTTAATAATCGAAAAGATTGGTCTTTAAGATTAACTGATGCATTATGGGCATATAGAACTGCATTTAAAACATCATTAGGGATGTCACCATATATGTTAGTTTTTGGTAAGCATTGTCATTTACCGGTTGAACTTGAACATAAAGCTTATTGGGCAATTAAAGCATTTAATATTAATTTAGATGATGCATCTAAATTAAGAAATTGCAAATAAATGAACTTGAAGAATTAAGAAATGATGCATATGAAAATTCAAAGATTTATAAAGATAAAACTAAAGCCTTTCATGATAAAAATATTATGAGAAAGTCATTTGAAATTGGACAAAAAGTTTTGCTTTATAATTCTCGTTTGCATTTATTTTCAGGTAAACTAAGATCGAGGTGGTCAGGACCATTTATAGTCAAATTTGTTTATCCTCATGGTGCTGTTGATATTGAAAATCCTAAAAATAATGACGTGTTTAAAGTTAATGGGCAAAGACTTAAGCCTTTTATAGAAAATGAAATTCTTAATAATGAGTTTATGCCTTTATATGATCCACAATAATTGTTAGATATTTTCATTTTGTTTTGCAGATTCTAGTTCATTTCCCGGTAAAGTGGCGGATAACGGTACTCCATGACTGTTTAAGTCGGTTTCTTCAGTTTTCCCAAAATAATTGAAATATATATAATAATAATAATATGGATGTGTGTATTATGAATATTCGTAAATATTTTGCTTGTTTACCTGATAATGCGTTGAAAAAAATTTATAAAGCTAGATATGAGCGGCTAAGGTTGATGATGTCATATGGCATACCGAATGTTGTCCGTTTGATAATTGAAGCAAAAGTCCGATTGGTTGGGGAAGCAAGTGAATTAATAATAAGACATATGCCAGGATTTGGTAAAAGCACATATGCCAAAAAGCGAAGAGCTAAACATATAGGTGGATGTCATAAATGTGCAAGGTGGACTTGTAAAGGAAAATGCAAAAATGTTGGAATGACATCAATGAATAGAGAAGATAAAATTTTATTCATTAAGAATGGTCTGAGTAAAGAGCCTTTGGATAATTTTCTAGAGGTTCTTGATATGCATTCTAGTGGGTACGTGCAAAATGAACTTCTTAAACTATGGTGGCAATTTCAACAGGAGGAATATCAATATGGACGGTGGAATCAGCCTTACAAAGATCCTACTATAGTAACGCATATCTATTTAGATAAGTAAATATATATACACAATTTCGTCTTGGGAATCTGACGTTAAAAGACTCTGTTTGCCAATTTATAAGAAAATTGGATGGGAAGCATATCCTCGACTCATAGAAGGCGTTGAAGCCGTTACTGAACGTAAAATCAGAGGAAGATGCGAGCCACAATCACAACTACGCTGTATATATTTGTTTTAATTTTTTCATTTTTATTTTCTTTTAATAATAATAATTTCCTGTTCAAATATTGACTTTTGGCATGTTACGCTTATAAATTCATATGCTGTGATCTAACAATTACAGAAAACATATTTCTCAACATGTCAACGTCCACGGTAAGTAAAATAAAAAAATATTTGTGTATTTTGTGGACCTAGTGCAGGAAAAGATTTAATTTATGAAGAAGTAGCAGAAAATCTTGGAATAACACTTGCTAAAAAAAAAGATTCATTTGGTATATGGTGGTGTTGAAGTTGGCCTCATGGGAAAAGTTGCAAAAGCTGCGCATGCAGGTGGAAGTGAAGTTTTAGGCATTATTCCGATTATCTTAGCCAATCTTGGAGGACCAACAATAGGAGAAGAAATGAAAGTGGACAACATGTATGAACGAATCACTCAAATGATTGAACATTCAGATGCTTTCATTGCTTTGCCAGGAGGTTTCGGTACTTTGGAAGAAATATTTCATACCGTTTGTTGGGCACAATTAAATATCCACAATAAGCCAATTGGTTTGTTAAATGTTAACAATTATTATGATAAACTGTTATCGTTTCTTGATGATGTTGTGGAACAGGGATTTATTTCATTAGCTTCGCGAAGGATGTTAGTTTCTGCTACATGTGAAGGTGAACTTATTGATTTACTGCAAGGATTTAGTCCTGAACCAAATCCATCCTTATCTCAACTTAATTGGCCAACATCCAAGAGTAGGAAAAGAAAATTCATGTGATGCTAAACTTGTGATTCAACGGTATGTTTTAATGTTTTTCTTTAAGGTATGAATAATTTCTTCTTCTCCTCTTAGTTTTTTTTATATAAAAAATTAAAATATATACTTATATATAGTAATAATAATAATAATTTTTATTTCAATGTCGAGTAAGGTGTCAGTAAAATGCACCTGAGACGCATTAGTTAATAATTATTGGAAAATCACAATACACTAGATTTTAATATTCATTATATTCAAAATACAGACTAAAAGAAAAATTAGTTTTTCATATGTACCAATTTATATATATATTTTGATCAATTAATATAAAATATATAATAGATGTGTTCATATATATATATATATATATTTATAATTGTATGTGTTTTCAAAAATAATAATTTCTAAAATTTTTATGAGAATATAGTTAAAAGATATGGTTTGTATGGTTGTTAACATGTATAATTGAAAGAATTCTTTGTAAAAGTATAATATATACTCCCACATCTTTTGTGAGTGAGTGGTGAGAAATGAGAAAACAATTAATAAACTTTTATTGATTATTAAAAAATGGTTAATTACAAGAATATAACTCCCCTAAAAAAAATTATTTATTGAAAAAAGAAAAAAAAAAGTAAATATATAACGGACTGCAAAACACTTTATTCATTGTAATTTTTTAGAATTGATTGATGTACTATCAATGTGTTCTAAAACATCAATATTGTGTTAAAAAAAAAAACAAACAAACAAAAAGATTTTTTGTGCTAGATAAGTTTCAAAGGTAGTCGGATGTATCCGTTATATAAATGTTTATATATATATATATATATATATATATATTTGGTAGAATGTTTGGATAAAAAAATTTTATGTTATTGTAAAATTTTGCAGTCACGTTATTTAAAAAAAAAAACAATAAGCTAAAAAAAAAAGAAAAAAAAGGGGGTGATTTTATTCTTTATAAATTTTCCTATTTTGTTTTCAATATTAGTTTAATTAATTGTCTACTTTAATACTTAGCCTTTTTCAATGAGAGTTAATATTCATTCCAACTCCATGAGTGAAAACTAGCTATTCCTTAAACATTTTGACCTGAAAGAATATATGGAGTTGAGGCTTTTACAATAATATTCCTGATATTACATGTTATGGTGGGTGGTGTGAATTATCTTTTTGACTATATTATTATAAAAAAATTTAGAAATTTTTTTAAAAAAATTATATATATATATTGTTATTTTATATATTATGTGAAAATAAAAATAATAATAAAAACACATCTAATTATATATTATTATATTAAATGAAAATATATATATATAAATCGGTATATAATTTTGTTTGTATTTGAATATATAAAAGGAATAAAGAATCTAGGTTGTGATTTTCCGATAAATTTTATTACTAAGGGACTAGTAATAAGATAGTGTGGGGGTGTGATGAAACTTAAAAATAATAATTTATTATATGTTAAAACCTGTATTTTAAAATTTAAGTTTCATTAAAATTATAAAATTATGTTATTTTAGTATTGTTTGTTTATATTTAATTGTCTTACTAAATATGTTTTATTTTCAGGTTTTCTATACGTTGGTAAAATAACGATAACTCAAGCTAAAAAATTCAAATTGAGGTAATTCAAACATGTTTGGAATCCTTGAAGAATTATCTACAACTTTGCAGAAGACATGAATTCCTAAAAAATTCACTAAGATGATCAAATTGTGCAAATATCAAAAGGAGGACAAATTTACTTTTACTATGACCAGCATATAGTAAAAATATCATAACTATTTCAATATTTAACCAAATGAGGTGAACCAAGTGGCCAAATTCATCTACAGACAATTCCCCACATGTTTGCCGTTTTGAGCAGAGTCAAATTCGGTGATTAAAGTCGTGGAACAAAGCATTGAAAGAAGGGACAGGGAATTGAACTTGGAGGAGACAAAGAATACTATTGCAACTACATGGCATTAATAAAAATTTTGACCATTTCTCTCATTTGGCCTATAAATAGAGGCCTTGTGCTAGCTTGAGAATCATTCTATCTCATTGTAAAATATAGTGTGAGTGTGTATCAAAGTTCTAAGTTCCAATATATTTTCTTTCATGTTCTCAACTATGAGTGATATTTTAGTGCTGATCAAAAGTAAGCTTATGGCAAGCTAAATCTATTATGTCAAGGTGAAGAGGATGCATTCTTGGTGAAGTAAGATTGTTTATATTTTGTATATTCTTTCTTTATTTCGTTTCATTTAGCTAACTTATTTTTATTGTAGGTATAAAAATGAATTATTTGTTGTTATCAATTTACATCAAATGCTTGATACCATTAAAGTGGTTATCTTGATTTGTTGTTTAATTTTGATACAATAAATATTTCATCACTTATTATATATATATATATATATATATATATATATATATATATTTATATAATAATATCATAATATTTCATTTAGACGATAGCGTGGCTCTGCCGGTTGTTCTAAATGAAATATTATGATTTAATACTAACATCTAACAATCTAACATTTACTTTATCGCAACTAACTTTTATTTCTCGCAACTAACTTTTACTCTCGTAACTAACTTTTACTTTATCGCAACTAAATTTTACTTTACCGCAACTAACTTATTAAATCAATATATTTCATTTAGGCAATAGCGTGGCTCTGCCGGTTGTTCTAAATGAAATAGAATGATTTAATTTAACATTTACTTTATGCAATTAATTATTTACATAGTCATAATTATAATTATAGGTACCATATATAAAATATCGGTTAATTTGTATTTTCTATAGTGGGAACTATATTATATTATGTGCGTGTTTAATTTTCTTGGAACCATTATTTATGGTGGTTTCTTTGATTTACTTTTATTTAAACAATATTACATAAACCAAGAATAAATCCTCAAGCCTTGACAAAGTTTATAATTTGTAAACTTAATTCTTGCATTTGGTAATCTATAAATTAATAAATTTAAACTCAAAATAACCTCTCTGTGGATCGATCTCGTACTTATGAATTATATTACTTGCAGACAACCTACACTTGGGTGAATTATTATTTAAGTAGTAGCAGTCGTTTTCCTCAACAGATTCCAACAGGCCGCAGCATCTATCATGGTACGGTTAGACGAAATTAACACATAGTAAAAAATTTGGACAACTAACCCAAGAGGAAACTCATGATGTGGGCATCGTCTTTGTAGCGCTCCCAAGCCTCGTAGAGTGACTCCTGCTCAAATTGAGCGAAGGTGGTTATGTCCGCTCGCAGCTTCATGGTCTTTAATGAAGGAAAGTATTTCAAGAGGAATGCCTTTGCCATATCTTCCCAAGTTGTGATTGAACCTACATGCAAACAATTCAACCAAGATTTAGCTTTGTCACGCAAAGAGAAAGGAAATAAACGCAATCTAACAGCATCATCAGACACTCCATTAAATTTAAAAGTGTCGAAAATTTCTAAGAAGTCGGCGATGTGAGTGTTTGGATCATCTAGCGCATTTTTCTCAAATTGGACAGTGTTCTGGATCATCTGAATTATGGCTAGTTTGATCTCAAATTGGTTCGCCCTGACGGTTGGTCGCACTATGCTTGGACGTGCTTCATCAAGCAAGGTTGTGCGTACTCCAACATGGGTATCCACCTTGGCTTCTCGACACGTGAGTCTTCATGATGTTCTTTCTCACATTCGTTTTTGTTCATCATATCTCTCAGCCTCTGTTGTTGTCTTCGTCTGCGTAGGTTTCTTTCAATCTCGAGATCGAATATCTCAAGTTCAGATTCAAGAGACTTTGGCATGCAACAAAAGAGATATAAGCAAAGAAATTGAAGGTGTCAACTCAAATAAAACAAAATAAAGAATGCTAAAGTAAATAACTGAAAATAAAATTGTGGATTAACAGTCCCCGACAACGGCGCAAAAAACTTGATCGAGCAAAACTTGCATTGTAAAATCCTTAGTAAAAATTAATAATGTTCAAGCTCAAAATAATCGCAAGTGCACGATGTCAAGTAATAATATAGTGTACGAGAGTACGAGTATCATTCCTCTAGAGACTGTATTTCACAATTTTTATTTCTAAGTTATTAAAATCTTTAGCAACGATAATTTTGATGAACGTTTACTAATCTAATGTTTAAATAAAAACTCAATGAAATAGTTTAAGAATTAAATGATGAAATATATAAGCTAGAATAGTTAATTAAATTTCAATGAGAAATGAATTTGTTGGGAATCTCGGTTCACCTATCCCTCGTCATTTACTTAATTCGTTCGACAATGATCTACGCTTCCGATAGAATTTCCTATCCAATTGAAAACGTCATCTCGAGCTATGACAAACTAATTCTACTAAGTGAAGTAATTAAACCTCTTTAATTATTTATCACAGGTGAATTACATGTCGTTCTATGAAATCCCCTAGCTTTCGCCCTACCAGACTATGACTATCGACGTGTATCTGACTTCATATCTCTATGTAAATTGGAAATCCACGTACTATGCTACTCGTTTCTATCACGGACTATTCTCTTGAACTCACTTGCAATATAAAATTGTTATTAAAGTTAGCTACACTTCAACAACGAGATAAAACAATAGTACAATAAAGAATAAATCAAAAGTCGATATATGAATTAACTAAACTCGGTTTCGGGGTAGGATCCCCTTAAATTACAACAAGTAATGTAAATTAGCTACTCGATGTCATGATTAAAATAATCAAAACAATGCTTAAGCAAAAGAAATTAAATTAGAAATACTAGTCGTGACGGAAAATGCGAATAACGGTGCCCGGAAATCTTCAAATATTCATTCCAAGCCTTGCTCCCAGTTTTTTCTCTCCTCCCAAGCTCCTTGGCTGCTGAATAATGAATGAAAAAACGTCCTAGGGTTACTTGTTGCAACCTCCCTTCATCAGCCTCTCACGAAAGGCAAGAAATCATCTTTAAGATTTTTTTCCAAAATTCGTCCCGCTGTGACGGTAAGATTCTACCGTCCGAGCGCCGAGTCTTCTGTAATTCAGCATGTGAAGTGTGGCACTCGCGCTCGAGTGATAAGATCTTACCGCCCGAGCATCGAGTCTTCTGCTCGAAAATCCATCTTCGAGCCCGAGCGGTAGAATCCTACCGCTCGGGCGCCAGCCTTTCTGCCAATGTCTTATGGCTTGCACATTTTTTTTCCGATTTCATTTTTCCAGCCATTTTACCTGCAAATTCATCTCGTACGAGTGAGACACCATCATATGCATATGCTAATTCTAAAATGAACAAAATGTATATGAAATGCACGCATATACAATACAAATACACACAAACTAATGTAATAAAACACGTAAAAACAACATCTATCAGATACATAACTGTGGCAGATTTCATTACGAAATTTGATAGAGGTTGCCACTTCATGCCCCTTATTGCTAGAGATGTTGCTGAGAAAGTGAGGCACTTCTTGAATGGCCTTCGACCTACTATATGTCGTGATGTGATGTTGATGCAACCGATGAATTATGCAGCTGCCACTGCTTGTGCATTCCAAGCTGAGCAATCCTTGAAGGATATTGATTTTGAGATGCAGCGCATAAGGCAGCAGCAATAACAGAACTCTCAGATAGTCAAAAGGCAATTTACGGGACTTCCCACAGCTCAGGGACAGCAAAATCCCCAAGGACAGTTGAAGAAACCCGGGGTAGCAGAAGCCATCACAGTTTGGAGCCCCAAAATCTGATGAGAAGCCACTTTGCAAAGAATGCAATCGCCCACACTTTGGCAAGTGCATGTGGAGAACTTACAAGTGCTTCATATGCAAGGAGGAAGGACATAAAGCCATTGACTGTCCAAATAAGAAAGGGACAACTGTTGGCAGAGCTTATGTCATGCATGCTGAGGAAGCAGAGGCAGAGCCAGACACGACTCTGATTACTAGTAACATAGTCGCTTAATGTTTTTACGCGGTTTTTATGGCATGTAATGATAGTGGAGTTGATTGTGATAATTAGGAACCTAGAGGAAAATAGGTTGCATGCTCTACTTTAGTTGGATTTAAGGGATGCCATTGAGAACTTTTAGAAATTCGGCATAAAGTATGTGCTTTAAGAATGTAAAGGACTGAATTGGATCAAATTAAGGATTTTAGGGCTTTCAAATGAAGGGAACGAAAATTATGGGGCACATATTGCATAAATAAAAATATATGGGCTAAAATGCAAAAAAAATCGAGAATTTAGGGTTAAATTGCTCAAGACCAAGAATTTCAGGGGTAAACCGTAATTCTTAAGAAGTCCAGGGACTGAAATTCAGATGACCGAAAATTCTAAGCTGAAAAACTGGAATTTTAAAAAATTCAGGGACTAAAGTACAAAGTTCAAAAATTTCAGGGACTGTTTTTTGAATTCTGGAAAAAACAAAGGTTGTTTCCGCAATTTCTGGAATTCTAGGGTCAAAACAATTAATTTCGAGAGTTTAGGGCTTTAATTGAGAAAATTCAAAATTTTTGAGGCAAGAAGCAATTTTTGAAAATTTAAAGGACCAAAGTGAATAATTTCAAAACTTTAAGGGGTTGAAATGCAATTTTGAAAATTAATTTGGCAAATCATGTATTTTTCGAGAATTATTAGGGTTAAGTGTGGTAATTTTCAAGAATTTTGGGTTATTAATGGTGGAAATTCTTTAAGTTTTCGACTCGATTGGATTTATTGATATATTTGTCGCAGGAAGGATATTTGTTTCAGGCGTACCTACCTATGCATTTTTAGATTCAAGAGCTACACATTCATTTATATCCTAGATGTTCGTCAAATGACTAAAGATTATACCTGAGGATTTGTAATTGGGCTTTAGAGTTTCTATTTTTTCTGGTGATCAAATGGTTGCTACGAATATTGTGAAGAATTTGGAGCTTCGTTTACAAAAGAATGTGGTTCAGGCAGATCTTATCATACTCCCAACGCCTGAATTCGACATTATTCTTGGTAGGGATTGGCTATCTTCGAATGGAGCTTCGATAGATTTTCGGTAGAAGTCAGTATCTATTCGACCGTCCAGTAGGAAATATTTTGTATTTGAGGCAGCAAGGAACAAGTAAATGCCGCAGATTATCTCCTGCATCTGTGCGAGGAAACTTATGAGACGAGGCTGCCAAGCTTTTCTAGCATATGTTATTTCAGCACCTGTTCCGGACAGTCAGAAGCTAGAGGATGTTGAGGTTGTCAAAGACTTTCCTGGTGTCTTTCTTGAGGATATTTTTGGCATTCCACCAGACCGAGAGGTGAAATTTTATATTGAGTTGATGCCGGGTGATATGCTAATTTATAAGGCACCCTATCGTCTAGCACCAGCTAATATGAAAGAGCTGAAAGATCAAATTCAAGAGTTGCTGGACAAGGGTTTTATTTGCCAGAGTTGTTCTCCGTGGGGCGCACCAGTATTATTTGTGAAGAATAAGGATGGTAGTATGCGACTCTGCGTTAATTATAGAGAGGTGAATATAGTCACCATAAAAAATAAGTATCCCCTAACTAGAATCGAGCACTTGTTTGATCAGTTGCAAGGAGCATCTATTTTCTCGAAGATAGATCTTCGTTCGGGATACCATTAGCTGAAGGTGAAGGAGTCCGATGTTCATGAGACTGCTTTTACGATTCGAAATGGGCACTACGAGTTTATGGTGATGCCATTAGGGTTGACCAATGTTCCAGCGATCTTCATGGATCTCATGAATCGTGTAATTCAGCAGTATCTGGATCAGCTTATCATAGTCTTCATAGATGATATTCTAATTTACTCGAAGAGCAGAGAAGAGGATAGTCAACACTTGAGAACGGGTCTACAAGTATTGCAAGATGGAAGGCTATCTGCTAAGTTCAGCAAGTGCGAGTTTTGGCTCGAGAGAGTGGCGTTCTTGGGCTACACTTGAAACGTCCACTAATTTTTCACTTTAAAATTGTAATGTCCCAAAAATTTGAAGGTCCACGTGAACCACATGCATGCACGTTATCAAATTTTTTATGTATTTTAACTGAATTATTTTAATTGCATAAATTGATTATGGTAGACATGTTTACATGCTTAAAATGTAGTTTTATATTAGAATGCATAAAACTATGTTTTAAAGGTTATACGAGACGCGATCAAGGAACGAAGACCAGGGGCCATATAAGGGAAAATATTTTATTAAATAATTATTTTTAATTGTTTATAGTGGGGTGTATTTTAAATGAAACTTTCGAAAATATGGTGTTTTGAGGTGTTTTTATACGCGAGTCGTATTTTAATCAGGTATTCGATTTCCGACTAAAATATGAACTTTTCAAGAACTCGGCTAATATTTTCACGAACTTCCCTAAAAAAAATATTTTAAATATTCACTAATAGGCTTAATGGGCCTATTATGCCATCTTAATGGGCCTAAGCTTGCACCATGTGTTTGAATTAAAATAAAAGCCAATAAAACCCTCCCTAAAACCCTACAAGACTCACGCCCCTCACCCTAAATTTCACTAGAACTCTCCTAGCATCCAAGGCGCACACATCACACGTGAAAGTTGAGAAGAAACCACGGTTTTGAAGGAAATTCAGCATAGGGTCTCCTCCACGTCGAAGTCCTCGTATCGCAAATCATTTTTCGTGCGTAATATACGCAAAGGCACGCCCTAATCTCTTGTTTCTCATCTATCACACCATATTACATGATTGATGTATGTTTGCATGGAAAATATGTTAGTCTTGTATTTATTTTCTTTTTGTGATCCAAAACTTATGTTAACTTTGCACAAAGGGGATGACATGGTAGGGGCTTCATAGGGGATGTATTCCACTAGATTTTAGAGTCCTTAAGGGCATGATCAAAGGTTGGACATGACCAGTTATCATAAGAAACGAAATTAAGAGTCCTAGTGGGTTGGGACTCTTCGGCTAGGGTTTTTCCTTTGTGAGCCACGGCTGTAGCTGCTGTTAGGTCATGGCTAGGAGTCCTGTAAGGGCTGTATGTTTGTCTTAGGGTGGCTGCACAAGGGGTGGTTCGAAGTGCTAGGAGATCGCTTGAGGGCAAGGGGGCGCGCTTGTGCATGTGTGATCGGGTTTGAAGGGCTGAGGCTTCTAGGTCCTTTAGGCTCGGTCCAATATGGTCCATAGGGATCCAGTAGGGTCCTAGGGTGTTAAACTAGGGGCTGGTCCAGTTACTTGAAGGCTAGGGTCAAAGCTTGCATGGCCATACAACCTAGGGTTTTCGAAAATAGGGCATTAGGGTTTTCGAAAATAGGGCATGGGTTCAGTAGATGGTATAGGCTGGTTCTAAGGTCTTGATGAGCTTAAATTGTGTTGAATATGGTTTATTTAGGTGTTATTAAGCTTTGGGGCAAATTTGGTAATGTTTGGGAAAGTTACGAGTCAATACGAGTCAAAACCGAGATGTAAGTCTAAGTTTAAAAATGAATCGAGGAATCTATCGAAAAACTAAGTTTTAAGCCCAATGAATATTTATGGGATTATTTTAAGGTTATATGTTAAGTTTGAAATGATTTGGAACGTTGTTTCGATATCAAAGGATAATTACGAAAAATTATGCTTCTAGGGTTAAAACGGTCATTTTACATCTAAAATTGTTAGACATCCTGGCAGTTCCCTGAATGCTGTAAAATATGTTAAAATGTTTATTTTAAATGTTTATGGAATTTTATGATGAAACATTAACGCTAAAAGACGTGTTGCATGCTTGGTTTAAAAGAAAAATGATTTATTTATATATGTACGAATTTTTATAAGTGATGAAAATTTGAAATGTTGGAGGAGGTGAAGAGATTGTGACTAATACGATGATATGATTGGAGATATCGTGAAGGAAAAAGACCCAGAGGGAGCCCGTTTACGGGAGAAGGCCTCAGATGGAGCCCGATGATCGTATTTTCCTTGACATGATATGATGATATGATAGGCCAAGGCTCAGTTGACGGGTGAGAGTGTCGCTGATGTCCCCATCGCCCAGTACTGTAATTACACGTAGATGGATCCATCGACCTTCAGCTGATACGAAAGTCACAATTAACGATCTGAACTCAATAAAAGGAAAATGTATACGTATATGATGAAAAAGGAAATGTTTATGATGAAAGGGAAAATGTTTAAGTTTATGCATGTTCATGAAAAGTATTTTATGTAAAAGTATTTTTACTATTGCATGTGATTGTATATATATTATTTGGTATCATGGTTAAGATTTGCTGAGTCAATAGACTCACTAGGTGTGATCGATGAAGGTGAGCATGATATTGATGTTGTTGAGGGACTTTATGGTTGATCTTGCTAAACTGAAGGTGCATACAGTCCGATGACCAGCGCTAGTTTTCCAAATTTAAATTAAGTTTATGATTTAAGTTTACGTTAAAGATTTTTATGATGCTTTTGAGTGGTTTGAGAGGATGTTAGAGTTAGTTTTATTTTGAAATATTGCTAAGTTAGGTTTTGTAAACGATTAACGATTTTATGTTTTGAATTATTTTCCTTTGGATTTTCAAATATAGTTGGTTGTTTTATTTTCAAAAGGGTGCAAAGGTATTTTAAATATATATATATATATATATATATATATATATATAAATGTATAGATTCAATCGGCTAAAATAAAAGAAAAAAATTTCTAGTACTTTTTAAAGAAAAAAGAGTAGTGGACGTTACAAAAATCCTACTAAATTTTTTCTTTCTTTCTTTTACAATTTAACATAGAATTCAAAAATCACGATTTCAACTCACTTAACATTTCCATAAATCAAAATAGTTTAACATTAAAATCTCAAATGCACAAAAATCTCTAAATCGTCAATATACAAAATTAAACTTCAACCTCTAACATGATCGTCCTAACTTCAAATAGAGCATAAAAATATCTAATAAATTCCTTAAAAAAATATTTAAATCTAATGCGAAAAATAAAGTCCCTCGAGATTGTACTGCCGGACTCGATCCACTCAAGCGTCAGAGCCTCCCTCAATATCATCATCACATGAAACATTCAAGTCTATTGAGTCTAATGACTCAGCATATTCTAAACAGGAGTGACAAATAATACATATACAAGCAAATGCATTAAATTCATATTTTTATTTAATATAAAATTGTAAGCATAAATAAATCGTAAATCGTAAAGCATTCAATCATATATATTTTGAGTGAAGTTTGATCCTTGAAAATGACTAGCCTTTATCCTCTGGTTGACTGATCTATCTTAGCTCACAATTGCGCAAGGGGACGAGCACTAGGCACCGACGTAAAATGAAAATACGATCGTTGGGCTCTCTCTGGAGCCTCCTCCCGTAAACAGGCTCCCTCCTGGGCCTTCTCCCTCACGATATTCTCAAAAATCATATATCATATCCTTTTTGTCACAGTCAATTCATATCCATCAAAATATTTTCTTTTCTTTTTAATCACAAAATATTATGTCCTTTTTACATTTGTAAAATAGCATTTTTAACAGTAAAAATTGCACAGTTTTACCATAAATAATAAAATCTCATATTTTCATCATAAAAATTATAAAATATCATTTAACATGCGTTATGATCTCTCGGGACGCTGGCAACTCATTTCGTACTACTCAGGTGTAAAATGACCGTTTTATCCCCAGACTTAATATTTCTCGATTTTGATTTTTTCTCACTTTTATTGACTCGAGACTATCTCAAATAATTATTTAAGAATTTTAATATTTTTATTTGACGTAAACTCGGGTTTTTGATAAATTCCGAATAAATCCCTACTTTATTATTTTCTTCCCAAATTTTACATATAAACTTTTTATTCCTAAAATACCCTCGTGAACCATGAATCGACCCCCCGTGGACCACGATTCGAACCCTTAGACATTAAGCTCGAAAATTTGAACCCTAGCTTATACGTTTATAGTCATGGCTCGATTTTGTCAAGCCACCACTGAACCATCATGGACCAGACCCTCACTCGAGCCTCCTGGACCCTTACTGACCTAGCCTAACCCAGCGCACCAGCCCCTAGCAACGAGACCAGCCCTTTGCGCACCTGGACCAAAGTCGCGCGAGTTCCCTCGTGCTACGATCGAGCCACCCTTGACCTAACCTTGACCCGACCCTCTTGGACTCTACCTGGACCACCCCTAGATCATCCCAACCAAGCCCCGAGCCGCCCCCTTCCTGCGATCGCGCCTAGCGTTCATGGGATGAGTCCTTGCACTTGAGGGCTCTTCCCTACCGGCTGTCCATGAGTCCTAGCCATGCTAGGACTCTTCCTAACATTGAACCACAGTCCAGCACGGCCCATGCCCAAGCCCTGGCCATGCCGCACGCGAGTCCCCCACCTAGCCAAAATCAAACACCGTGAAACCCATGTGGAAACCCTAGGTCTCCTCTTTCCTAGGCCAACTTGATTCCAGCCTTCATGAGGTCCCTTAACGACTCTTTTCCTATCCCTTAAACACATCCTATTACTAGCATGTCCTTGGAATTCATAAAGTTTATCAAACATATATAAATTCATCAAAACATTGAAAATAATCGTTCCATCGTTTATCGAATCGTGCATACATATTTTTCATTCAAAAATAAACAAAACAATCATAATATGGTTTGAATGATGCGTCAAAGGAATTTAGAAACGTGCATTTGCGTTTTAGAACGCTCGAATATGCAATCGTCGGCGTGGGGCGCAAAGAAGATCGAACGGACGACGAAGACTTGTTTTCTCCCTCTCCAATATTTCGAATTTTAGTGTGTGTAAAGTGTGTGATTTCGGCTACTATCTCAAAAAAAATACCTAGGAATCTTTTTTATAGATTTTAATTTACATGTTAATTGGCTTAAATTTTGGGCCTTTGAGTTTAGGTGCAATTGGGCCTACTAATCTTAGGTAAATTAAGCCCAATAATACATATTTAATTGAAAAATAAAAGTTTATAAAAATCAGTTTTCAAAAATAATAATTTTGATCTTTTAAAAATCCCACATATTCCAAAAACCGGTTTCCTGGATAAAATCGAGCTCGTCTCGTAGAATAATTTGAACTCTACCATTTTCAAAAAAATTTAATCATATTAATAGGCCTTGAAAATATCTATTGAAAAATATTTATTTTATCTTGGTCGTCCCAGGTCTCCTTTCCTCCGCCTATTATTGAATATTCGGATAATATCTTCAATTTTCATGAAATCATGACATCTAATCATTTAATCATGCAATCAGACCTTTAATCATATATTATACATCATGTAAGCATTTAAAATCAATTAAATAAAACAATTAAGCAATTTAGTTCATTTGCATGCATGTGATTTACGTAGGTTGGCTTTTGGACCTTACAACACTATTTCTAGAGATGGAGTTGAGGTCGATCCCAGCAAAGTCGAGGCAGTTAGAGAATGGCCGGTACCTAAGAACGTAACCGAGATCTGCAGTTTCTTGGGTCTAGCTGGCAACTAACGAAAGTTCATTCAAGGCTTTTCTACTATTGCAGTACCTTTGACCGCCTTGACGGAAAAAAATTTGAAGTTTATTTGTGGATCGGACTGCAAAGAGAGTTTCCAAAGGCTGAAGCAAGCTTTGACTTCAGCGTCAGTTCTATCGATTCCATCAGGGCAAGGAGAGTATGTTCTCTATTCAGACGCTTTGAAGCTCGGATTGGGATAAGTTGTTATGCAGAATGATCGAGTGACAGCTTATGCGTCTAGACAGTTGAAGGTTCATGAGAATAATTATACAACTCATGACCTTGAGCTTGCAGCAGTAGTATTTGCTCTGAAGTTCTGGAGACATTTCTTATATGGGGAGAAGTTCAAGATTTTCACTAATCATAAAGGCTTGAAGTACTTCTTCACCCAGAAAGAGTTGAATATGAGGCAACGGAGATGGTTAGAGCTAGTGAAGGATTACGACTGCGATATTTGCTACCATCCGGGGGAAGGCTAATGTAGTCGTTGATGCTTTGAATAGAAAGACACCTGTTATTACTCAATTGTCACTTCAGAGACCATTTCATATAGAGATTCAGCAATTCGAGCTTGCAGTGTATGCTAGGGGGGAGGCTCCCAATCTTTCTACTTTGACAATTCAGTTGATTCCGAGGGATAAGATTCGAGAGGGTCAGTCTTTTGAGGATCAGTTGCAGAAATGGAGATTGAGAGATGAATCTAAAGGCTGAAAGCTGTATTCCGAGGAGGATGGCATAGTTTGATATCGAGATAAACTTTAGGTTCCTAATGGCGATTCACTGAGAGAGGTTGTGATGAAGGAAGCTCATAATACTCCGTACACCATTCATCCTGGAAGTACGAAGATGTATAAAGATTTGCATAAACTGTATTGGTGGTCGGGCATGAAATGAGATATCTTGCGTTTTATGTCCGAATGTTGGACGTGCCAGCAAGTTAAGGCAGATCATTAGAGGCTAGCAAGGAAGCTTAAGCCACTTCCTATTCCCGAGTGTAAATTGGAAAATATTACGATGGATTTTGTAGTGGCATTGCGAAGTACTTTCAGGGGATTCAATACCATTCGGGTGATAGTTGATCGTCTTACTAAATTAGCGCATTTTCTACCTATTAAGATGACATTCACCATGACTCAGTATGCAAGGCTGTACATCCGAGAGATAGTCCGACTACACGGAATTCCAGTGTATATTGTTTCGGACATAGATCTGAGGTTCACATCGTCCTTCTGGAAGAGTCAGCATTTAGTGATGGAAACAAAGTTGTTGTTCAGTACAACATTTCATCCTTAGACCGATGGTCAGTCCGAAAGGGTGATTCAAATTTTGGAACATCTACTCCGAGCTTGTGTGATCGATTTCCAAGGAAGTTGGGAACCGAAGTTACCTTTAGTGGAGTTCACCTATAACAATAGCTACCAATAGTCTATAGGTTTGACTCCTTACGAGGCACTTTATGGGAGGAAGTGTAGATCACCAATACATTGGGATGAAGTTGGTGAAAGAGGAGAACTTGGTTCGGACTTGATCAAACAGAAAGCAGAGCTAGTAGTCAAAATCCGAGACAGGGTGGAGACTGCTCAAAGTCTCCACAAGAGCTACGCTGATAAGCGACGAAGGGAACTAGAGTTTTCAGTGGGTGACCACATATTTGTAAAGGTAGCGCATATGAAGGGTGTTATGAGATTTGGCAAGGAAGGTAAACTCAGTCCGAGGTTCATAGAACCGTTTGAGTTTCTAGAAAAGATTGGAACATTAGCTTATAGAGTGGGTTTGCCACCAATGTTGGCCGAAGTGTATAATGTGTTCCATATCTTGATGTTGTGAAATTACATGTCGAATCCGTCACATGTACTAAATTATGAACCTCTGCAGTTGACTCCGAATATGCCTACGATATACAAATTTTGGATAGGCAAGAAAGAAGGCTCCAGAATAAGGTTATTCAAATGGTCAAAATCAAGTGGCTAAATCATTTGGAGGAGGAAGCTACTTGGAAAACCGAGACCGACATGAGGATTCGCTACCCGCAGTTATTCGGTGAGTACTAATTTCGAGGACGAAATTTCAATTAAGAGATGGAGGAATTGCAAAGTCCAAAATGCGATAATGTAACCTAACTGCATGAAATCTAAGAAACTGTCTATAAACAACACTGGAAATTTAGATATTCAAAACGTTCGATTTTCATTATATGAACAAGATTAATACCTTCAGTACATCGTCGATCGGGATTATAATGAGTTCACAATTATTTATTTAGTAAATTAAGAATCTACTAAATAAATAATAATTTTAATAGTGATAACTACTATATGTACATGATTCTCATTGAATATTAAAGAGTGGTCTAGAATTTATTAATTAATTTATTAATTTATAAACAATTAATTAAGAAATTAAATAATAATTATTTAATTTTACATATATGTCTATACATGTACATATGTGTATATGTATGTCAAGATGTATATATATAGTGTTATCAATAGTTGACTTTGCATAAGATACAACATGAGAATTTTAATTAATTAATGAAAATAGGAATTCTAATGAGATTATGATTATGAATCCTAATATGAGAAGGATTCTTGTTCAACCTTATAAATATTTCATTGAAATTCATATGAAATCATACAAGTTTTACACACAGATTTTGGCAGACAAAATTTATCCTTCTCTCCATCATAAAATTTCGGCCACCCCATTTTCACAAGAAAATATTCACGGCCACATCGCCGCCGGATTTTTGGAATTCAAGCAATCCAGTCTCAACGCAAAATTGTTTTAACATATCTCTAGTGCAATCTAAACAAAGAATCTAATATTTGATCATGGACCTGATTAGACGATCAAATGAGAAATCGTTCGTAGGGAATTAGAAGAAGTGATATATCCGCTTAAAAACCAGAATAGTCGGAGCCGACGTTAAATACGCAAAAGTAAACATATCTAAATACCCTATGAATGTTTTAAATCATATGATGCCCAAGGAACATTTTGAACGTCAAAACAAAAAATTTTAAACTTTTGCTACGCCTTAGGCGCGAGAAACGATATATCAACAATGGTATCAGAGCCAATTATTTCTCTATTGTATGAGTTTGTTATTGTTTAAATCGTGTTGAGTATTTAATTTCTAACCACATAATAATTTTTTATAAAATAGCATCCCTTAAAAAAGCGTTGTTCTGCACGCTGCCCGGAACAATTCTGGGCAACGCACGCGTACAGGAACCCGCAGCACATCTGGGCAGCGACGACTGTCCATAACCAATTTTTTTAAAAAAATTAACTTCTACGTAGGGCTTCGGTCAGCGGGCTGGCAGATGGAAAGACGGACCTTACGGGCTCAAATTTTTGGGCTCTAGGATATTTTTGAATTTGACAAAATTTTTGGGTCGAGTTGACATTTTATGAAAATTAATCAAATTCGTCTTCGAAAAAAATTTGATAAAATTGTGAAAATTTTCTTTTAAAATAAAATAAATAATTTGAATTGGATTTTAATTATTTAGGGTAAAATTATTTTACAAGAAATTTAATTATTAATTAATTAACTGAAGTTATTTATTTAACTTATTAGTTTATTTCTAATTATGAAGGTTCTTGTTAATTTACAAAATACATGATTTATTGATAATATATGATATTATGGATTTAATATCAGTTTTTGATATTATACGGTAAAAGAATGATCGAGAGCCTTGATAAATTTGCTAGGTCTATGTTACCATATTTTAAATATTATATTTTTAATAATTTGATAATTATTTAAAGTGAGTCTGGTTTATTGTATGTTCCCACCCCTAAATTTGTATCTCAATGTGTCATGAAAATTTAATGTAAATATTATTTAGTGGGATATCAAGATTTTAAGATGGTGTGCCTATATCCTCAAGAGTTTTGAACATCAAAGAAAAATAAAATATTGAAAGCTTATGTAATATTGCATTTGCATTTTGACATGGATCCATATATGGTTCATATTGATCAATTAACTTTCGGTTATCGATCATCTTTTATTACTTATAATTCATGTGATATATTATAAATAACTAGTACTTGCATTATTATTAATATAATAACAAGAGTTGCATGAATCTGTCAAACATACAAACAAACATTACACGAGATTTTAAAACTAATGATGAAACAAATTTTTAAAATTAAAATATCTCATTTTGAATAAGATCCAAAATTTAAATCATGTCCATTAAAAAGAAAATTTAATATTTCCTTGTGTTTCATCAATGTTGGTTGCATGATTAACGTTATGCGCGGTCAGTGTCTGGCTCATATTATTGACGAGGCCTGGACACCGGAAAGTTGTGAATTCTACCGACATACTTGGTGTGAACTACGTTGTTGCGATTTTGATTGTTGCACTCCTAAGAGCAGGTTGTCCACAAGTAGTATAATTCGGTAAGTCCGAATATCGTATCCACAGGGAAGCTAAGGTAATTACAAGTCCACTACAATGTCTTTTTGTTTTTGTTTTTGTTTTTTTCTTTTAATGGTTTGAATCTTTAGTTGGTAATTTTTAATTGTTCAAATTTTAATTTAAGTAGTTGAGATTAAAGGATCCACTCTTGGTATTTTAATAAAGTTAACATTAACGAACATTATTGAAATCCACTTAATAAAATGGTTCTAATATATTAAATAATCATATTTATATTATGTTATATATTATTATCTTATAAGTATATAATATATACCAAAACTTATAAATGTGTCAAAGTATTTATTGTGCTATATATATATTTGTAAACACTAAATCAAGGTTCCCACTTTAAATGGTTGGTAAAACCAAACTAACATTTAAATGGTACCAAGAAATTAATATTATGATATATTTATATATAGTAAATCAAGGTTCCCACTTTAAATGGTTGGTAAAACCGAACAAACATTTAAATGGTTCCAAGAATTTAATATTATAATATATTCATATATAATAAATCAAGGCATCCACTTTAAATGGTTGGTAATACCAAACTAACATTTAAATGGTTCCAATAATTTAGTGTAACATATAGCAACAATAAATCAAAACTCCAACTTATAAGTAGGGTATAAAAATGCTTAAGAAATAAATATAACATAAACAATAAATAATGATTAAATAATATAAAACATAGATTCTTACCTTTTAGTAACTTTATTATCATGCCAAGAGTTTCACCTTTTCATCTCAACTTTAGGAAGTTAGCTATTCATTATTCAAAGTGTAAAACTTTGAATATGAAATTAACATGCTAATTATATTTAAATGAAGAAATAAAGGAAAAATATAGAGAGAAATATTATGAACTCAAAGGTTTGTTCATAGAATGAGGGATATCTCAATACATTATAATTCACCCCTATTTATAGCCAAATTTGGGGAGAAAACCACAAATAAAATATTATTTTTTTACACATAAGTCTTCATTGGTGTTCCAAGATATTATATTATATTACACATCACTTTTGAATATCTTCTTCTCCAAATTTGCTTCTTCACATAAAAAGAAACATGTTGATAATTGTGTTGTCTAGTTGTGGTATTTTTTTCAAACCATTTGACCAAGTAATTTGAGAGATATGGTCAAAATACTAGAGCATGGTAAAATTGCCACTCCTTTGGTAACTTTATTTGTTGCTTAATTTGATCCCAATTGTGAGAGGATTTTTATCTCATGCTTGCCACCAATATTGTAGATATTAACATCAACTTTCTGCAGGTCCAAGAATCATCTTAATCCCATTTGCAACGCCAAGTTTATTCTTGTTTTATCGAACCTGTAAAAAATAGTAAAAACTTGTAATTACACAACAACTTATATTTTATACAATTTATTATAAAACATATAATATTTAAACATTTAATAAAACAAAAACGTTATATTTATATTATAAAACATTTAATTAATGTACAATTTTTATGTTTATCACACCTCCCAACCAGCTTATTGCTAGTCCCTAGCAATTTAAGCGTTAATAGCAATACAAAACATATTGATTAATTTAAATAGAAATGTAATCAAAACTATCTAAGTGTTTAAATTAAATTTGAAAACTGTCAAAGTTATATCAAGATCATCATAATTATAATTTATGAAATAATTTGAGATGATCTATTCAAAGCTTATTTCAGGTAGTTAAATGTACACGGCCTTCAGAAATTCCTAGTAAGAGTCTCAACTCCAAATCCTCACAGGTTAATAAATGTTTCAATTTATGGCAACGATTTCTCTCATGGAGTTGGAATACTGATAAATGCTCAGAAAAATGGTTTACAGAATGCAGACAGACAAACGAGCCAAACTAATCAAAAGATAGAAAATCCATTGATTCAAAATTTAGTTGTTCTTATTATATATTTTTTCCTGATTTTTTTTTTTCATAACATCATGGAATCAGACTAAGTTTATGATTCTTGACCACATATTTATTTAATTTGTACAATAAATTTCTCTCTTTTTTTTATTTTATGAGAGATATATGGGTCGTAGCATATAACTTAAAAATTACATAGATCATCAATATTTTCTTTTTGTATTTTTCTCCTTTTTTTTCAGGAAATATCATTTTTTTTTCAAAATAAGAACTCAAGATCTAAACAATAGATAGTCTCTCTCATGATCAATAAAGGCTCGAAGACTGTTTTCTCAGTCCTTTCCACTCACTCACAAAATATGTGTGAGTTTAAAATTTTAGGCACTCTTATAAGGTATATCTTGGGCCATATACTTTAATACCTGATTTTATTATAATGGTTAATCACTCAAAAAGATTTCATAAATCATATTTTTATATTGATCAGAATATTAAAATTGATTTTTTTTTTTCAAATAAAAATTTAAACATTCTTAAATAGTTTAATGCATGTTCTAATTTAAATCTTTCAAACATGTAATGTATGACAATTTTGCAAAAATTACTAAGATACAAACAATAAACATGATTTTATTTTAAAATAATATATATATATATATATATATTTTTAATTTTTTTTATTAATTTTTTTTAATTTTTTTTATAAGTTTGTTCTCCCCCAATCAGAATTTAACATTGTCCCTAATGTCAAAATAACTATTAATAAAGAGTACATAATGAAAGAGATATCACCTGTAATTTTATTGAAGATAACAAACTGAAACAAATGCAAACCAATCCACGACTTTTGAATCAATGATCCAACTTCCTTTTCTTATTGCTTGATTGCGACGAATTGATCTTTGTTATCATCGGATCAGGCTTATGAACAAAAGCTTCCAAATCATCAATTAATTGGTCGGCAGTCGAAGCACAGATGAGCATCCGTCGTGAATTTTCTGAAATGAAATTCTGTTCCACATCTTTATCAAGAAATGTCAACAAAATGTCATAATAATTATTGATATTCAACAAGCCCACAGGTTTATTATGGATATTAAGTTGTGCCCAAGAAACAGTGTGAAAAATTTCTTCTAATGTACCAAAACCACCTGGTAGTGCGATAAAAGCATCAGAATTTTCAATCATTTGAGTGATTCTTTCATACATAGAAAAAACTTTTAATTCCTCCACAATCGTAACACCTGTAATATTTCCTTTAGCTAAAGCTGTAGGAATAATACCCAAAACCTGACTACCTCCAAGATGAGCAGATGTTGAAACAGATCTCATTAACCCAATATTACCTCCCCCATATACCAAGTGAATTTTTATCTCAGCCAATATCTTTCCAAGATTATTCGCTGCTTCTACAAACACTTCATTTTTTCCAGGACTCGACTCACAAAATACACAAATATTTTTCAATGTTAGTGCAGAGGATCCAGCAATATTTTTACTTTCTTTTTGGTCTGCGAAAATAGAGAGAAAGATGAGAGATTTTATAGGGGTAATATGTTATCATGACAAAACTATGGATCACAGTTGTAAACAAAATAAATAGTAAAAACAATAAAGACACACATGCATATAAACAGTAGTGTGATTGTGGCTCACAATTTTCCTCTGGTTTTACGTCCAGAAACGGCTTCAACGCCTTCTATGAGTCGAGAATATGCTTCCCATCCAATTTTCTTATAAATTGGCAAACATGGTCTTTTTTAGTCGGATTCCCAAGACTATGACGCTCATCTTGGAATTTTTTTCATAAACGGAGAAGTTCAATATGCACATGTCCACTAGAATGCGTCTCAAGAGTCAATAAGATGTTATCTAAAGACTCCTTACTCAGCCCATTTTTAATGAAACAAATTTTATCTTCTCTGTTATTGGAAACACATCCCAAAGATCTGCATCGTTTGTCACAAGTCCATCTTGCACACTTATGACAAACCCCTAAACTTTTGGCCCTTCGCTTTTTTCGCATAAGTGCTTTTTCCTAATCCAGGTAAATACCGAATGAGCAATGATTGTGGAACTTCTCCTCCTAATCGGACCTTAGCTTCTATTACAAGACGACTATCTTCTGGAATTCCTTTTTGCATTAGCAATCTCAATCTTTCACACCTTTCTGCATAAATTTTTCTTAGAACATTTTCAGAAACAGAAGGAAAATATTTACAAATTTTTGAGAGAATTTCATCCATTTTGAAAAGAAAAAAAATGATTTTTTTTTATTTTTTTATCAGCAATTGTGGGAAACTGATTTAACCGACTATGAGAGTCACGGAGTACCGTTATCCGCCATTTAACCGGGAAAATAAAAAGATTAAGAAAACCTGAAATAAAAACAAACAAACTTAAATGCAACACCAAAAAAAAATAAAAAATAAAAAAAATCAAGGATCAGAAAGGGAAATAAACTCTTCTTGAAAGATTTCATTTTCTAAAAATGGTTTAAGCCTTTGTCCATTTACTTTAAAAATATCACCATTTTTAGGATTTTCAATATCCACAGCTCCATAAGTATACACATGCTTTACAACATATGGGCCTGTCCATCTTGATCGTAATTTTCCTGGGAATATGTGAAGTCGAGAATTATAAAGCAAAATTTTTTTACCAATCTCAAAAGATTTTCTAAGAATTGTTTTATCATGAAATGATTTGATTTTTGCTTTATAAATCCTTGAATTCTCATACGCGTCATTTCTGAGTTCATCAAGTTCATTAATTTGCAATTTACGCAATTTGTTGGCATCATCCATGCTTGAATTTAAAGTTTTGATCGCCCAATAAGCTTTATGTTCCAATTCCATAGGCAAATGACAATGTTTTCCATAAACCAACCTATAGGGAGACATATTCAAGATGTTTTAAAAGTTGTTCGATATGCCCAAAGTGCATCATTAAGTCGCAGAGACCAATCTTTTCTATTTGAGTTAACACTTTTTTCCAAAATTTGCTTTATCTCCCTATTAGATAATTCAACTTGTCCATTTGTTTGAGGATGAGAAGGAGTAGTTACTTTATGAGTAATACCATATTTTTTCATTAATGAAGCAAATGGTTTATTAACAAAGTGAGTTCCCCCATCACTTATCATGGCTCGAGGAATTCCAAATCTACTAAAAATATTTTCTTTTAAAAATTTGATGACGATTTTATGATCATTTGTTCGACATGGAATTGCCTCTATCCATTTGAAAACATAATCAACTGCAACTAAAATATACAAGTATCCAAACGACGGTGGAAAAGGTCCCATAAAATCAATTCCCCAGCAGTCAAAGATTTCAATTTCAATAATAGGATTCAAAGGTATCATGTTTCTTTTTGAAATCGCACCCAATTTTTGACAATTTTCACTGATCTTGCAGATTTCGTGGGTGTCTTTAAACAAAGTGGGCCAATAAAATCCACACTGCAAGATTTTTGCAGTTGTTTTCTTTGAAGAAAAATGTCCTCTGCATGCTTCTAAATGACAAAATTTAATAACACTACTTACCTTATTGTCGGGTATGCAACGTCGAAAAATTTGATCTGGACAATACTTGAACAGATACGGATCATCCCAATAAAAGTTTTTTACCTCATTCAAAAATTTGCTTTTATCTTGGGAACTCCATTGCGGTGGCGTTTTTCCTGTCACAAGAAAATTTACTATGTTAGCAAACCAAGGTGTAGTAGTAACTGAAAATAGATGTTCATCGGGAAAATTATCATTAATTGGTGTCATTTCACAAGATGATCCTATTACTAGTCTCGATAAATGATCGGCTACGACATTCTCGGTTCCTTTTTTATCTTTGATCACAATGTCAAATTCTTGGAGCAACAAAATCCATCGTATCAGTCGTGGCTTTGCATCCTGTTTGATCAACAAATATCTAATAGCAGAATGATCAGTAAACACAATAGTCGTTGATCCAATCAAATAAGAACGAAATTTATCTAATGCAAATATTACAGCAAGTAGTTCTTTTTCAGTTGTGGAGTAATTCATTTGAGCATTGTTTAAAGTTCTACTTGCATAATATATCACATAAGGCTTACCGTTTCTTCTTTGACCTAGTACTGCACCGACTGCATAATCACTCGCATCGCACATGATTTCAAATGGTAAAGACCAATCAGGAGGTTGCATGATAGGAGCTGATGTTAAATGTTGAATGATTTTATCAAAAGCATTTTGACATTCTTGAGTCCACTCAAATGCAGTGTCTTTTGTTAATAGGTTACAAATGGGTTTAGAGATTAAAATAAAGTCCTTTATAAACCTCCTATAAAATCCAGCATGTCCCAAAAATGAGCGAATTTTTTTAATGGTTTTTGGAGGGGGTAAATTGGCAATGACATCAACTTTTGCTTTATCAACTTCAATTCCATGAGATGACACGACATGTCCCAAAACAATTCCAGAAGTAATCATGTAATGACATTTTTCCCAATTTAAAATAAGACCTTTTTCCTCGCATCTTTTTAAAACTTTTTCCAAATTTTCAAGAAAATTATCAAATGTATTCCCAAAGACAGTTAAATCATCCATGAAAATTTCCAAACAATTTTCAATCATGTCGCAAAAAATGCTTAGCATACATCTTTGAAATGTTGCTGGGGCATTGCATAATCCAAATGACATCCTTCTAAATGCAAATGTTCCAAAAGGACATGTGAATGTAGTTTTATCTTGATCTTCGAGTGCAATGGGAATTTGATAATAACCTGAGTATCCATCAAGAAAACAGTAGTATGGATGACCTGCTACTCTTTCTAAAATTTGATCCAAAAATGGTAATGAAAAATGATCTTTTCTAGTGGCGTCATTTAATTTTCTATAATCAATACACATCCGCCAACTAGATGGGACTCGACTTGTTAACAATTCACCTTTTTCATTTTTTATCACTGTGATGCCAGATTTTTTTGGAACTACTTGTGTTGGGCTTACCCACTTACTATCAGAAATAAGGTAGATAATCCCAACATCAAGTAGTTTGAGAACTTCAGTTTTCACAACATCTTTCATGTGTGGATTTAATCTCCTTTGTGGTTGTTGAGATGTTTTAGCATTTTCTTCTAAATGAATTTTGTGTGTGCAAATTAGTGGATTAATGCCCTTGAGATCTTTTAGTGTCCAACCAATTGCATTTTTATGTCTTTTAAGCATATCAACTAATTTACCTTCTTGATCACTTTCTAGTTTGGAAGAAATTACGATCGGATATGTTTCATCTTCTCCAAGAAATGCATACTTCAATTCTTTTGGCAAGGGTTTTAACTCCAATATGGGTGGTTCGTCTTTGTTTTCATATTTTGCATCAAATTCTTTCTCTGATCCTGGTAACGAGTGATACCTGATAAAATCATCAAGATCAATTTCAATATTTTCTTTGACACTTTAAATTGAACAAATATCTAATTGATCACGAGTACTCCCTTCTTGAATGTTTTCTTCCACAAGAGTTTCAATAAGATTTTCATCTTCACTTTCATCTCCTTTGTCATGTGGTTGTTTACAAAGATTAAAAACATTGAGCTCCAAGGTCATGTTACCAAATGACAACTTCATTATTTCATTCCTGCAATTTATAAGAGCATTAGAAGTTGCTAAAAATGGACGACCCAGAATTACAGGAATTGCATTACGTGGGGACCCGGACGCTAATCATCTTATTTATCATCTTTGGGATTTAATTATCAATTAAACTAAACAGGGTCTAAAAATTTTTCTTTTAAAACACAAGTGCGAAGCGTAATGGAATATAACTAATATACATCTCAGTATATAAGTACAATTGTGGGGACCCGGGCGCTAATTCATTCCTTAATCGTCTTTAGGAATAATTCAAACATTTATAATAAACAGGGTCTAATTTTTTTTTTTAAAATACAAAGCGGAAACATAATGTAATTCAATTCAAATTACATATTAAACATAAAAATATAAATCTTGTACTATCTACAAGAATTCAACTAGGTTCAAATGTATATCAGTGCTGAATCCTAAGTTGCTTCGAAGCCCGGATCTCCACGCTATCTAGTCCAGCCTCGTTCTATTCTTGACCCTGATCCTATCCCACCTGTTGCCATGCACACATACAAACAAGACAATAGCCGGATAACTCCGGTGAGAATTACATTCTCAGTATAAATCATGTATACATGCAATCATAAAAACAATGTAACCGCATATAACAGATATGTCTAACATGTATTCAAATCAGAATATAAATCCATATCAAGAATAAATCCTATTCTAAACATGTACCATCATCAGGAACATAAATCAATATGTACCATATTCAGGAACATAATCAACATGAATCAATATAACTGTCAATTAGACTCATGACGTCACATTTAAGACTAGACTCAATCCTAGTCTAGGGATCCCGGTTTCCAGATGTGGTATTCCTATATCGACCAACAGTAATAGAAAAGACTCCAGTTCTATGTAAGTCGATATAACCAAACATCTAGTGTCCTGACCTAACCGTCATGGACTGTGGTCCTATCGTCAATCCACTATCTTGTGACATCGTGCAATGTGCCCGTGGAGATCCCACCACTATTAGGCAGTTCTGTCACAAGATTACTCGTCTAGTACCTGCTGTCTATAAATCAAGAGAACAAGTACATCAATCAAATCAATACAATAAGGTAAAGTATGTGATTTAGGGAAACTCGAGCCAAACCTCACTCGAGTTGTGCAATCCCAACTCAACATTAATTTATACCTTTATCTTCTCGCTCTGACGAAGACGAAATCCTGAATTCAACTCTGTCCATTCTCAATCTTGTAATAACAATACCGAACAGACACAATATCAATATATAACTCAATTCAGAATATGTTCTGATCAATACTCAAATCAACATACTATCTGATCAATGTCAATCGACATACAGTACAACAATACAATCTCAGTCAATCGTAAATCTGATCAATATCAATCTACTGAGGTTTCGACGACATAACAATACAGTCTCGATAACCCCATCAATTCCAACATCTCAGAAATAATACCAGAACTCATAATCAATACCGGTATAACTCATAATTTCAATGATAATACAAATCTGATATCGAATCTCAGTCAAATCGATTCCGAAAATCATAACAATTACAGAAGTAGTCTGTTCTTCATTCTGACTTCAGATATACGATGTCTACTGTATCAGAACACCATATATGATTCATATTCGATTCTGACACTATCATAATTTCAAATCATATCTAAACGTAACAAAACTTACGTCCTGTAGAAGCATGCGTCGATAGGAGCACAGTACTGAAGTCGGATTCAAAATCGGACGGACGGATCAAAATGTAAAGGCGTAAGGATTTTTCTTAAGAATTCTCTGAAGCTTCTCCTCGATTTCTTATCGATCAATATGAAGGAATGATATCTTAATATACATATATATACATCCACTTGCATGGCCAAGATACGTGGCTGATTTTTCATACAATTCAGGCGGCGCTCGGGCGGTCGCAAGTTACCGCTCGGGCGCGGAGCCTTCTGCCCGATACATATCTTTGTTAAACACTGGCGCTCGGGCGGTTAAAGATCACCGCTCGGGCGCCAGACTTTCTGCCCAAACTCCAATCTTGCGATGCATTGGCACTCGGGCGGTCACAATCTACCGCTCGGGCGCCGCATCCTCTGCCCAAAACATGCTCCTGTTGAACATTGGCGCTCGGGCGGTTATTTTCTACCGCTCGGGCGCCAATAGTTCTGTCTAAAAATTGCACCCTTCATATGTTTTGGCCAATCTGGTCTCGTAATAGCCCGTCTATAATTATATCAATTCATAATCAATAATCTCATATTAACAGAATCAAAATCTCGGGCATTACAACAATAATGTACAACAATTATTCAAACTAGTCTAAGGTTCAACTACTAAATTTCAAGTATTAAACCAAGTCTACAATAAGTCCGGAATCACCACTCTAAACTCGTCTTCTCTCATCATCTTCTTGACCCCGATCCTGTCCCACCTGTTGTCATGCACACATACAAAACAAGACAACAGCCGGATACTCCGGTGAGAATAAATCCCAGTATAAAACATGGTAGACATGCATACACACAATATAAATCATAAAGCATATTATTATGCATAAAATCCATAACAATAGGTTTCATAGTCTATGAAACTAAATCAAAATAAGCATGCAGTAACAATGGGTTCCATAATCTCTAAAACCAAAATAAAATAAGCACGCAACTCAATTCAAGTCATATCTTGACTCAACTCAACTCTAACTCTAGGGCTCCCGGTGTGAATAAGATGTAACAGGTCTCCCACCTACTCTCCCAATCGTGGTAGCGTTACATCTTATTCCTAAACTTCGGTCTGGTCTGTATCGAAATCTACAATCGGAGTGAATCTGATCCGGAGCATCGATATCACCGAACGTTTAGAAAATTGGCGTATCTACCAATGATACTCCTATCTCAGTACATATATATAAATCAATATAAAGTACAAACAGAACAAGTATGTGATTTTGTTGGGAAACTCAAATTGAATCTCATTTGAGTTGTGTCTTCCCCAAACAAA
This sequence comes from Primulina tabacum, assembly GCF_025594145.1. Taxonomy (NCBI): domain Eukaryota; kingdom Viridiplantae; phylum Streptophyta; class Magnoliopsida; order Lamiales; family Gesneriaceae; genus Primulina; species Primulina tabacum. The sequence continues at coordinate 15,209,438 of NC_134559.1, forward strand.
ACATGAATTATACCTTTGTCTTCCCGGTCTGACGAAGACGAAGTCTTGTATTCCAATCTGTCCATACCCAGTCTGGCAATGACAATCACATAAATACAATATCAGTATATAATTCGATTCAAAACCTGTTCTGATCAGTACTCAAATCAGTATATAATCCGATCCATATCTGAACACGGTACAATTTAATTCATATCAACGATATCATCGAAATCATTACTGAATCTGATCACTCTAAATCAACTGATGTTTTGACGGCATAACAATAAAGTTTCAATATCCCCGTCAATCTCAACATCACAAATATAATATCAGAATTCATAATCAGTATCAGTACAATTCATAATCTCAATATCTGTACACTTAAGATCAGTAACAACACAACTCTGATATCAAATCCCAATCAATATCTTTCGAAAATCATAACAATTGTATAAACAGTCTATTCTTTAATCTGACTTCAATTATACAATGTCTACTGTAGCAGAAACATCATATCTGATTCATATTCAATTCTGACAATATCATAATTTCAAATGGTGTCTAAACGTAACAAAACTTACGTCCAGTTGTAGCCTGCGTTGATAGGAACACAGTACTGAAGTCGGATTCAAATTCTGACGGACGGATTTCCAAACTCTTCAATCCCGAATCGAAATCCTACCTCAGAGTCTTTTTCTCGATTCTTTACCTTAATTCTGAAGAAGGAATCGGTTGTATACGTGTATATATATTACATGCAAGATAAGAAAACGTGGCACACTCCTTTGTGCAGCACGTCTCGTGCATATGCGCGACCACCATCGGCGCATATGCGCGAGACAAAATTCCTTGGCGCGTGTCTCGGCAGTTCTCTCGCGCATATGCGCGCCTTCCGTCGCGCATGTGCGCCGAACCCTCTAGACGTTCCGCGCATATGCGCGCATTCAAGCCTCACATATGCGCCGAACTCTCTGGACGTTCCGAGCATATGCGCGCATTCAAGCCGCGCATGTGCGCGCATGGTTCTGTCTTCCTCGCGCATGTGCGCCCATACATGTCGCACATGTGCGCGGGGACTCTTCTTGCACCTCACGTCAAATCTTCTTTCGGCTCTCCCGGTCTGATCCGTTTCATCTATAATCATCTCAATTAATAAATAAATCATTTTAGATTAATCTCATATTACACTAATAAAATTTCGGGCCTTACATTTCTCCCCCTCTTAGATCTGAGTTCGTCCTCGAACTCATAGGCACTCAATTCAGATATATCAGAAGAAATGTATAATAGAGTTTAATCAGAAACTCATCTCAATAAAATCATTCTGAAATCTCAGTCTCATGACAAATTCTGTCTTTCAGATAGTCTTTTTGATGCCCTGTCAACTTACTGTATTTTCAATAATAGAATAGTCTTTATTCTGAAATATCTTTCTTGTACGGATCTGTGATTCTAAATTGGAATAATAATTCAAGAGCATAATATCATAATACCCTTCGAAATAACTCTGACAGAATCAATCTCACAATACTGGCTATACAACATCCGTATATACCAATTCAACAGCTCATACCAAATCAATATCATCAGCTGTTATCAAATCTGTTTATCCCAGTCAAGGATATATTAAATCTTCGGCCCCAAATACCAATCGTCACCATCCGACGTTGGCATATTAAGTCTGTCTGGTCTGAGCTATCTTCATTCTCTTCTGAATTAGCTACATTTTATTTGTCATATCTTTGACCGTATCAGATCCTATCTCAGGTATCTCCGAGATATTATTCTTATACCAAAGAAATCTGCAGTACTCACTGTACAATATATCGTCTGTAACTATTTCATTATCCATCTGGTTATCTGATAACTATTATCGTACAATAATTCACACAGCGACATATGTCATATCAACTGGTGCTAGCATCCAGCACTGAAGCTCTTTGGATATCTCTCAATATCCGTATAGTACACTCTGGCTATCTGTCAGTCGGTGGATAATATATGAATGAGTTCATGGTATGTTCTGCCACAATTACAAACTCAATCAAAATTCACAATCTGATATAATCTATTTCAACATTCTGATCAATCTGACCATTTCTTTGACATCGATCTTTGTCATCTGGTCATGTTTGTACATCATCTTGTACAAACTAATAGATATAGATTGAACAATCTGTCAATCACAATCATATTATATCACAATCTGGAAAGTATTATAGTGATCTCATTACGCAATTCATCGAATTATACTCCCCATGTCTAGTCATAAATATACCAATTCTGTAATAACTCTTCTGATTTCTATCTTTCTATCTTCATTTATTGGCGATTCAGACATTTCAGTACTAATTCTGCCAATATTTCAGTACAAATTCTGTCACAACTGATTTAATCTGTCTATGTCAAAACTATCTGTTCGAATATCATACATTCTCATTCACCAAAATGAAACCGAATCTACTACGGTGCGTTTCAGACACTATCTGTCATTTCATATTCGAACTATTTGGTACAAACAATTCAGTTAATAATATAAATTAAAAAAATACCTACCTGGTATTCGGTTCTGACTATCGATATCAAATTCTGTCGTGGAAATCTGACACATTTGACATCATCCGATAATCATTCTCATACAGTAAAAATCACATATCTGCCACTCTGATCGGTGTTCTGATCTGATTATCGAATTTAAGTTCTGAACATTTTGGTTAAATCTCTGAACTGCCGAAATTCTCGAATTCAGCTCTGATTCGGTTTGAATAATTTGTATCAAATATTTATCTAGAAGCTAACAATTCCCAAGCAGTTCAAAACATAATCGGATAAGATAATCTGCCAACTCAGACAAATCAATTTCTAACATTTCTGAAATTTCTGATGTTTCTGATATCGGTATCGTTCTCAGTCACTAATCACAATCTCAACTGTGTCAAAATCAATCGGTATATTGACTTCAGATATCGCTTATTCTGACTACAATCTGTTTCAAGTAAGATTCTTATCTGAATAATTTCTGTATACAATAATCACAGTTCTCAGAGTATTCAATACAATCTTCAGATATTCGATTTATTCAATCAGATGCTGCAAATATATCAAAATATCATAGATACAACGAGCATGAAATCATCAGAATATCTCTGAATACATGATTTATCAATCTATAACAGAACTGAATATTTCCAAGAGAAGCACTAAATCAAATGTAACTCTTGGTCAGTATTCTTCTACCGACATTTCAATTCTTTCAATTCATGCAGTGACATTCTGTACATTCAATATCATTCTGTACTGAATTTTAAAACACAAACAGTACCTGGTATCAATTCAATTCTGAAATCTATCTTCCTGATATAAAGCAAATCCAAAATCTTATCTAGGAAGACGTCAACCAACTCGTACATCACTTGGCAAATTTGCCAACACTAGGCTCGATTTCAGCATGTCTACTAAATACATAAGGATACCATCTGCTCCTTTCTGTATCAATCGAGTCATAAATAATACAGATATCAAAAGAATTCTAGATCTAGAATCCTTATCGTGGAATTTCTGCTCATCAGCCCTATCTGGTCTGAATCTTATATTTTTCTGGAAAGAATCTACAATAGTTCTGTACTTGTTCAGCATATTAATATCAATAATGCGGTCAAATCAGAAACACAAGTACATCATAATCTAACTCGACCTCATTCTCATCTTACTGTAGCATACAATATTTCACATAAATCTCTGATATCAATCTTTCTTTCCCAAAAAGTAAGGGAATCAATACTACAGTACAATCAGACTCAACAAATACAGCATATCTCAATGCAACTCAGTCAAAGATAATCGTAAGGAATGCATTAGTATATATCAATACCTATGCAATATAATCATAAAAGAACAGTACATGCCACTATATCATCAGGTGTGTCCTGTGTCTGTTCCTCAGTCTTCTGCTCCCTAAAATCTTCGGGAACTTCTCTGAGGTCAAACTCTAGCAAAGTGTCCCGACTGTCTACAAATATGGCAACTACCAGTCACTCCCTGGCATTGCTCTATGGGATGTCTCCCTCCGCAAGTTCTGCAATATACTCCAGTATAACTCGGGCTGGAACTACTGGAGCTAGACGAACCACTCAGTCCGCTCCCTAACTTCTTAAACTGTTTCTTTCAATGCTTTCAGCAAATCTTGCTTTTCACTCGTACTGCCTTTATCAAATCTAAGCGGGAGTTGAATCACATCTAACCTTTCTCGTTGTCGAATCAGACTCACCTCAGCTCTCTTTGCCCTACTCAAAGTATCAGCAAAATGGTAAGGTCGCTGCATATTTATCAATGCAACTATCTCTGAATTCAATCCTTTGATGAACTGCTCAGCTAGAGCTTCATCATTCCCAGCTATCTGAGGAACCAAACGCAGTAGAGTAGAGAATTTAGCAACATATTCTTCAATATTCAGTTGGCCTTGTCTCAAATTCTCAAACTGTAAAGGGCCTAAAACTCCTTTCTTGAAAATTTGCGGAAAATTAAAAATTTTTCTTTTTAAAAGAACTTAAATGGCCTCATTCATAAAATCACTGGGGAATCAAGTTCAATGTTTAAAATAATAGCAGCGGAAGAAAATAAAGTTTTGCCAACAATAACAATTTAAAAATTATCCAACGACTGATAAAAATTGTTTGCGGAATAAAATAACAACTGCTGCACTGAGGTCCTCGGGTGCCACTACTGCCGACCCAAGCTGGCTCACTGGTCCCCGCCCTCGGCCCTGGCCTCATCAGTACCTACAACAATCAAGTCTAGTGAGCCTAAAGACTCAGCATGCATATATCACAGGTAACGAGTAAAAATTTGAATTAAAATATGCATGAGTTAACATATCCTGCCCTGAGGCATACTGAAAATAATCTGTACTGAGCAATTATAATACGTGCATAACTGAACTGGAAATTACTGTAAAAATATTTGCTCCTTGGAGCCTGTACTGAAATAACTGATAAAATTTTCTGTTGAGATTATGTTTTACGCCTGTGGCCACTGCACTAAGCTGAACTGATCGGTAACTGGCTACCGGGGAGGCTGAAACTGAACTGAGCTGGCCGGTCACTGGCGACCGGGTGGTACCATACTGAACTGATCGGTCACTGGCGACCGTATAAAATAACACTCCCACATAGTGAATGAACCACAAGCCATATCGCATAAATCTCAAAAATAATCATTTTCTATTTAATGCACGTAAAATAATTAACTGACGTAATGAAAATTCCTGTAATTTTACCAACTGGATTGGATTGGATCGTTCCCAGGCTCGCTGCAACCTAACTGTGCCATGAAAAATATGCAATAGCTTAAACTTGACCAACGATGCAATTTACGTTCAAAAGATGCGACTATGACGCCTAATGACTTCGCATTTAATCATGACTCCGAGCCAACCTGAACCGACACTGAACCGACGTATAGTCATGATTAAAATACGCTGAAAAATCATAAAATAATGCTCCTAAAATGATAGGGTCGAAATCTAGGTGAAATGGAGGCCAAAACACGAAACGCTCTTTCGAGAGTCAATTTGGCACATTGCACCGTAAATTCTCGTACGACCTCAAAAATGATCAGAATGACGAACGGTCAAAAACATGACCTTCCTAACTCAATGAGGCACTGTCCAGTCCAAGTCCATGGGCTAAAAGCCAAACAAGAACTCGAACGAGCCTCTGAACCAACACAGCAACTTGCTGAAATTTCCAGCAGCTGCGCAACTACAAGACTTGCGTTGGTTTCGAGACTATCGGCCATTAGGTGGCGTGAACCACCGACCATAGACTCTTACCAACATCCCAAGGAATGATTTGAACCATGGCTAAGGGCCCTAGGCCAGCCACAATCCGCATCACACCAAAACTCAACCGAAGGGTCCAACCGAAAGCAACGTGCATGCGTGTGTAGTGTTTATGCTATGATCGATGTCTTGCGTCGTTCCAGTGGCCATTTGATTGACCATGGCACGATCTAGACATCTAGGAGCATGATATGAACCGTGGCTAAGGGCCATAGGCCAACCAAGATCCATACCAAGCAACCAAAAGAAACGAACCAAAAGCTGTCCAACCGAAGTAGCCGAAGGGGTATAGGGGCTGTTGTGATGTTTTTATTAAAAAGCGATGAACCATGGACCAAGCCACCAAAAGGGCAACTTAGTCACGTCTTAGACTTGCTAGGGAAGTGATCCAACCATGGCTATAGGCCCTTGGGGCAGCCAAGATCAGATCCTTCCTCCATGACAAGAAACTGAATTTTCGAACAACATTTTCTGCACCTATGGGGACTTGCTGTCATTCTGAATTTCCAGCAAGCATGGGGCTGGTTTGAATGGAGCAACATGGTCCTAATGCATCCTACTACATGTATATAAGCCACCTTTGGAGCCTGGAGTCGATCCAATACCTGAAACTCACAAAACAAAAGAAACCGTGAAGCTTGCCAAGGAATTCGAAAATTCTGCATGTGTGGTTTCAAAATGTTTTGACATGGATCTCGATTTTTACTTGAATAAACATGATCATGTACTGAAAAATAAATGATAATATGACTTGATTGAGGTTTGAAAGAAATCTAGACATGCCTGGTTTCGTTTCGAAAGAAAACGAACGAAACAACGACGACGCGGCACGGAGGAGGTGGAGCGCTTCTCTTTCTACCTTACCTTGCTCTCGATTTTTCTCTCTTCTTTTTGGCTAGGTACCTCACGATTTTTCTACTGAAAATGAGTGTGAATTCACTCTGAATTTTCGAAAAGGAGAGGGAGGGAAAAATGGTTATGAGGGGTGAGGAGAAGGGTGCACAATATAAGGAAGAATCAAGACCAAGTCCACTCCCCTTTGAATTTTAAATTTTGAATTGATATCAAATGAGTTGGTGGATGCTTCTAGGAGGTAGTGGCCGAAATTTTGCTTATTTTCTAGTCTAGGATATGTCCATTAATTAATTAAATTGTGCTCCCAAAAATCCTAGAATTATCCTACTAATTACATGCAAAGAATTGGTCAAAGTTGATGAGTTGAAAAATGAATCTTCTAGCACTAAGGGTGGCCGAAAAATGCATGATAAAATAAAGGGAAATGTTGATTATCTAGTCAACTAATAATCCTTGAAAGCCTTACTAATCCTTTAAATAATTTTAGTGAGCTAACCCCTTAATTAAATAACTTAAATGAGTTCATTTCTTAATCTCCTCAAATAATTAAATTTAATCCTCAAACCTCCCTTTCTAACATAAATGAACTTACTTGCTAGCTAAATTAACTTCTGGAAATATTTCTCGAATCTTAAATTCTATCTCAAAACTCCAACTCCGGTCCGGCCTCACTGAAAATACTGAAATGCTAAAAATCAATCTACTGAACTGAAATAATGAAATAATTAACTTCAAATAAATGCATCATGCAATGAAGTCAATTAAATTTAAAAATCTAGAATTATGCATGGCTTATACGTCTACTGATATACGGGTTCTACAATCCTTCCCCCCTTAAAATAAATTTCAGTCCTCGAAATTAGAACTCACCGAATAACTCAGGGTATCGACTTCTCATCTCCGGCTCAGACTCCCACGTAGCTTCCTCCTCTGAATGGTTGAGCCATTTGACTTTGACTCGCTTAACGAGCTTGTTTCGAAGTTTCTTCTCCTGTCTGTCTAGGATCTGCACGGGTCTCTCCTCATAAGATAAGTTCGGAGTAAGCTGCAACGGCTCGAAATTCAGCACATGCGAAGGATTTGCCATATACTTCCTCAGCATGGAGACGTGAAAGACATTGTGTACTCCGGCCAGATTCGGCGGGAGAGCCACACGATACGCTAGCGTCCCAACTCTGTCAAGGATCTCAAACGGTCCAATGTATCTCGGACTGAGCTTCCCTTTCTTGCCAAATCTCATGACACCCTTCATAGGTGCCACTTTCACGAAGACATGATAGCCCACTGCAAACTCTAACTCTCTCCTCCGCTGATCGGCATAACTCTTCTGTCGACTCTGAGCAGTCCTCATTCTATCACAGATCTTGATTACTACATCTGCTGCCTGCTGAACAATCTCTGGACCCAACTCTGCTCTCTCTCCTACTTCATCCCAATGAACAGGAGATCTACACTTGCGGCCATTCAGTGCTTCATACGGAGCCATACCTATAGACGACTGGAAACTGTTGTTATAGGTGAACTCTACCAATGGTAAGTTCGACTCCCAACTCCCAAAGAAATCAATGACGCAAGCGCGAAGAAGATCCTCCAAAACCTGAATAACTCGCTCTGACTGCCCATCCGTCTGCGGATGGAAAGCTGTGCTAAACAGCAACTTCGTACCCAAAGTCGAATGCAAACTCTTCCAAAACGAGGAAGTGAATCTGGGATCTCTGTCGGATACGATAGAAACTGGAATACCATGGAGTCGGACTATCTCTCGGATATACAGCTCTGCATACTGAACCATGGTGAAAGTCGTCTTAATAGGCAAGAAGTGCGCTGATTTGGTAAGACGATCTACAATCACCCAGATAGCATTCGATCCTCTGGCTGACCTCGGCAATCCGGTCACAAAGTCCATGGTAATGTTCTCCCACTTCCACTCGGGAATAGGAAGAGGCTTGAGCAAACCTGCTGGTCTCTGATGCTCGGCCTTCACTAACTGGCAAGTCAGGCACTCGGATACAAAACGCCTGATGTCCTTCTTCATTCCTGGCCACCAATACAATAGCTGCAGATCTTTGTACATCTTCGTACTCCCAGGGTGAATGGAGTACGGGGACGTATGGGCCTCTGATAAGATGTCTGCTCGGATAGAATCACTGCTGGAAACCCATATCCTATCTTGGTATCTCACAATACCGTCGCTGACTGTATACAAAACACTGCCCTTGGCTTCATCTCTCTTCTTCCACTGTGCCAACTGCTCATCTGCTGCCTGACCGCTGCGAATACGGTCAATAAGAGAGGACTGGATAGTCAAGGTAGATAAACGAGGAACTCTACCTCGAGGATAAGTCTCAAGATCAAACCTCTGCATCTCAATCTGAAGAGGTTTCTGCATCGTCAAATGAGCCATCACTGCGACTTTCCTGCTCAAAGCATCCGCAACTACATTAGCTTTACCCGGGTGGTAGCTAATGTCACAATCGTAGTCTTTCACAAGCTCCAACCAACGCCTCTGACGCATGTTCAGCTCCTTCTGCGTAAAGAAATACTTGAGGCTCTTATGGTCGGTAAAGATCTGACACTTCTCTCCATACAGATAGTTCCTCCAAATCTTCAAAGCAAAAACTACGCCCGCTAACTCTAGATCATGGGTAGGGTAATTCTTCTCGTGGATTTTCAGCTGTCGAGAAGCATACGCTATCACTCTCCCATGCTGCATCAAAACTGCACCTAAACCAAGCTTCGAAGCATCGGTATAAAGGACAAACTCACCAGATCCTGACGGTACAGCCAAAACGGGTGCTGAGATAAGAGCTTGCCTTAAAGTATCGAAGCTCTTCTGACGCTCCTCGCTCCACACAAACTTCACATTTTTCTTTGTCAGTGCTGTGAGTGGAACGGCGATGGATGAGAATCCCTGAATGAACTTCCTGTAATATCCTGCTAGCCCAAGAAAACTGCGGATCTCTGATGCATTCTGAGGCACAACCCAATCTCTGACTGCTGCAACTTTCGCCGGGTCTACCTCAATGCCACTGCTAGAAACAATGTGGCCCAAGAACGCCACCTTCTCTAACCAAAATTCGCACTTACTGAACTTTGCGAATAGTTTATGTTTCTGCAATGTCTGCAACACTGTGGTCAGATGCATGCTGTGCTCCTCCCGATTCTTGGAGTAGACGAGAATGTCATCTATGAACACTATCACAAACTGGTCGAGGTACGGCTGAAATACGCGATTCATGAGATCCATGAAGATCGCTAGCGCATTCGTCAGACCGAACGGCATCACTAGGAACTCGTAGTGGCCATAACGAGTCCTGAAAGCTGTCTTCGAGACATCAGCATCTCTCACCCTCAACTGGTGATAACCGGAACGCAGATCTATCTTGGAGAAAATCGAAGCTCCCTGCAACTGGTCAAACAGATCCTCAATCCTTGGCAGTGGGTATTTATTCTTCACTGTAACCCTGTTCAACTCCCGGTAGTCAATGCAAAGCCTCATCGTGCTATCCTTCTTTTTCACGAATAAGACTGGCGCGCCCCATGGAGAAAAGCTCGGGCGAATGAACTCCTTGTCGAGAAGTTCCTGGATCTGCTTCTTAAGCTCTGCCATCTCTGTCGGTGCTAGTCGGTACGGCGCTTTGGATATCGGAGCCGTACCTGGCACAAGCTCAATGGAAAACTCCACCTCTCTCTCTGGTGGCATACCAGAGACGTCTTCGGGAAAAACGTCTAAGAACTCTCTGACAACCGGAACATCTGAGGCTGACTGGCTGGGTTCCTCGGGGACAGATAAAAAGGTTGCTAGAAATGCCCGACACTCTCTATGCATGAGCTTCCTAGCCTGAACATAAGGAATAATGTGCGGTAAAGAAAAGTACATGTCCGGCTCAAATAAGAACTGCTCCATTCCAGGCGGTCGGACAAGAACAGATCTCCGCTGGAAGTCTATCAACACTCTGTTCCTCAATAGCCAGTCCATCCCTAGGATGATGTCAAATTCCGGCATCGGTAGCACAATCAGATCCGCATAAACAAGATTACCGTGCAGCTCAAGGTCTATATCTCGGATAACATTGGTAGCTGCCATCTCCTCGCCTGACGGCAACACTACTGAAAAGGCTGTATCTAGCCCAATGGTCTGGATCTTGAGAAAGTAAGCAAAGACCTCCGAAATAAATGAGTGAGTGGCCCCTGAATCTATCAAGGCCTTGGTAGCGGAACCAGATATAAAAATTCTCCCTGTCAACAACATAGTCTCCGGGTTGGTTTCCGCGGCATGGAGAGCAAAAACCCTGCCTTGGGTAGGCAGATTCCTCTGAGGGCACTGCAGCAATATGTGGTCTGGACTGCCACACTTAAAACACTTTCCTGAGCCAGCCATATATGCTCCAGGATGGCGACGTGAGCACCTGGGACAAACTGGGTGCTCCTGAGTCCTCGGGGCTGGGCGTCCCCGCTGCTGCTGCTGCTGGCCTCGGTTCCTGGGCGGTCCATGAAAAGGCCTCTTATTCTGCTGCTGATGCTGATGAGGAGGAGGGCGGTGCGGTGCCTGGACTGGGCGCTTGCCCTGGCGATCCCTCTCGATATCCCGCAGATCCTGCTCTGCGGCTAAGGCCTTGGAGACGGCAACCTCATAAGTAGCAGGGTCAGATACCCTAACTTCCCGGCGCAAGATCGGCCGTAAGCCCACCAGGAAGTGCATCAGCTTGGCTCTGGCATCATTCGCGATCAGGGGCACAAAGTGACAGCCCCTCTCGAACTTACGGATGAACTCCGTAACCGACATATCCCCCTGTCTCAGACTCATGAACTCGGTGGTCAGCCTGGTGCGAACCTCCTCAGCAAAATACTTGGAGTAGAAAACCTCCGTAAAGCGGGTCCAAGAAAGTGTAGCCAATGTCAGGGCTACCGAAGCTCCTTCCCACCATAAGCGGGCGTCTCCAGTGAACAAGTAGGTGGCACATCGGACTCGGTCTGCGTCCCCCAGCTCCATAAAATCGAAGATAACCTCGAGGGATTTGATCCATCCCTCGGCAACCATGGGGTCAGATGCCCCAGAGAATTCCTTCGGGCGCATCTTCATGAATCGCTCATACACAGCCTCGGGCCCTGTCGGCCTGGCTGCGGCTGCGGCTACGGCTGCGGCATTGCCCCCCGCAAACTGTGCGAAGAACTGTGCCATCCCAGCTAACATCTGGGCACTCATGTCCGGTGGGGGCGGTGGAGGAGGTGGTAGGTCTCCCTCCGGTCTATGCTCCTCTCTGTCCTCTCGGCGAGGCTCCACGCCTCTGTTGCGCTCTAAAATGCGTCTAGGGGGCATACTGTTCCAACATAACCCATACGTAACTAACATGCATAATTCCATAATTTATTTTAAATGAACCCTGAAATACTGAAAATCTGGAAGCATGCTGACAAACTAATTCATGCTTTAACTGAAATACTGAACAAAATGCTGAATTGAAAAACTTACAGACCAAAGGCGTGGCTTCGTGAGCTTCTCGCGGTCAGTAGTAGTGAAACCCTATACAGAACCACCGCTCTGATACCAACTGTAAAGGGCCTAAAACTCCTTTCTTGAAAATTTGCGGAAAATTAAAAATTTTTCTTTTTAAAAGAACTTAAATGGCCTCATTCATAAAATCACTGGGGAATCAAGTTCAATGTTTAAAATAATAGCAGCGGAAGAAAATAAAGTTTTGCCAACAATAACAATTTAAAAATTATCCAACGACTGATAAAAATTGTTTGCGGAATAAAATAACAACTGCTGCACTGAGGTCCTCGGGTGCCACTACTGCCGACCCAAGCTGGCTTACTGGTCCCCGCCCTCGGCCCTGGCCTCATCAGTACCTACAACAATCAAGTCTAGTGAGCCTAAAGACTCAGCATGCATATATCACAGGTAACGAGTAAAAATCTGAATTAAAATATGCATGAGTTAACATATCCTGCCCTGAGGCATACTGAAAATAATCTGTACTGAGCAATTATAATACGTGCATAACTGAACTGGAAATTACTGTAAAAATATTTGCTCCTTGGAGCCTGTACTGAAATAACTGATAAAATTTTCTGTTGAGATTATGTTTTACGCCTGTGGCCACTGCACTAAGCTGAACTGATCGGTAACTGGCTACCGGGGAGGCTGAAACTGAACTGAGCTGGCCGGTCACTGGCGACCGGGTGGTACCATACTGAACTGATCGGTCACTGGCGACCGTATAAAATAACACTCCCACATAGTGAATGAACCACAAGCCATATCGCATAAATCTCAAAAATAATCATTTTCTATTTAATGCACGTAAAATAATTAACTGGCGTAATGAAAATTCCTGTAATTTTACCAACTGGATTGGATTGGATCGTTCCCAGGCTCGCTGCAACCTAACTGTGCCATGAAAAATATGCAATAGCTTAAACTTGACCAACGATGCAATTTACGTTCAAAAGATGCGACTATGACGCCTAATGACTTCGCATTTAATCATGACTCCGAGCCAACCTGAACCGACACTGAACCGACGTATAGTCATGATTAAAATACGCTGAAAAATCATAAAATAATGCTCCTAAAATGATAGGGTCGAAATCTAGGTGAAATGGAGGCCAAAACACGAAACGCTCTTTCGAGAGTCAATTTGGCACATTGCACCGTAAATTCTCGTACGACCTCAAAAATGATCAGAATGACGAACGGTCAAAAACATGACCTTCCTAACTCAATGAGGCCACTGTCCAGTCCAAGGCCATGGGCTAAAAGCCAACCAAGAACTCGAACGAGCCTCTGAACCAACACAGCAACTTGCTGAAATTTCCAGCAGCTGCGCAACTAGAAGACTTGCGTTGGTTTCGAGACTATCGGCCATTAGGGGCGTGAACCACCAACCAGAGACTCTTACCAACATCCCAAGGAATGATTTGAACCATGGCTAAGGGCCCTAGGCCAGCCACAATCCGCATCACACCAAAACTCAACCGAAGGGTCCAACCGAAAGCAACGTGCATGCGTGTGTAGTGTTTATGCTATGATCGATGTCTTGCGTCGTTCCAGTGGCCATTTGATTGACCATGGCACGATCTAGACATCTAGGAGCATGATATGAACCGTGGCTAAGGGCCATAGGCCAACCATGATCCATACCAAGCAACCAAAAGAAACGAACCAAAAGCTGTCCAACCGAAGTAGCCGAAGGGGTATAGGGGCTGTTGTGATGTTTTTATTAAAAACCGATGAACCATGGACCAAGCCACCAAAAGGGAAACTTAGTCACGTCTTAGACTTGCTAGGGAAGTGATCCAACCATGGCTATAGGCCCTTGGGGCAGCCAAGATCAGATCCTTCCTCCATGACAAGAAACTGAATTTTCGAACAACATTTTCTGCACCTATGGGGACTTGCTGTCATTCTGAATTTCCAGCAAGCAAGGGGCTGGTTTGAATGGACCAACATGGTCCTAATGCATCCTACTACATGTATATAAGCCGCCTTGGGAGCCTGGAGTCGATCCAATACCTGAAACTCACAAAACAAAAGAAACCGTGAAGCTTGCCAAGGAATTCAAAAATTCTGCATGTGTGGTTTCAAAATGTTTTGACATGGATCTCGATTTTTACTTGAATAAACATGATCATGTACTGAAAAATAAATGATAATATGACTTGATTGAGGTTTGAAAGAAATCTAGACATGCCTGGTTTCGTTTCGAAAGAAAACGAACGAAACAACGACGACGCGGCACGGAGGAGGTGGAGCGCTTCTCTTTCTACCTTACCTTGCTCTCGATTTTTCTCTCTTCTTTTTGGCTAGGTACCTCACGATTTTTCTACTGAAAATGAGTGTGAATTCACTCTGAATTTTCGAAAAGGAGAGGGGGGGAAAAATGGTTATGAGGGGTGAGGAGAAGGGTGCACAATATAAGGAAGAATCAAGACCAAGTCCACTCCCCTTTGAATTTTAAATTTTGAATTGATATCAAATGAGTTGGTGCATGCTTCTAGGAGGTTGAGACGTCCTAGCTCTTTTTATTGCTTTAAAAGTACTAGAAATTATTTTTTTTCCTCACTTAGCATCGGCCGAACCATAAAATATTTTTGACATCATTCTAAAAATAAACATCCAACTGCTATTTAAAAATCCAAAGAAAAATATTTTAAAGCATAAAATCGTCAAACATTTTACTAAACCTAAAAAGCAATAATTTGAAAAGTAAAGCCCATACTAAACCTCTCAAAAATCTCTCAAAAGCATAAATAAGTAATCTTAAAAATCTTTAATCATAAAGCATGAGTCAAAAGTCATAATGCGGAAAAAGTAGAAGCGCTGGTCCTCGGGTTGTGTGCGCCTTCAGTCCAGTCAAATCACTCATCAAGTCCTCCCTCAATACCACCTGCATCCATCACACCTAGTGAGTCTAAAGACTCAACACACCATAATCTTGATAACGAGTAATACGTAATACAGTCAACATATAACGGTGAAAAATATGTGTACTTAAAATATCGTTTTCATGAAGATGCATAAACATAAACATTTTCATAAATATTTTCATGATGCATAAACTTTAAACATAAACATTTTCATAAAATACTTTTTCATGACATGCAACCATAAACCTTAACCTTTTCCCTTTTACCTCAACATGACATGACATAAAACATTTTTCATGATCATAAACATTTTTCCTTTTCCTTTTCCTTTTCCTTTTCCTTTTGTTGAATTCAGATCGTTAATTGTGACTTTCCTGATCATGCTCATGAGGGTCGATGGATCCATCTACATAAAACCACAGTACTGGGCGGCGGGGGACACCAGCAACACTCTCACCGGTCAACTGGGCCCTGGCCTATCATGATTCGAATAGAAATACGCTCGTCGGGGCTCCCTCTGGGGCCTTTTCCCATAAATGGGCTCCCTCTGGGGCCTTTTCCCTCACGATATTCCCATTCTTCCGTTACCACAAAACCGTTACCACATATCCGTTACCACATATCCGTTACCACATATTCGCAATGATGGAAACACGATCGTCGGGCTCCCACTGGGACCATAACCCTCACGACGTCGCCAACATTAACGAATTAGTCACAATTATTTCACATCCTTCAACATTTTTCATTCACATCACTTTAGAAAAATCATGAATATCATTACGTTTTTCATTTTTGAAACCAAGCATGCAACATGTATTTTAAATGTCTTCCCTCAATCATAAAAATCAAATAGACATTTAAAAATCATCATTCAATCATGAACAATTCATAAACATTTAAAAATAATCATATTTTCATAAAATAGCATTTAGGGCACTGCCATGACCTTAACTAATTTCTAGGTGTAAAAAGACCGTTTTACACCTGGACTCGACATTTTACGTTTTCGACTTTTTCCTTGATTTCACGACTCTAACATGTCCCAAATAATTATTTAAGCTTACGTGAATTTTTTTTCATAATTTTATTTGGCTTAAATGTTAGACTTTTTCAATTATCTTTTCTTAATTGTTTTAACAGTGTTTTAATCCCGAAAAATACCAAACTTTAATATAAAATTCTTAAATTCTAAATTTAGTCTTTTTTATATTATTTTAGCCCTTATGGACCCCGACTCGACCCCTGTTAGCCGTTTTCCAATTTTTTCTTTACTTAAAACCCTATTTTGACACCTAAACTTCGACCCCGAGCCAACTTCTGATTTTCACGAGTTACCCCCGAACCATGTCGAGCCAAAACTTGCCCAACACAATAATTTAGCCTACTGGACTCTAAATTTAACAAGAAACCCTCCCCAAAACCAAAAACGAAGGTCCCCTCTACTGCCCATAAGCTGGCCGAGAGTTATATCCTGCATGGACTCTATGTTTGATGCAATAAGGACCCTAGCCGACACTCTAGCCACGAACCAGCGTACCTAGCACTTACCCAGGATCCTAAGGACTCGCCCTAACCCTGCCCAGCAAGCTTGGAACGAGCCCTTCCCTTCCCTGCAGCCGCGCACCTCCTGCACGCGAACTGCCATGCTTCTCGGGTAGAGTCCTTCCTACGATGGACTCTTCGCCGCCTCTCCTCTCGAGTCCTAGCATGGCTAGGACTCTTCCTTGGTCTCCCCCACGCCCCTGGCTAGCCCCTGGACAAGAGTCGCACCAAGCCCGGCCGTGAGGACCCCTAATCGAACCCATGTTCTTCCCATGACAGCAACTTACGTTTTATTTGGTGCTCTTCAAATTCCAGCGTGTATGGTGCGCTTACAGGATCCCTAACTCACGTGTAAACCCTTGTAAATCATGGCCTAGATCATGGCAGTCCTTAAACAACATACAATCATGTTTTAAGAATCAAAAACCTTGCTTAACATATCATGCTATGATTTAAAACGAAAATTTAGAAAAGTGGCACTTGTTTTTCTTTCATGTTATTCATGCATCCAATAATTTAAGCATTAATATGATATGATGGATGAGTAAAGGGAGATTAGGGTGTGCCTTTGCGTTTTATACGCACGAAAAACCGTTGACGACGAAGAACGGGACGCGTTCCTCTTGGCTTGATGCCTTCGAAAACCTCTTCTAGCTTGGTGTGGTGAGTGTCGTGTGTGTGTGGGAGTGTTTTCAGATTTTAAAAAGTGTGTGGCCGATCCCTTGATGCAAAAAGTGTAGGGTTTTGGGGAGACTAAATCATGTATTATATACTAATTATTTGCTAACATGGCTTTAGGCCCATTAAGCCAACAATTAAGCCCATTAGCCTTTAATTAGAATTAAATAAAATATTAACAAGGTTTTTGTTTAAATAAATTTGTGAATTTATTAGCCGGGTTGCCAAAAAGCTCGTATTTTAGTTGAAAAACCAACACCGATAAAATTTACGCCCCGGCGTATAAAATCACCTCAAAACCCTTAATTTCATAAAAATACTAAAAAGCATCGACCATCTTTTAAATAATTAAAAATAATTATTTAATATAAATATTTTACGTTTTCTTCAGCCCTCGGTCCCCGTTCCTCGATCGTCACTTGAATATTCCTAAAAATACATTTTTTTATGCATGATGACAAATAAATCTCATTTAGCATATAAACAAGTACGTCACATAATTAATTAGCAGCTAAAATCAATTAATTACTCAATTTTTCATAATTTCCTAGATTCGCATGCAGTTGGATTACGTCGTCTTAATTTTGGACCTTACAATTCCTCCCCCCTTAAATAAAATTTCGTCCTCGAAATTAGAACTTACCGAATAGATCCGGATAGCGACTCTTCAAGTCCCTCTCAGTTTCCCAAGTAGCTTCCTCTTCCGAGTGATTCAGCCACTTGACCTTGACCATTGGAATTACTTTGTTACGCAATCGTCTTTCTTGTCTAGCCAGAATCTGGACAGGTCTTTCTTCATACGACAAATTTGGAGTTAGTTGAAGAGGTTCATAATTAAGCACATGCGACGGATTAGACATGTACTTCCGCAGCATCGAAATATGGAACACATTGTGAACTCCAGAAAGTGCGGGTGGCAATGCCACTCTATAAGCTAGTGTCCCAATCCTCTCCAAAATCTCGAATGGGCCAATAAATCTAGGACCAAGCTTGCCCTTCTTGCCAAAACGCATAACACCCTTCATGGGTGCTATCTTCACAAACACGTGGTCGCCTACTGCAAACTCCAAGTCCCTTCGTCTTTTGTCCGCATAACTCTTTTGTCGGCTTTGTGCAGTCTTCATTCTATCACGAATCTTGACTACAAGCTCAGCTGTTTCTTCAATCACATCTGGACCAATGTCTCTTCTTTCCCCAACCTCGTCCCAATGAATAGGAGATCTACATTTTCTTCCATAGAGTGCCTCAAAAGGAGCCATTCCTATTGATGATTGATAGCTGTTATTGTAAGTGAACTCCACTAGAGGTAATTTTTGTTCCCAACTGCCTTGGAAATCAATGACGCATGCTCGCAGTAGATCTTCCAAAATCTGAATAACCCTTTCTGACTGACCATCGGTTTGAGGGTGGAACGCTGTACTGAACAATAACTTGGTCCCCATCGCTGCATGCAGACTTTTCCAAAAAGACGACTGTGAACCTCGGATCCCGGTCAGAAACGATGGATACAGGAATCCCATGCAGCCGAACTATCTCCCGAATATACAAGTCGGCATACTGAATCATGGTGAATGTCGTCTTAATAGGTAGAAAATGCGCTGATTTCGTAAGACGATCCACTATCACCCAAATGGCATTAAATCCTTTAACTGTCTTTGGCAATCCCACAACAAAGTCCATGGTGATATTTTCCCATTTCCACTCGGGAATAGGGAGTGGCTTCAATTTTCCCGCTGGTCTCTGATGCTCTGCTTTGACTTGCTGACAAGTCAAACACTCGGATACATATCTCAAGATGTCTCTCTTCATGCCTGGCCACCAATATAACAACTGCAAATCTCTATACATCTTTGTACTGCCCGGATGAATGGAATATGGTGTGTCGTGGGCTTCCTTCATAATAAGATCTCTCAAAGAATCGTCACTAGGAACCCATAGACGGTCTCGATAACGGACTAAGCCATCCACTACTGAATATAAATTCCGGCCCTTGGCTTCATCTCTTGCTCTCCACTTTTGCAACTGCTCATCAGTAGGCTGTCCATCCCGAATTCTGTCTCTCAAAGTCGACTGCACTGATAATGTGGAAAGATTAGGGGCCTCGCCCTTAGCATACACGGCAAGCTCAAACCGCTGTATCTCGGACTGCAACGGTCTTTGGAGTGATAATTGAGTGATAACCGCTGCTTTTCTACTCAATGCGTCTGCCACTACATTAGCTTTCCCCGGATGGTAGCTAATGTCACAATCATAGTCCTTTACCAATTCAAGCCATCTGCGCTGTCTCATATTCAACTCCTTTTGGGTGAAGAAGTATTTCAAGCTTTTATGATCAGTGAATATTTTGCACTTCTCCCCATAAAGGTAGTGTCTCCAAATCTTTAATGCAAAGACTACTGCTGCAAGCTCAAGATCATGAGTAGGGTAGTTCTTTTCATGAATTTTCAACTGTCTTGATGCATAGGCGATAACTCGGTCGTTTTGCATCAGAACTGCACCTAAACCTAGCTTAGAAGCGTTGGTATAAAGAACATACTCCCCTTGCCCTGATGGCATGGATAACACTGGTGCTGATATCAAGGCTTGCTTCAACTTGTCAAAAATGTCTTGACACTCGGATCCCCAAATAAACTTAGCATTTTTCTTCGTCAAAGATGTCAAAGGCACTGCAATAGATGAGAACCCCTTGATGAATTTGCGATAATAGCCAGCTAGTCCCAAGAAACTGCGAATCTCGGTGACACTCTTCGGTACTGGCCACTCTTTTACTGCCTCAACTTTACTCGGATCAACTTCCACGCCATCCCTAGAAATGATGTGGCCTAAGAACGCCACTCTATCAAGCCAAAACTCGCACTTGCTGAATTTTGCATAAAGCTTTCTGTCTTGTAAAACTTGCAGTGCTGTCCTCAAATGGCGACTATGCTCCTCTCTGCTCTTGGAATAGATCAATATGTCATCAATGAAGACAATAATAAACTGATCCAGATACGGCTGAAATACGCGATTCATGAGATCCATGAAGATCGCTGGCGCATTGGTCAACCCGAATGGCATGACCATAAACTCATAGTGCCCATATCTTGTGCGAAATGCTGTCTTGTGCACGTCAGACTCCTTGACTTTCAACTGATGGTATCCAGATCGCAGATCAATTTTAGAAAATATCGAAGCTCCTTGCAACTGGTCAAATAATTCCTCAATTCTTGGCAGTGGATACTTATTTTTTATAGTGACCCTATTGAGCTCTCGATAATCAATGCAAAGACGCATACTACCATCTTTCTTTTTCACAAACAAAACCGGTGCGCCCCATGGAGAGTAACTAGGGCGAATAAAACCTTTGTCTAGCAATTCTTGAATTTGATCTTTCAATTCTTTCATTTCAGCGGGTGCTAGACGATAAGGTGCTTTAGATATAGGAACAGTGCCCGGCATAAGGTCAATAGAGAACTCCACCTCACGATCGGGCGGAATGCCAGAAACGTCTTCGGGAAAGACGCTAGGAAAATCCCTCACAATATCAACATCTTCTAGCTTCTGGCTGATGGATTCATGTGTAGTAGTGACACATGCTAAATACGCCTGACATCCATGCTTAATAAGCTTCCTCGCACATAGACAAGAGATAATGTGCGGCATTTGCTGGTTTCTTGCCGCCTCGAAAACAAAAGATTTACCACTGGGTGGCCTGATAGATACTGATCGCTGACGGAAATCAATCGAAGCTCCATTCGCAGATAGCCAATCCATCCCAAGTATAATATCGAATTCGGGCATATGAAGCACAATAAGATCTGCCCGAACAACATCTTTGAATAAACGAAGCTCCAGATTCTTAACAATCTTAGACGTGAGCATCTGATCACCGGATGGAATCGAAACTTTGAAACCCAAACCCATATCTTGAGGAGTAACATTCAGTCTTTTGATGAAGGTTTCTGATATGAAAGAGTGTGTAGCTCCTGAATCTAGCAAAGCATAGGTAGCTACGCCTAGAATGATGATCCTCCCTGCGGTGAAAATGTCTTTTAATTCTTTTCGTGTTGACACTTAAGGATTTACTATCATTAATTCCCAAAGTTGAATGAAGATTTCGTGTTGAACTTAAACATTTCTTAGAGAAGTTTTGCTTTAGTCCCTCAATCTTTTAAGTCTGCATTATTGACCAATAATTTTCGAATTATTGCACTTAAGTCCCTTAAATTTTTGAAAATTGCATATTGGCCCCCCAATAATTTTGAAACCCCCTTTTATGGTTTTCTTTAGTTTTGGCCCTTAGACTTTTTATTCTGAATCATAACATCCTTCACATAAAATAAGGCACAAAAATTCGAATCATTTTTCTATGGTTTCTAAAATCATCGCTTAAGGCCAACTAAGTAGAACATGCAACCTAATTTATTCTAGGTTGAAACTTAATCACAATTCAATTCTAATAACCAATTTAACATTTCGTGCAGAAATAAGGAATATAAAAATGTTAAATGACTAGGTTACCCGTGATGAGTGTAGTGTCTGCCTCTTCCTCGGCTTCCTCGGCATTCATCACATAAGCTCGGGCCGTAGTAGCTGCTTTCCTCTTTGGGCAATCAATAGCTTTGTGACCGGCCTCCTTGCAGTAGAAACATTTATATGATCCCAACTCGCATTTGCCAAGATGTAGACGGTTGCACTCCTTGCATGGTTGCCTCTCAGCAGGCTTTGGTGCTCCCGGATTCTGTGGCTTTGGTGGCGCTGGCTTCTTGACTTGACCTTGGGGCTTTTGAGGCCCTTGAGGTCTAGGAGGACCCGTATTTGGCTTCTTGTTGGGTTGATTGTTATTCTGATAGTGCTGCCTCTTGCGCTGAATCTCAAAGTCAATGTCCTTTAAGGACTGCTCAGCCTGATATGCATAAGTAACTGCCATAGCATAATTCTCCGGACGCATCATCATGACTTTATCCCGAATGGTAGGTCTTAGGCCATCCTTGAAATGCCTAAGTTTTTCTTCCGCGTCTCCAGCAATAAGGGGTACAAAGTGGCAACCCCTATCAAACTTCTTCACAAAATCGGCAACAGGTACGTCTCCCTAGCGGAGAGTCATAAATTCCCTCTTTATCCGGCTTCTGACGTCAGCAGTAAAGTATTTCTCATAGAATTCCGTCTTGAACTGTGCCCAAGTGAGTGTAGCAAGGTCAACACCATGCTCGGCTCCTTCCCACCATAAAGAAGCGTCATCCCTAAGCAGATAAGTAGTGCACCTCACACGGTCGGCGTCTCCCATGTTCAGATAGCGAAAATGTACCTCGAGTGATCGGATCCAACTCTCTGCAGCAAATGGATCGGTGGTGCCAGAAAATTCCTTCGGCCCTAGCCTCCGGAACTGCTCATAAATATCATGCTGTGGCCTAAGTGGCTGCTGTGGCTGCTGCTGCTGCATCTGCTGTAACTGCAGCTGTAGCTGTTGCTGCTGTATCTGCTGCTGCTGTAACTGTTGCTCGAAGAGACGAGCCATACCCTCTAATGCACGAGTAGCAGGATCCCCTGGAGGAGGTGGTGGTGGTGGTGCATTTCTTTGACTATTCCCTCTGCGATTAACACTGTTCTCTGCCTGATTCTCGATAACGGGTACGCGTCTAGGAGGCATTTTATCTGAATGTTTTCCAAATTCTAACGTAACCAACATGCATTTAAATCTAAGTTCTCTAATCATGTAACACATCCTGACTTAATTAGCATTTTAAGCATGCAAGGCAATACTACTCAAAAAGCTATTAAACATGTATCATAAACATAATATCCATAACGTCATGCAGGTTAAATCATATAAAATCACATAAAGCAAGTAAATCTTACAACTTGAGGCTTGACGACTGATATTCCCGGCGCTGATGGTGGCACAACCCTTTGCAGGACCTTTGCTCTGATACCAACTGAGACGTCCTGCTCTTTTTATTGCTTTAAAAGTACTAGAAAATTATTTTTTTTCCTCACTTAGCATCGGCCGAACCATAAAATATTTTTGACATCATTCTAAAAATAAACATCCAACTGCTATTTAAAAATCCAAAGAAAAATATTTTAAAGCATAAAATCGTCAAACATTTTACTAAACCTAAAAAGCAATAATTTGAAAAGTAAAGCCCATACTAAACCTCTCAAAAATCTCTCAAAAGCATAAATAAGTAATCTTAAAAATCTTTAATCATAAAGCATGAGTCAAAAGTCATAATGCGGAAAAAGTAGAAGCGCTGGTCCTCGGGTTGTGTGCGCCTTCAGTCCAGTCAAATCACTCATCAAGTCCTCCCTCAATACCACCTGCATCCATCACACCTAGTGAGTCTAAAGACTCAACACACCATAATCTTGATAACGAGTAATACGTAATACAGTCAACATATAACGGTGAAAAATATGTGTACTTAAAATATCGTTTTCATGAAGATGCATAAACATAAACATTTTCATAAATATTTTCATGATGCATAAACTTTAAACATAAACATTTTCATAAAATACTTTTTCATGACATGCAACCATAAACCTTAACCTTTTCCCTTTTTCCTCAACATGACATGACATAAAACATTTTTCATGATCATAAACATTTTTCCTTTTCCTTTTCCTTTTCCTTTTCCTTTTGTTGAATTCAGATCGTTAATTGTGACTTTCCTGATCATGCTCATGAGGGTCGATGGATCCATCTACATAAAACCACAGTACTGGGCGGCGGGGGACACCAGCAACACTCTCACCGGTCAACTGGGCCCTGGCCTATCATGATTCGAATAGAAATACGCTCGTCGGGGTTCCCTCTGGGGCCTTTTCCCATAAATGGGCACCCTCTGGGGCCTTTTCCCCTCACGATATTCCCATTCTTCCGTTACCACAAAACCGTTACCACATATCCGTTACCACATATCCGTTACCACATATTCGCAATGATGGAAACACGATCGTCGGGCTCCCACTGGGACCATAACCCTCACGACGTCGCCAACATTAACGAATTAGTCACAATTATTTCACATCCTTCAACATTTTTCATTCACATCACTTTAGAAAAATCATGAATATCATTACGTTTTTCATTTTTGAAACCAAGCATGCAACATGTATTTTAAATGTCTTCCCTCAATCATAAAAATCAAATAGACATTTAAAAATCATCATTCAATCATGAACAATTCATAAACATTTAAAAATAATCATATTTTCATAAAATAGCATTTAGGGCACTGCCATGACCTTAACTAATTTCTAGGTGTAAAAAGACCGTTTTACCCCTGGACTCGACATTTTACGTTTTCGACTTTTTCCTTGATTTCACGACTCTAACATGTCCCAAATAATTATTTAAGCTTACGTGAATTTTTTTTCATAATTTTATTTGGCTTAAATGTTAGACTTTTTCAATTATCTTTTCTTAATTGTTTTAACAGTGTTTTAATCCCGAAAAATACCAAACTTTAATATAAAATTCTTAAATTCTAAATTTAGTCTTTTTTATATTATTTTAGCCCTTATGGACCCCGACTCGACCCCCGTGACCCGTTTTCCAATTTTTTCTTTACTTAAAACCCTATTTTGACACCTAAACTTCGACCCCGAGCCAACTTCTGATTTTCACGAGTTACCCCCGAACCATGTCGAGCCAAAACTTGCCCAACACAATAATTTAGCCTACTGGACTCTAACTTTAACAAGAAACCCTCCCCAAAACCAAAAACGAAGGTCCCCTCTACTGCCCATAAGCTGGCCGAGAGTTATATCCTGCATGGACTCTATGTTTGATGCAATAAGGACCCTAGCCGACACTCTAGCCACGAACCAGCGTACCTAGCACTTACCCAGGATCCTAAGGACTCGCCCTAACCCTACCCAGCAAGCTTGGAACGAGCCCTTCCCTTCCCTGCAGCCGCGCACCTCCTGCACGCGAACTGCCATGCTTCTCGGGTAGAGTCCTTCCTACGATGGACTCTTCGCCGCCTCTCCTCTCGAGTCATAGCATGGCTAGGACTCTTCCTTGGTCTCCCCCACGCCCCTGGCTAGCCCCTGGACAAGAGTCGCACCAAGCCCGGCCGTGAGGACCCCTAATCGAACCCATGTTCTTCCCATGACAGCAACTTACGTTTTATTTGGTGCTCTTCAAATTCCAGCGTGTATGGTGCGCTTACAGGACCCTAACTCACGTGTAAACCCTTGTAAATCATGGCCTAGATCATGGCAGTCCTTAAACAACATACAATCATGTTTTAAGAATCAAAAACCTTGCTTAACATATCATGCTATGATCCAAAACGAAAATTTAGAAAAGTGGCACTTGTTTTTCTTTCATGTTATTCATGCATCCAATAATTTAAGCATTAATATGATATGATGGATGAGTAAAGGGAGATTAGGGTGTGCCTTTGCGTTTTATACGCACGAAAAACCGTTGACGACGAAGAACGGGACGCGTTGCTCTTGGCTTGATGCCTTCGAAAACCTCTTCTAGCTTGGTGTGGTGAGTGCCGTGTGTGTGTGGGAGTGTTTTCAGATTTTAAAAAGTGTGTGGCCGATCCCTTGATGCAAAAAGTGTAGGGTTTTGGGGAGACTAAATCATGTATTATATACTAATTATTTGCTAACATGGCTTTAGGCCCATTAAGCCAACAATTAAGCCCATTAGCCTTTAATTAGAATTAAATAAAATATTAACAAGGTTTTTGTTTAAATAAATTTGTGAATTTATTAGCCGGGTTGCCAAAAAGCTCGTATTTTAGTTGAAAAACCAACACCGATAAAATTTACGCCCCGGCGTATAAAATCATCTCAAAACCCTTAATTTCATAAAAATACTAAAAAGCATCGACCATCTTTTAAATAATTAAAAATAATTATTTAATATAAATATTTTACGTTTTCTTCAGCCCTCGGTCCCCGTTCCTCGATCGTCACTTGAATATTCCTAAAAATACATTTTTTTATGCATGATGACAAATAAATCTCATTTAGCATATAAACAAGTACGTCACATAATTAATTAGCAGCCAAAATCAATTAATTACTCAATTTTTCATAATTTCCTAGATTCGTATGCAGTTGGATTACGTCGTCTTAATTTTGGACCTTACAATTCCTCCCCCCTTAAATAAAATTTCGTCCTCGAAATTAGAACTTACCGAATAGATCCGGATAGCGACTCTTCAAGTCCCTCTCAGTTTCCCAAGTAGCTTCCTCTTCCGAGTGATTCAGCCACTTGACCTTGACCATTGGAATTACTTTGTTACGCAATCGTCTTTCTTGTCTAGCCAGAATCTGGACAGGTCTTTCTTCATACGACAAATTTGGAGTTAGTTGAAGAGGTTCATAATTAAGCACATGCGACGGATTAGACATGTACTTCCGCAGCATCGAAATATGGAACACATTGTGAACTCCAGAAAGTGCGGGTGGCAATGCCACTCTATAAGCTAGTGTCCCAATTCTCTCCAAAATCTCGAATGAGCCAATAAATCTAGGACCAAGCTTGCCCTTCTTGCCAAAACGCATAACACCCTTCATGGGTGCTATCTTCACAAACACGTGGTCGCCTACTGCAAACTCCAAGTCCCTTCGTCTTTTGTCCGCATAACTCTTTTGTCGGCTTTGTGCAGTCTTCATTCTATCACGAATCTTGACTACAAGCTCAGCTGTTTCTTCAATCACATCTGGACCAATGTCTCTTCTTTCCCCAACCTCGTCCCAATGAATAGGAGATCTACATTTTCTTCCATAGAGTGCCTCAAAAGGAGCCATTCCTATTGATGATTGATAGCTGTTATTGTAAGTGAACTCCACTAGAGGTAATTTTTGTTCCCAACTGCCTTGGAAATCAATGACGCATGCTCGCAGTAGATCTTCCAAAATCTGAATAACCCTTTCTGACTGACCATCGGTTTGAGGGTGGAACGCTGTACTGAACAATAACTTGGTCCCCATCGCTGCATGCAGACTTTTCCAAAAAGACGACGTGAACCTCGGATCCCGGTCAGAAACGATGGATACAGGAATCCCATGCAGCCGAACTATCTCCCGAATATACAAGTCGGCATACTGAATCATGGTGAATGTCGTCTTAATAGGTAGAAAATGCGCTGATTTCGTAAGACGATCCACTATCACCCAAATGGCATTAAATCCTTTAACTGTCTTTGGCAATCCCACAACAAAGTCCATGGTGATATTTTCCCATTTCCACTCGGGAATAGGGAGTGGCTTCAATTTTCCCGCTGGTCTCTGATGCTCTGCTTTGACTTGCTGACAAGTCAAACACTCGGATACATATCTCAAGATGTCTCTCTTCATGCCTGGCCACCAATATAACAACTGCGAATCTCTATACATCTTTGTACTGCCCGGATGAATGGAATATGGTGTGTCGTGGGCTTCCTTCATAATAAGATCTCTCAAAGAATCGTCACTAGGAACCCATAGACGGTCTCGATAACGGACTAAGCCATCCACTACTGAATATAAATTCCGGCCCTTGGCTTCATCTCTTGCTCTCCACTTTTGCAACTGCTCATCAGTAGGCTGTCCATCCCGAATTCTGTCTCTCAAAGTCGACTGCACTGATAATGTGGAAAGATTAGGGGCCTCGCCCCTAGCATACACGGCAAGCTCAAACCGCTGTATCTCGGACTGCAACGGTCTTTGGAGTGATAATTGAGTGATAACCGCTGCTTTTCTACTCAATGCGTCTGCCACTACATTAGCTTTCCCCGGATGGTAGCTAATGTCACAATCATAGTCCTTTACCAATTCAAGCCATCTGCGCTGTCTCATATTCAACTCCTTTTGGGTGAAGAAGTATTTCAAGCTTTTATGATCAGTGAATATTTTGCACTTCTCCCCATAAAGGTAGTGTCTCCAAATCTTTAATGCAAAGACTACTGCTGCAAGCTCAAGATCATGAGTAGGGTAGTTCTTTTCATGAATTTTCAACTGTCTTGATGCATAGGCGATAACTCGGTCGTTTTGCATCAGAACTGCACCTAAACCTAGCTTAGAAGCGTCGGTATAAAGAACATACTCCCCTTGCCCTGATGGCATGGATAACACTGGTGCTGATATCAAGGCTTGCTTCAACTTGTCAAAACTGTCTTGACACTCGGATCCCCAAATAAACTTAGCATTTTTCTTCGTCAAAGATGTCAAAGGCACTGCAATAGATGAGAACCCCTTGATGAATTTGCGATAATAGCCAGCTAGTCCCAAGAAACTGCGAATCTCGGTGACACTCTTCGGTACTGGCCACTCTTTTACTGCCTCAACTTTACTCGGATCAACTTCCATGCCATCCCTAGAAATGATGTGGCCTAAGAACGCCACTCTATCAAGCCAAAACTCGCACTTGCTGAATTTTGCATAAAGCTTTCTGTCTTGTAAAACTTGCAGTGCTGTCCTCAAATGGCGACTATGCTCCTCTCTGCTCTTGGAATAGATCAATATGTCATCAATGAAGACAATAATAAACTGATCCAGATACGGCTGAAATACGCGATTCATGATTTTAAAAAGTGTGTGGCCGATCCCTTGATGCAAAAAGTGTAGGGTTTTGGGGAGACTAAATCATGTATTATATACTAATTATTTGCTAACATGGCTTTAGGCCCATTAAGCCAACAATTAAGCCCATTAGCCTTTAATTAGAATTAAATAAAATATTAACAAGGTTTTTGTTTAAATAAATTTGTGAATTTATTAGCCAGGTTGCCAAAAAGCTCGTATTTTAGTTGAAAAACCAACACCGATAAAATTTACGCCCCGGCGTATAAAATCACCTCAAAACCCTTAATTTCATAAAAATACTAAAAAGCATCGACCATCTTTTAAATAATTAAAAATAATTATTTAATATAAATATTTTACGTTTTCTTCAGCCCTCGGTCCCCGTTCCTCGATCGTCACTTGAATATTCCTAAAAATACATTTTTTTATGCATGATGACAAATAAATCTCATTTAGCATATAAACAAGTACGTCACATAATTAATTAGCAGCTAAAATCAATTAATTACTCAATTTTTCATAATTTCCTAGATTCGCATGCAGTTGGATTACGTCGTCTTAATTTTGGACCTTACAGAGGTAGTGGCCGAAATTTTGCTTATTTTCTAGTCTAGGATATGTCCATTAATTAATTAAATTGTGCTCCCAAAAATCCTAGAATTATCCTACTAATTACATGCAAAGAATTGGTCAAAGTTGATGAGTTGGAAAATGAATCTTCTAGCACTAAGGGTGGCCGAAAAATGCATGATAAAATAAAGGGAAATGTTGATTATCTAGTCAACTAATAATCCTTGAAAGCCTTACTAATCCTTTAAATAATTTTAGTGAGCTAACCCCTTAATTAAATAACTTAAATGAGTTCATTTCTTAATCACCTCAAATAATTAAATTTAATCCTCAAACCTCCCTTTCTAACTTAAATGAACTTACTTGCTAGCTAAATTAACTTCTGGAAATATTTCTCGAATCTTAAATTCTATCTCAAAACTCCAACTCCGGTCCGGCCTCACTGAAAATACTGAAATGCTAAAAATCAATCTACTGAACTGAAATAATGAAATAATTAACTTCAAATAAATGCATCATGCAATGCTTATACGTCTACTGATATACAGGTTCTACACAAACTCTACTCTTTTATCTTCCCGGTACAAAACTGAGAAAAATCTTCGATAGAATTCAGCTTTGAAGACTTTCCACGTGATCACAGTACCACGTTGTTCTAATACTCCCTTGATTGTAATCCACCAATTCCTGGCGGCCTCTCGTAACTGGTTGGGCACCAATTTAATTCTCTGTTCATCTGAATACTTAAGCAAATCAAACAACAGTTCTATGTCATCTAACCAATTCTGATACTCTTCAGACTTCTCAGTACCCCTCAAAATCGGCGGTTGAAACGACTGAAATTTCTTCAACTGTATTTCCATCTGAGTTTCTGATATATCTATCTGTTCAACCGAAGTACTGTTCCGTTCTGGAATTCTTCTAGGAGGTATATCTGATTACCAAAACCATTAGTAACCCAAATACTACAAACCTGTTCCATTCTTTCTCGGATCATCTTACTGCTGATCATGAATCAGATCTGATTCATACTCAATAATACATAATACCAATTCAAATCGAATGATCAGGTAAACAAGTATTTCAAAGCAGTAAATCATAGTATCATGCTAGCATACATAATGTAAATCAACATTAAAATAAATCTCATGCTAGCAATCACATGCAAAGAAAGAAAACTCAATCTACCCCGCTCATTCTCTTCTATCTCAGTCTAAAGGATCTATCGCTCTGATACCACCTGTTGTGGGGACCCGGACGCTAATCATCTTTTTTATCATCTTTGGGATTTAATTATCAATTAAACTAAACAGGGTCTAAAAATTTTTCTTTTAAAACACAAGTGCGGAGCGTAATGGAATGTAACTAATATACATCTCAGTATATAAGTACAATAATGTACAACAATTATTCAAACTAGTCTAAGGTTCAACTACTAAATTTCAAGTATTAAACCAAGTCTACAATAAGTCCGGAATCACCACTCTAAACTCGTCTTCTCTCATCATCTTCTTGACCCCGATCCTGTCCCACCTGTTGTCATGCACACATACAAAACAAGACAACAGCCGGATACTCCGGTGAGAATAAATCCCAGTATAAAACATGGTAGACATGCATACACACAATATAAATCATAAAGCATATTATTATGCATAAAATCCATAACAATAGGTTTCATAGTCTATGAAACTAAATCAAAATAAGCATGCAGTAACCATGGGTTCCATAATCTCTGAAACCAAAATAAAATAAGCACGCAACTCAATTCAAGTCATATCTTGACTCAACTCAACTCTAACTCTAGGGATCCCGGTGTGAATAAGATGTAACAGGTCTCCCACCTACTCTTCCAATTGTGGTGGCGTTACATCTTATTCCTAAACTTCGGTCTGGTCTGTATCGAAATCTACAATCGGAGTGAATCTGATCCGAAGCATCGATATCACCGAACGTTTAGAAAATTGGCGTATCTACCAATGATACTCCTATCTCAGTACATATATATAAATCAATATAAAGTACAAACAGAACAAGTATGTGATTTTTTTGGGAAACTCAAATTGAATCTCATTTGAGTTGTGTCTTCCCCAAAAAAAACATGAATTATACCTTTGTCTTCCCGGTCTGACGAAGACGAAGTCTTGTATTCCAATCTGTCCATACCCAGTCTGGCAATGACAATCACATAAATACAATATCAGTATATAATTCGATTCAAAACCTGTTCTGATCA
This sequence comes from Primulina tabacum, assembly GCF_025594145.1. Classification (NCBI taxonomy): domain Eukaryota; kingdom Viridiplantae; phylum Streptophyta; class Magnoliopsida; order Lamiales; family Gesneriaceae; genus Primulina; species Primulina tabacum. Next base: position 15,241,033 of record NC_134559.1, read on the forward strand.
ATACTCAAATCAGTATATAATCCGATACATATCTGAACAAGGTACAATCTAATTCATATCAACGATATCAACGATATTTACCTGATCCATCGGTTGAGTTCCAGAAGTTCCAGTTTGTGAATGATGATCCTTGGGATTAGGCAGAGGTTGTGAAGGAAATTTACCTTTTTCATGAACATTAAGTGCAGATGCAAATTTAGCAAGAGTATCTTTCAAATCTGTCATGGTTTGAGCAGTTTGAGTATTGATAGAATCTTGTTTTGCAATGAAAGAATTCAATGTATCTTCAAAATTTCTTTTAGGTGGAGGAACATAAGGTGCATAATTTTGAAAGTTTTGTTGATTTTGGAAATTTGGTTGTGAAAATTGTGCAGCATTATCATTCCTCCAACTAAAATTTGGATGATTTCGCCAACTTGGATTGTAATTTTGAGAAAATGTTTCAAAATTTGGCCTTTTGAAATTGTTCAAAACATTGACTTGTTCATGGAGACATTCTTTAAAAGAGGGCAAAGTGGGGCAATCTTTTGTAGAATGATCACTTGTATCACAGATGTGACACACAAATTCTTGAACAGATTTTAATTTACCATTCTTTTTCAATTCAAGTGCCTCAACTTTTCTTGCCAAAGAGGTAAATCTAGCTTGAAGATCATGTTCATCTTTGAGAGTGTACATACCTCCACCAGATGTAGGAGATTGAATCTTGTTTGATAGTTCGATTGTACCTATAGTGTCCCAATTTTGAGCATTTTCAGCTAATGAATCGAGATACTCAATTGCCTCGTTTGGATCTTTATCTTCAAATGTTCCATTACACATAAATTCAACAATTTGCCTATCTTTAGGTGTTAAGTCTTCATAAAATTGAGAAACAACTCTCCAAATTTCAAAACCATGATGTGGACAAAGATAACCATCGCTAATAGCCACGGTTTTACACAAAATTGTCGCATATTTTTCTATAGATACTCGCATTTTCGGTCCAGTTCCCCACACCTTCCATGTCTAACATACATAATCCTCTCTCTGGTAGGCTTTTAGTTTCGATTTATGTGTAAATTTTTTCGTTTCAATTTTTGTTAAATTTCCAAGTTTTAGTTATGATTATGAATATTATTAGCTTAAAAAGATGGTAAGTTTTTCTTTTTTCTAGATTTATTAAATTATAAAAGTAATTTTTTTTAATTTTACTTAAAAAAGTAGCGACGGATTATGCCTAAACCGTCGCTACGTAGCGACGGTTTTCTAATAAACCGTCTCTCTGTAGCGACGGTATTTTTCTAGACGGTCGCTAATTAACTGTCGCTAATTTTAGCGACAGTATAATCAAAACGTCGCTAATTTGCGACGGTGTCTTCACAACCTGTCGCTAAAATTAGCGACGGTAATGTCATAGTTAGCGACGGTTTTTACCGTCGCTAATTTCTTAAATCGTCGCTAATTTGAGCTACTACAACGGTTAAAAATCGTTGTCATAGAACACACTTTCAACAACACTGCCAATTACAACATTTGTAAGAGTGTCTACGACATTTATAATTTGTAAAATTCATTCTTGCATTTGATAATTTATAAATTAATAAATTTAAACTTAAAATAACCTCTATGTGGATCGATATCGTACTTACGAAATATATTGTTTGCAGATAACCTACACTTCTGTGAATTATAATTTAAGTAATAGCAAGTTTTTTGCGCCGTTTTCGGGGATGTATAAATTAAGTTTATATTTGTTATTTATGTTTTATTTATAAGTATTGTGTTGTTTTTACTTGTATGAGTATTTGGAGTCGTAAAAAAATTGGTAAACTTATTCGAGTATCTGAAATCAATTTAAAAAATGGATGATAATTCAAATAATCAAGATAATAATAATTAATAATAATAATAATCAAGAACATGATCAATTAAGAACACTTAGGCACCATATGAACCCTATTAGAACTAGTGCCCCATCTTGTTTAGTTTTCTTCCTGATGCATCTAATTTCAAATTTAAACCTCAAATTATTTAACTTTTACCAAATTTTCATGGCTTAGATTCTGAAAATCCATATTTACATCTAAGAGAATTTGAGGATGTTTGTAACATTTATAATGATCAAAATTGTAGTATGGATATAGTTCGATTAAAGCTTTTCCGTTTTTCTTTAAAAGATAAAGCTAAAACAATGGCTATAAAATTTGAGATCGAGTTCAATAAGGGCATGGAAGAAATGCAACAACGATTTCTTGAAAAGTTTTTCCCTTCCTATAGAACAAACTCTTTTAAAAGACAAATTACTATTTTTTCTCACAAACAAGGAGAAATTTTTTATCAATGTTGGGATATATATAAAGAATTACTTAATACATGCTCACATCATGGTTTTGAAACATGGAGAATAGTTTCTCACTTTTATGAAGGTCTAATACCTAAAGAAAGGAAAATGATAGAATTCATGTGTTATGGAACTTTTGAAGATAAAAACCCAATGAAGCAATGGAGTATTTGGATTCATTAGCAGAAAATGCTCAAAATTGGGATAATATAGGTACAATAGAACCACCAACAACTAAAATCAATAATTCAACAAATGGGGGTGGTATCTATAATCTTAAAGATGATATAGATATTCAAGCTAAACTTGCATCTTTAGCAAGAAATATTGAGTCATTAGAAATGAAAAAGAGTGGTTAATTAAAAAGTATTCAAGAAACTGTTTGTCATATATGTGATACACATGATCATACAACAAAAGATTGTCTAACATTACCTTCATTTAAAGAATGTCTCCATGAACAAGCAAATTATGTTAATAATTATAAAAAAAACCAATATTAGATCCTTTTTCACAATCATTTAATCCTGGATGGAAAAATCATCCTAATTTTAGTTGGAAGAATGATAATAATGCACAACCTTCACAAAAACATCTTCAAAATAAACAAAATCATCAAGGTTATATTTCCTATGTTACACCTCCAAGGAAAAACTTTAAAGACGTAATTCATGCATTTATCCAAAAACAAGAGTCTATCAATATTCAAAACAGTCAATCTATGAGTGATTTGAAAGAAACTCTTGCAAAATTTTCATCTGCACTTAATATTCATGAAAAAGGAAAATTTCCATCTCAACATCAACCTAATCCTAAAAATCAAAATCAATAATTAAATAATAATAAAATTGATCAAATAAAATCTGTTATTACCCTTAGAAGTGGTAAAATAGTTAATGATCCATATAGTAATGAAAACAAGGATCATTTAAATTCAAAGAATAAGGAAGATAATCCTGATACTTCTGAGAATGATGATACCTTAAATTCTAAGAATAATATGGTGAATGATAAATCATCTGAAATAGTAAATAAGTCAAATAAACCTCCACCATTTCCTCATGCATTAACAAATCATAAAAAATAAAAAAGTGATTCTTATATCTATGAAGTTTTTAAACAAGTAAAGATAAATATTCCATTATTAGATGCTATTTGTTGGGGATCGATATCGAGTTTAGAGGGGGGTGAATAAACTCGTTTCTTTGTTGGACGTTTTTGCAAAGTGTGCTAGAATCATGTTAGAGATTATAACTTATCTTGTTCGAATAAATATCCAGTAGATCACAATAATAAGTGCGGAAATGATCTGATGATATGAGGGTGAAAACAATAAACAGTAGGCAGTAGACAGTGATTGTTTCTGGAAGTTTGAAGATAAAATCTTCTACATCTCCCCTTCTTCTGTTTCCAGAAGGTATCATTAAAAGACTTTGGCTATTACAGTACAAATTTTGTACACACCTACTTCAGTAGGACTTACCCTTAGCCTACTGAAACTCTAAGCTTTACAACAAAGTATAATGAATACAACAAAGTTCTGGAAAGACTCTTTCCCAGATTACAGACTCTTCTCAACAAGATGTAGTAAAGTGTATAGCTTGTGAAGAGATAACCAAACAACAGCACAATATGATCTCAGAAGATCAGATAAATTCTATAATGAGTGTGCTGCTTTTTCGTATGTTGAGCTTTTAAGATAACGAGTAGTTCTTTGATTTGCTCCAAATAACGTTGGATAGATAATGTGTTGCTTGATAAAAATGATTATCGTCTTTTTCTATTTAGGGTTGATCCTTATATATAGAAAGCTTTGAACCCAACGTTTATAAACAAAAAGGTTTCTTTGACTATGAATAAATCAGCTTTATCACCTCAAAAGGGTCCTGCAGAAAGTTTCAGAATAAACAGTCTTTGTCTCATACCAAAATTTAGTAAGGAGCGTTAAATTTCTTTGTACAACATTAATGGTGCAATTAATATTAGTACTAGGTAAAGTAACGGTAACATTTAAGACTTGTAACTATCAAATAAAAGACGTGAAGTTCTTCTTGTTTAAGCTAAGTTATGCTTTTGCTTTTCTAAGTTCTGATTCTGCTTTATATAAGCCGTTTAAATATTTGAAAAGTACTGCTTCTGTTTAAGTTATACGAGAGCTTCTGATTATTATATTGTCTTCTGAATTTACTATCACGGTCTACTGGTTTTGACTCTCATCACCACAATTAAATTAAGTCTAACAATTTCTCCCTTTATGATGATGCCAAAACCTAGATGTTAGTAACGATGAAGAACAACAGTTATGATATAAAACAGATAGCAATTGTAACAAGATACTTGATAAGTAAATAAATAAAAGAGTATTAAAGAGTTTAATCAGTAGTTCTAATATCCTTGAATATTGTTTCCTCATCCCAAGTATCTTGATTTCTGAAAGAAGATTCTGCAAGATGTCTTCCAGTTCTGCTGTAACGTACCGTACTTTTAACTATTTTAAAATTTGCGGAGAAATAAAAATTTTCTTACATAAGAAATAAACTCTCAAATTTCGATTTAAAATAAACTGTTCATCCAAAAATAATTGCAATAAAAAGATCGTGAATAAAGTTTGCTAAAAACACTTGTTTAAACGCCGTAACCCAAAACATGAAATCAGAGTAATAAAAATTGTTGTGCGTGAAATCTAAAAAAAACATGGGCGGTCCTCGGGTTTAGCCTCCTAGTCAGTCCAAGCCAGCTCACTGGTCCACACCCCTCGTCTCCTCAAAGTCATCCTCACCTGCATCGACCAAGTCTAGTGAGTCTAAAGACTTAACATGCATAAACTGGAAATAACCAGTAATACGTAATAAAACCACATGCAGTCTTTAAAATAGGGCGTACATAATTGAAACCTGAACATGCGTGTAAAAGCTTTAACTTGCATACATACATAGACGTGCCATAACGTAAAACTTTTCTAAAACATGCTTGCAACATACATACTTGAACATACGTGAACTTTATCATTTTGCGTAGAGATATGTTTCAAAGCAAGTGACCCATACATAAAACGCCTGATCAGTCTAAACCACAGTACTAGGCTGACAGGGATGATCCACTGCCACATACATGAGATCCTCATTCATGCTTTAACTAGTGGATTGGTCTCTGGTCATGCTTTACCGCTTTCCAATCTTTATCTAAACCCGGTCATGCTTTACCGGGGTGGATTGGTCCCTGGTCATGCTTTACCGCTTTCCAATCTCATACATAATTTGGTCACAAGACATTTAGCATAACTCAAAAACTTAAAAATATTTTCTTTTGCACGTCGAACATACTTACATGGCGTTGAGGGATTCGTTGGATCTCGCTTGGGCCACTGCTGCACATACTAACATGATTACATGCACTTAATATTTCATGGCCTAGACGTAATCGTTATGCTCACCACCCGAATGACAAATTCTTATGAAAATCTAAAATAACTCGTGACTTGACCTCGCTTAATCAATGTACTAAACTATGACATCGACCCCCGGAATAAATTCCAATATGATGTGTGAACATTTCCCAAAACATAGGATTCATGAACCTAAATAATGATTTAAAAAGTCATGTTCAAGCGCCTAGGCGCTGGGCATGGCAACGCTGCCTATATGCCCAGTGCCTAGGTGCCAGGAACTAGCGCCGTGGTACTGGCAGTGCCGCAGCCTTAGCGCTGCGGCACCACAAAGTCAGCGCCGCGGCACCAGGCTTGCGAGACTCGGGCGCTGCGGTGCTAACCCTGCGCAAACTCGACTCCAAATGCACCAATTCATTGTAAACTCTAACCCACGCCTTATCGACTTGAACCAACACCTCGAGACCCATCCTAGGATGCTATGGTAGTGATTCAAACTCACACAAATGCCCCAAAACAACGATGCAAGCCATGCAATGCAACTCAAACTGTGAACACGACAATTCGACACCAAAATGTTTCCTAAGACATCTAATGCAACCAATTGCCTATCGACACAATGTTAAGCATCAAAATTCATCCCAATATCATAATCAAAAATCTTAAATGCAGCAGGGATCAATCAACGGTTCCCAAAGAAGCCTGCAACAAATAAACTTCAAGAATTCGTCAAGAACACATTTTCAGAAAGAATATAGTTTGATCAGTCCCACAAAAAAGACAATAACTCACTCGTTTCTTATCCAAATATTTTGAATTTACTGTCAAATCGAAGATATCAAAAAGTTCTACATTTTATACTTTGAAAGTTTTTCCAAAAAGTCGGCCGAAAAGTCGCATTATTTGAAACGACAACAAACTTTGAGTTTTGAGACCCAAAAACGTTTCAAAATCGATCCAACCATTTTTGCTCAAACATTTTGAAGGATCGTTTGCTGGGCATCTTTGGGATGCTTCAAACAAAATATTATCTAATGAGCTGCAATAGCTCGTGTTCTAAGAATATTAACACCGATGAATTAAATCGAGTTTGGTTGAAAACCAAGCGGAAGAAACTCGAAGTAATCCTTCATGTAGAAAACTGTTATATTAGAAAACATTTTATCTTATGTAAACTAAATAACCGAAAAGGGATATATTAGTTTTTGCATACATCAGTTCAGTTATGGTGACAACTGAACTGATGAATACTCTAACTGATCCAAACAGTTTGAAAACAATAGTTAAATACACAAGATATGTTTATGGATGTTCGGAGACTTCAATTGCTCCTACGTCACCCCTTCTACCGCCTCTGGTAGGATCCACTAGAAGACTTTGTTTTATACAAACATTTGTACAAACCCACTCAGCTAGGACTTACCCACTGCATAAACTGAACTCCTAGACTAGACTGAAGGCAGCACCTTCCAGTCAACATTTCTTTAATATCTATATGAGAAAGACAACATACACAAGTTTAACGTCTTTGTGCAAGACTGTATTTGAGTTAATGAGAGTGTTTGTGTGTGAGAACTGAACAAGGATGTTCTCACGCACTGAGGGATATAACCTTCTAATCTAAGCTGATATAACTGTGAAGAGTTCCCTCTGGGCTGATTGCTTCTGAAAGCTGATGTGCAATGAGCGTGCCCTTTCTTTTCTCTCGTATGTGCTTAAAAGCTTTTTCACTTCTTATTCTTTTTCTTGTTGTGTTTGTTGTTGTTGTTGAGTCTTCACCGATCTTCTCTTTATATAGGCGGGGAAAATTGATCGTACAGTAAGACTCATTGGTTGTATCAGTTGCATCTTGAATTTGTTTCCTGGACTTTGTGTCTCGACTTTTCGACTGCCCTTCCGAAACTTTTTGTCAATAATGCTCTGATGCACCGTCCATTATTGTCCTTTGACTGGATAATGGCTTTGTACCTTTACGTACAGCTGGATTCCACTTGAGAGAGTTTGTCTTCATCCATAACTGAAAGATACTGACTGATGCTTCGAACTGGTCAGTTCAACTGATCTTTCAGTTGGGCTGATGAAATCAGTTGACTCATTAGTGGAACTGATTTCACACTCGTTCAGTTGGACTGACCAGCTAGGTTTCTTCATCAGTTGAACACTCCTTCGGCTGGCCAAACTTCTGAGGTTCTCCTGCTGAATCACATATCAACTGGACAATCAGCTGGACTGCTCAATTGACGAAACCATTTAGACTGATTCATTTTGTGCGACCAGTTGGGTCTTCAGTTTTGCGATTTAAACATCTCGTGAGTGATCCTAGATGCTGGACACTAAGATAGATCATTAGTAACACAATTAACAAGTTTTCTTATCATCAAAATCAAGATTGCGAACTTGAAAAGTTTCAACAATCTCCCCCTTGTTGATGATTACAAAACCTGAGCAGTTAAGCGCAATATATTTAGTTTAAGGGTTAGTAAATTCAAACATCATTAAAGGCTCCCCCTTTATAACTGAATTTAATGAAAAATAAAAAAAAAAATCAAAAACTCCATCTCCAAAACTGAGTTAAAACCTTTTAAGAGAGATGGACAGAATTAAGAAACTACTTTTCAGTTGATGAAAAGGAAAGAATTTTTATCAACAACTAAATTTTAAAACTGATTGATAATACTTTTAGTTTGAGAGAAAAACGAGAAGCTCCCCCTTAAAAATTGAATAAAACCCGTATTTGAAAGATATTTATATAGTCATTCATTCAGAGATTATAATCATTCAAGCAATATAGACAAGAGATTTGGAAATATCCATTCAGTCACAATGAAACATAGCTGAACAAATATGATGTTTATTTAAATAATTTTTTTGTATTTACATATGAGTACATATATCAGTTGAACAAGAAAGATTACTACAACAGTAGCATATATTAAACAACATCAGATATCAGTTGGTTTATACGACAGAACTGGATATAACATCAACTGGTTGTTTGACCGCTTGAACTGCAGCATCAGTTGTGAGTTCATTTTGCTAGAGAAACGAGTTAAACCGCTTGAACTTGACTTCTTCGCAGACTAACTGGTCGAGCAGACTCTGACTAGGCTCAATTGGAATGCAGCTAGTGATTTAATCAAACAACGTCCCAGCATGGATGAGTTTCGTCTGAAAAAAAATTGACCTGGTAGGTTAGCAACTGAAGACTTGTTCAAGGAGCAATTTAGCTGTGCATCTTTGCAGATGATTCTCAGTCCCCTACAGGCTGATTAAAACCCCTAAGTAAAGAGTCTAAAGAAGTGGCTGCAATATTAGTCGCAGAGCAAATCCTCTCAACCTTTTACCAAAAAGCGACATATAAATATTTTCAAATAGTTTTGAAAATAGTAGTAAATACTTTTAAATAGCTTTTAACACTATTTTAAAGTAAGATTTTAAAATACAGTTTTCTTCAAATGTTCTTCTTAGAATAAATTGCTCTGATACCAATTGAATGATCGTTTGTTGGGCATCTTTGGGATGCTTCAAACAAAATATTCTCCAATGAGCTGCAATAGCTCGTGTTCTAAGAATATTAACACCTAGGAATTAAATCGAGTTTGGTTAAAAAACAAGCGGAAGAAACTCGAAGTAATCATTCGTGAATAAGACTGTTATATTAGAAAACTTTTGATCTTATGTAAACTGAATAACCAAAAAGGGACAGATTATTTTTTGCATTCAACAGTTCAGTTATGATGACAACTGAAATGATGAATACTCTAACTGATCCAAACAGTTTGAAAACAATAGTTATACAGTTAAATACACAAGATATGTTTATGGATGTTCGAAGACTTCAACTGCTCCTACGTCACCCCTTCCACCGTCTCGGGTAGGATCCACTAGAAGACTTTGATTTATACAAACACTTGTACAAACCCACTCAGCTAGAACTTATCCACTGCCTAAACTGAACTCCTAGACTAGACTAAAGGCAGCACCTTCCAGTCAACACTTCTTTAATGTCTATGTGAGAAAGACTACATAAACAAGTTTAACGTCTTTGTGCAAGATTGTATTTGAGTGAATGAGAGTGTTTGTGTGTGAGAACTGAACAAGAATGTTCTCACGCACTGAGGGATATTAGCTTCTAATCTAAGCAGATATAACTGTGAAAAGTTTCCTCTGGGCTGATTGCTTCTGAAAGCTGATGTGCAATGAGCGTGCCTTTTATTTTCTCTCGTATGTGCTTAAAAGCTTTTTCACTCCTTATTCTTTTTCTTGTTGTGGTTGTTGTTGTTGTTGAGTCTTCACTGATCTTCTCTTTATATAGGCGGGGAAAACTGATCTTACAGTGAGACTCATTGGTCGTCTCCGTTGCATCTTGAATTCATTTCTTGGACTTTGTGTCTCGACTTTTCGACTGCCCTTCTGAAATGTTTTGTCTATAATGCTCTGATGCAATGTCCATTATTATCCTTTAATTGGATAATGGCTTTGTACCTTTACGTACAGCTGGATATAACATCAACTGGTTGTTTGACCGCTTGAACTGCAGCATCAGTTGTGAGTTCATTTTGCTAGAGAAACGAGTTAAACCGCTTGAACTTGACTTCTTCGCAGACTAACTGGTCGAGCAGACTCTGACTAGGCTCAATTGGAATGCAGCTAGTGATTTAATCAAACAACGTCCCAGCATGGATGAGTTTCGTCTGAAAAAAAAATTGACCTGGTAGGTTAGCAACTGAAGACTTGTTCAAGGAGCAATTTAGCTGTGCATCTTTGCAGATGATTCTCAACGATTTTTCTTGAAGAAAACTCAATGAAAATTGCTGAAAATTTTCAGAGGAGAGGGGCGGCTGCTCTTGGCAGTAAGAACCCTAGGTTTTACCTCTAAAAAATCTAAAATGAAATAAAATGCTATGCAATGAAAGTCTGTGTGAGTTTTTCGTGTAAGTGTGTGTGTGTGTTAAAGTGTGTGTGCGTGAGTGATAAAGTAAATTAGGGAATTGATTTGCTTAATTATACCATTAACAATATTAATTAAAATGCTAATTAAAATGTTAATTAAAATGTTAATTCTCACTACTAAGCAAAGTCCCCTAATTTTAAATAAAATGCACACTTGCTAAACTTTAAAAGTTTTAAAATCCTAAAATCACTAAATAAATAAATTAGGCTTTTTAAAAGCTAAAACTAAGTAAATCATTTAAAATGCCCCAATATTAATTAAAAATCAAATACCACATTTTAAAATCGCCAAAATCGTCGCCAGTCTCTTTTCCAAGATCCCACATCAAATAATCGCCTGAAACATGAAACTCAAGAAAATATTTTAACGTACGTTACATAAACATAACTTATTTGAAATAATGCAATTACACAAATTATGCATCACTAAAATCATTTTAAACTTAAATAAATAATTTAACAATTAAATAAATGCATGAGATTTACGTGTACTGATTTTGGGCTCTACAGTTCCTCCCCCACTTATATAAATTTCGTCCTCGAAATTAAATCTTACCAAACAACTCCGGGTAGGGATTTTTCATATCTGCTTCTGTCTCCCAAGTGGCCTCCTCCACTGCTTGATTCAGCCACCATACTTTGTCCAACTTGATCACCTTGTTTCGAAGTGAAGGCAGAGCACCAGAGGCCAGCAGGAATGCTTAAACCACTCCCTATCCCCGAGTGGAAGTGGGAGAATATCACCATGGACTTCGTTGTTGGTTTGCGGAGGTCAGTCAGAGGATCCAATGCCATTTGGGTTATAGTCAAGTGAGGCATTCAGACACAAATTGACGGATATCTCGCTTCATACCTGGCCACCAATACAAAATCTGCAAATCCTTGTACATCTTGGTACCTCCTGGGTGGATAGAATACGGAGATGCATGTGCCTCTATCAAAATATCCTCTCTGATCGAATCGATATTAGGCACCCACATCCTTCCTCTGTACCTCACAATACCATCAGACACTGTGTAGAGTACACTGCCCTTAGCTTCATCCTTCAGTCTCCATTTCTGTAGCTGCTCATCTGTAGGCTGACCTCTACGGATTCGGTCAAACAAAGAATACTGGACTGTCAGATTAGACAGTTTAGGAGCTCTGCCCTTGGAATAAATCTCTAACCCAAATCTCTGAACCTCTTCCTGAAGAGATCTCTGCAGTGACAACTGTTCTACGACTGCGACTTTTCTGCTCAAAGCATCTGCCACCACATTAGCTTTCCCTGGATGGTAGCTAATCTCACAATCGTAGTCTTTCACTAATTCTAACCACCGTCTCTGTCTCATATTCAGCTCTTTCTGCGTGAAGAAATACATGAGACTCTTGTGATCAGTAAATATCTGGCATTTCTCACCGTACAAATAGTGTCTCCATATCTTCAACACAAAAACAACTGCAGCTAACTCAAGATCATGTGTCGGGTAGTTCTTCTTATGCACTTTCAACTGCCTGGAAGCATAAGCTATAACCCGACCATGCTGCATCAACACTGCGCCTAACCCGAGCTTAGATGCATTGGTGTATAACACAAAATTTCCTTGCCTTGATGGCATGGCTAACACTGGCGTTGAAATGAGAGCTTGCTTCAAAGTGTCAAAGCTCTTCTGACATTCATCACTCCATACGAATTTAGCATTCTTCTTGGTCAATGAAGTGAGTGGCACTGCTATCGAAGAAAATCCCTGAATGAATTTTCTGTAGTAGCCTGCTAAGCCTAGGAAACTTCAGATCTCTGAAACATTCTTCGGCTCAACCCATTCCTTAACCGCTGCTACCTTAGTTGGGTCCACCTCAATGCCACTATGACGAACTGATCTAGGTAGGGCTGAAATACTCGGTTCATGAGGTCCATGAAAATCACTGGAGCATTCGTCAATCCAAACGGCATCACTAAAAACTCGTAATGCCCATATATGGTTCTGAAGACTGTCTTATGAACATCTGCATTTTTCACCTTCAGCTGGTGATACCCCGATCGAAGATCTATCTTAGAGAACACTGTGGCTCCCTGCAACTGATCGAACAAGTCCTCGATCCTTGGAAATGGTATTTATTCTTGATCGTTACCTTGTTCAGTTCTCGTTAATCGATACACAGCCTCATGCTCACGTCTTTCTTCTTCACAAAGAGCACTGGTGTGTCCCATGGTGTGAAACTAGGGCGGATGAATTCTTTGTCCAGGAGCTCTTGAATCTGCTGCTTGAGCTCTATCATCTCAGCTGGAGCTAACCGGGACGGTGCCTTAGAGATTGGCACGGTGCCTGGAAAAAGATCAATAGGGAACTCCACCTCTCGCTCTGATGGAAGGCCTGTGACGTCATCGGGAAAAATGTCAGAGAAATCTCTGACCACTGGTACATCAGATATAGATGGAGTGGGCACATCAGGTGCGGAAATAATACTGGCCAAGAAAGCCTGACATCCCTTGTGAATAAATCTCCATGTCTGTATGCAAGAGATCATGCGAGGGAAACTTCTCCATCAATCCGGTTCAAAGAGAAACTGCTCCATGCCTAAAGGTCTTACCAACACTAACTTTTTCTGGAAATCAATAAAACTATGTACTTCATCAGCCAGTCCATTTCCAAGATAATATCAAATTCTGGCATCGGCAACACAATTAGATCGGCGTACATTATATGGCCCTGCAGTTCAAGATCGATGTCCCTGACCACGCTAGTAGCTGATAGCTCTTCCCCTGATGGGACTGTCACCTAATAACTCACGTCGAGCCCAATGCACTTGATGTCCAAAAGATTAGCGAACGTATCCGAGATAAAGGAGTGAGTGGCCCTTGAGTCCATCAGGACCTTCGTGGTTACTCTCTTTATGAAAATATTGCCTGAGAGACGTTAGCACAACAGACAAAACTTATATCCCAAAATTCTAACCTTAACCTCATGCATAACAGAGAATCTCTACACAGGTCACCAAAATACTAACTACGCACGAATAATCCCAAATCAAATTCAAAACATGCATGGCAAAATAATACGGTGCTTAACTAAATGAGTTTATCGGTCAATAATGTCGTGTCTGGGTTTGCCTCCTGAGCATGCATGGCGAATACTCTTCCTTGGGTCGGCTGCCTCCACTGTGGGCACTCCTTTAACATGTGATCGCTGGCTCCGCACTTAAAGCACTTGCCCGATCCATATAAACACTGTCCTGGATGCTGACGGTTGAACTTCGGGCACACCGGGTACTCATCCGGCCTCTGAAGAGCCTTCTTCTGTGGAACAGGACCCTTGCCCTTCGGTGGTCCCTGAAATGGCTTCTTCTCTGGCTGCCCCTGGAATGGTCTCTTAAACCGAGGTCCCTGCTGATGCTGTTGTTGCGGTGCCTGATAGGGCCTCTTGCCCTGCCTGTCGATCTCAATGTCTCTCTGGTCTTGCTCTGCCGCCAAGGCTCTAGACACGGCAACGGCATAAGTAGTCGAACCAGCAAATCTCACATCACGGCGCAAGATCGGCCGCAAATCGTCCATGAAATGCCTCAGCTTCCCCTGGGCGTCATTAGCTATCAGGGGCACAAAATGACACCCTCTTTCAAACTTCCTGACAAACTCCGCAACACTGCTGTCTCCCTGTCGCAGCGTCATGAATTCCCTAGTCAATCTGGAGCGTACTTCTTCAGTGAAGTACTTGGAGTAGAAAACCTCCTTGAACCCATTCCACGTCAGTGTTTGCATGTTAACTGACACCAAAGCACTATCCCACCACAGTCTAGCATCCCCTGTCAGAAGGAATGTGGCACACCTGACCCTATCTGCATCTTGCAGCTCCATAAAAGCGAAAATCACCTCGATGGACTTAATCCATCCCTCAGCTATCATCGGGTCAGTAGTCCCCAAGAACTCCTTAGGATTCATCCTTCTAAACCTTTCGTACACAGCTCTGGTCTGGGCCTCGCCCCCGTGTCCACTGTCGCCTGTTCCCCGCAAACTGTGCGAAGAATTGAGTCATACCTGCAAGCATCTGTGCCTGCATATCTGGGGGTGGAGGAGGAGGAGCGTCTCTACCCTCCTCTCGAGCCTCTCGGTCCTCATCCCTTGCTTCCCGATTAATCATGCGTTTAGGAGGCATACTGTTCCAACAATTTACCCAACACCTAAACCCAATGTGCGTGCATGTAATATCAATAACATAAGATGCACGTAACTTGAACTTAAAACATGGACATGCTGAAATCATGACTAAATGCTTAATACATGGAATAATTCAAAACCTTAAAACTTACAGACTTGAGGAGTGGCTTCGTGAGCTTCTCGCAACTGGCGGTAGGCACAAGTCTTTACAAGAACACCGCTCAGATACCAACTGTAACGTACCGTACTATTAACTATTTTAAAATTTTCAGAAAAAAAAATTTCTTACATAAGAAATAAACTCTAAAATTTCGATTTAAAATAAACTGTCCATCCAAAAATAATTGCAATAAAAAGATCGTAAATAAAGTTTTCTAAGAACACTTGTTTAAACGTCGTAACCCAAAACATGAAATCAGAGTAATAAAAATTGTCGTGCGTGAAATCTTAAAAAAAAACATGGGCGGTCCTCGGGTTTAGCCTCCCATTCAGTCCAAGCCAGCTCACTGGTCCACACCCCTCGTCTCCTCAAAGTCATCCTCACCTACATCGACCAAGTCTAGTGAGTCTAAAGACTCAACATGCATAAACTGGAAATAACGAGTAATACGTAACAAAACCACATGCAATCTTTAAAATAGGGCGTACATACTTGAAATCTGAACATGCGTGTAAAAGCTTGAACTTGCATACATACATAGACGTTCCATAACGTGAAACTTTTCTGAAACATGCTTGCAACATACATACATGAACATACGTGAACTTCATCATTTTGCGTAGAGATATGTTTCAAAGCAAGTGACCCATACATAAAACGCCTGATCAGACTAAACCACAGTACTGGGCTGACAGGGAAGATCCACTGCCACATACATGAGATCCCCGTTCAAGCTTTAACGGTTGGATTGTTTCCTGGTCATGCTTTACCGCTTTCCAATCCTGATCTAAACTCGGTCATGCTTTACCGAGGTGGATTGGTCCCTGGTCATGCTTTACCGCTTTCCAATGCCATACGTAATTTGGTCACAAGACATTTAACATACCCCAAAAACTTAAAAATATTTTCTTTTGTACCTCGAACATACTTACATGGCGTTGAGGGATTCGTTGGATCTCGCTTGGGGCCACTGCTGCACATACTAACATGATTACATGCACTTGATATTTCATAGCCTAGACGTAATCGTCGTGCTCACCACCCGAATGACCATTTCTTATGACAGTCTAAAATAACTCGTGACTTGACCTCGCTTAATCAATGTACTAAACTATGAAATCAACCCCCGGAATAAATTCTAATATGATGTGTGAACATTTCCCAAAACATAGGAGACATGAACATAAATAATGATTTAAAAAGTCATGTTCAAGCGCCCAGCGCTGCCTAGCGCCTAGGCGCCAGGAACTAGCGCCGCGGCGCTGGCAGTGCCGCAGCCTTAGCGCTGCGGCACCACAAAGGCCGCGCCGTGACACCAGGCCTGCGATAGTCGGGCGCTGCGGCATTCCCCATTGAGCGCTGCGGCGCTAACCCTGTGCAAACTCGACCCCAAATGCACCAATTCGTTGCAAACTCTAACCCACGCCTTATCGACTTGAACCAACACCTCGAGACCAATCCTAGGATGCTATGGTAGTGATTCAAACTCACACAAATGCCCCAAAACAACGATGCAAGCCATGCAACGCAACTCAAACTGTGAACACGACAATTCGACACCAAAATGTTTCCTAAGACTTCTAATGCAACCAAGTGCCTATCGACACAAGGCGAAAGCATCAAAATTCATCCCGATATCATACTCGAAAATCTTAAACGCAGCAGGGATCAACCAACGGTTCCCAACGAAGCCTGCAACAAATAAACTTCAAGAATTCGTCAAGAACTCATTTTCAGAAAGAATACAGTTTGAGCAGTCCCACAAAAAAGACAATAACTCACTCGTTTCTTATCCAAATATTTTGAATTTACTGTCAAATCGAAAGTATCAAAAAGTTCTACATTTTATAATTTGAAAGTTTTTCCAAAAAGTCGACCGAAAAGTCGCATTATTTAAAATGACAGCAAACTTCGAGTTTTGAGACCCAAAATCGTTTCAAAATCAATCCAACCATTTTTGCTCAAACTTTTGCATAACATTCACATGTTTTTCATACAATAAACATCAAAATTATTAATATGACAAGATCGATGCGAAAACGAAAGACTATACAAGCCTTTAGATCTTTAAAATTACCGAACCGACGATACCGAAGCTAGAACGGTGCGAGGGTTGATCCGGGACGAACGTGGAATGATTTTGCTTGAAGAAAACTCAACGAAAATTGCTGAAAATTTACAGAGGAGAGGGGCGGCTGCTCTTGGCAGTAAGAACCCTAGGTTTTACCTCTCAAAAATCTGAAATGAAATAAAATGCTATGCAATGAAAGTGTGTGAGTTTTTCGTGTAAGTGTGTGTGTGTGTTAAAGTGTGTGCGCCTGAGTTATAGAGTAAATTAGGGAATTGATTTGCTTAATTACACCATTAAAAATATTAATTAAAATGCTAATTAAAATGTTAATTAAAAATGTTAATTCTCACTACTAAGAAAAGTCCCCTAATTTGAAATAAAATGCACACTTGCTAAACTTTAAAAGTTTTAAAATACTAAAATCACTAAATAAATAAATTAGGCTTTTTAAAATGCTAAAACTAAGTAAATCATTTAAAATGCCCCAATATTAATTAAAAATCAAATACCACATTTTAAAATCACCAAAATCGTCGCCGGTCTCTTTTCCTCGATCCCACATCGAATAATCGTTTGAAACATGAAACTCAAAAAATATTTTAACGTGCATCACATAAGCATAACTAATTTGAAATAATGCAATTA
Organism: Primulina tabacum; assembly: GCF_025594145.1. Taxonomy (NCBI): domain Eukaryota; kingdom Viridiplantae; phylum Streptophyta; class Magnoliopsida; order Lamiales; family Gesneriaceae; genus Primulina; species Primulina tabacum. The sequence goes on from NC_134559.1 coordinate 15,258,702, forward strand.
CAAAAATTATGCATAACTAAAATCATTTTAAACTTAAATAAATAATTTAACAATTAAATAAATGCATGGGATTTACGTGTACTGATTTTGGGCTCTACATCTGCCTTCTTCTGTCCTGGCTTCTGCTTCCCCCTTTTTGGCATCATGAACTTGGATTCGAGTGAGTAAGAGCAATAATGCCATGATTAATCATCTCCAGATAAGGTGCCTGATGTGAGACTCGTTCATTAAGAGCAAGAATAGATTGAGATTGAGATTCAATCTTGGTATCAATAAATTTCAGTTTCGAATCCATAGCTTCAACTTTGTTTGAGACTGAGCGAATCGATGAATCATCATCAGATACATTTTTAAGGATATCAGCTTGACCAATCAAGATGTTACCCTGACTTGAGAGAACATTTTGTCGAAATATACTGGTTTCAACATGTAGCTTGGCCAACGAATCTGCCGTGCGAGTGACCCCTTTAGAGATGCGATCACGGAAGAATTTTGTGGCACTAACCTCACCAGTATGTTCAAAAGACAACTGTTTAACTATCTCTGAAAAATTGTTCAGATTTCTTTGTAGAATATCTATATGAAATTCAAGATCAAACTGGTCTTTCGGGGATGGAGACCTTTGAAGCATACGCTGTCTGATCTCTGCAAGACGAGCGATGCGAGCAGGAGAATCAGCAGGAGGGATAATCAAGCAGTAGAAGTGACAGTTTCTGGTGGAGCAGCAGATGGAGCAGTAGACTTTTCTGCAGAAGTTCCTCCAGCAGCATTAGTTTGTTCAGGAGCTGCACTCTCTTCTGGTTGGGCAGCTTTAGTGGCTTCCAGTTGCTCAACAGTTGGAATAGATTCAGATGGAATATTCAGAAGAGCTTCCATTTCTACTTGGTGTTCGGCAGAAAATTTCTCCAAATTTGGCAGTGATTGGGATGGAGCAGCATCTGATTCTTCCATTTGTTGATCCGTTTGTTGAGCTTCTGAATGTACCATATCAGCAACCTGAGCTGCTTCTAGTGCAGTAGAGGCAGTAATAAAAATATATTTAATTACTTCATCAAGTAAAGCCAATTCATGAACAGAAATAAGAGATGATGACTGGGTAGGCAAAGTCGGGGATGCAGGAGTACTGGAGACCTTAGCATCTGAAGGAGCTGTGGTCGTTTCCTCAACTGGCTTAATCTGAAGAATGTCTGGGACAAAACCTACATCGTACTGCAAAGGCTCCGCAAAAACCTGATCTTGAGCAAGAAGTTTCTCATCCAAAACTCTCAATCGGTCAGTCAGAATTTGAATCACATTCTGGTCTTGAATAGGAGTAGGATTCATAGAATCAAAGTTAAACTTTATGGTCTTCAAGACAGAATCCAGCTTTTGACATTTTAGCTTATCAAGAATGTAACTCCTTCTGTTGATAGCCGCAATCACATTTTTGGTCTTAGCAGAAGCAAAGACCTGATTTTCATCCTTCACCATTCTTGCATAGGCACCTGGTGTTCTTAGATATGTGATTGGTTGGAAAACTCTGATCTTTAGCCAATCATCAAAGAAAATCATGCCTTCACTGGCAGATTTATCAATTTCGTCCATGTGAAGATCAATAGCAGTTTGGATAGATGACTTGGTGCCATGAGTTTTTGGTTCTTCAAGAAGTTTTCCTTTTCCTTTGTCTGTAGACGATGCAGGCAGCACAGATCTAAAAGCAGAAGATCATGTTAAAGGTTCTCTGATAACAACTCCAGACGTGGGTCTGAATGTCGGAAAAGAAGTTGAAGTTGTTGCCGTAGAGGTGGCTGCTGGGAATGAGGAGGGGAAATTCTGGTTTTGAAGAGGTGACTTATGGAAAAACTTGTCTCAGAGGGACAGTATCAAAATCAGCAAGGGCTGCTGTTTTCTTGAGACAGATGGTGGTTCTGGGTTTCTTTTTGCTTGGGGTGGTTGGGAGTGAAGCTTTGGTCGGAGCAGCAGACTCTTCAGATACGATCTTATCTGAATCAGTCACGACAGTCACTCTCTTCCTTTTAACCTTCTTCTGAGGAGCTAGAGCCTCAATTAGAGCATCGCCAATCCCCTTCTTAAGAGTAACAAAATTAGCCACAGTTGGCTTTGACCTTAAAGCAAGTACATTATCAGCATCGGCCATTGTGACAGATGAACCATCCTGTTCAGAAGTCAGTGGAAAACCAGCATCCTTCAACATTTTGCTTATTTGAACAGCAAAACCTGTACCTTTTCTCAAAATCATATCCTTCATGATTTTGAAAAGAAAACGACTCCAATCCATTTTAGCTCCAAAAGTGATGGATATCATCACTTGAACTTTTTCCTTGGTCAGCTTATCAAAAGTACCAGCTTTGACCATCCTTAGCCACAATATCAGCAAGGACTTGGTACTCCATCTTCAGAAGCTTCTTGAAGCAGGAGGGAGATTGTTCCTCTCCAGAAGCTGAGAAAGAGGTGAGAGCAGAAGACATCCCCTCTTTATAAACAACTGAACATTCAAAATTCCCCGAAATCGGAAGAAAGAAAGTTGACCCTAGTAGAGCAACATCAATGGAGATGGATGCATCTCCCTGTGTGTAAATGATCTTCCCATCCTTAAAGGTCGCTTTAGCATAGAAGTCCAAGAGAGTAGTCTTGTAGATGACAGAGGGTGCTTCCAAAAATCTTCTAAGACCAGATTTTTCAATGGCCTTGAACATATTGACAAGGTTCTCATCCTTGATGGTCAGAACTGATGTAAAGTTAACTTGATAAGAGTTTAGAGTATAAGCACCAGCCATTTCTGAAAATAAGATGGATTCGAAGTAGATTCTGTAGTAGAGAAATGCGAGAGAAAGTAGTAGCTAATATGCAATAGTCTGATTTCGTAAAAGTTGAATTGAGAGAGAAGAGGTGGTTAATATACAAAATGTACAGCCGTCATTCTAAACATAGGGACACGCGTCAATATGTTTACGATTGAGATATATGAAAAGTTAAACAGTGAGTGTCAGGTAAGCCAATGATTTTAAAATTTGGAAAAAAAATTAAAGGGCTGTCCTCAGGGGTTACTAAAAAAATCATAAGAGGATTTGTCGTTTTATGATAATATCTACTGGAAGTCATAAAGTAGTAAAATATATCCAGCATCTTGATAAAAACCAGTAGACATATTTTTTTTATTGAAAAGACACATCTTCTTCTGTTTTTGACAAGGTACGTAAATATTAGTCAATAATATTTCCCCTAAATTAATGCAAATAAACAAATATTAAAAGCGAAGATTCGAGATCTGAGGGATGACATATGACTCTTGATATACGTGTAGGACATGAACAGTCACTTGGCTTTTCGACTTCCCCGAGAATGAATATAAATACCTGCAAACACAAAAATAAAATCAATTTAGTCACTTAACAAATGGATAGTGCAAGTAATTCATCTGAGTTTTCTCCTGAGTTGTAAGAGGACTTCAAGAGGCAACTTCCGACGTCTCGTAAGATGATGTTTAAAGGCATCATTCTCCAAGAGATGAAGATTTGAAAGAAATTCCTTGACCTGTAATCTGAATAATCAGTTAGATTATTCTATATTATTATTAGGACTAAGCCGCGGAATCATTCCATTCACAAACCACTATCATGCAAAGAGAGTGGGGTGATTCCAACAGGTCTTAGTTAGGGTTTCTGCTGTAAATCTCAGTACTGCTGATATCAACAATTGTAACTGCTTATCTATTGTAACTGCTTATCTATTGTAACGCAACTGATTTTATGAATGAAATGTTTCGTTTTGTCATATTTCTTGTTATCTACTGCTTTTATCAAATGCAAAATAAACAGAAGATATAATCAGTAGTTACGATAAATCAATTAAACCGAGAACATTACGAAAATAAGAAAACTTATTCTCAGGCAGAGGCTTTGTAAAGATATCTGCTGCTTGTTGATCAGTAGGGACATTTTCCAGACGAATGTCTTTCTTCTGGACATGATCTCTAATAAAATGATGTCTGATTTCAATGTGTTTCGTTCTGGAATGAAATACTGGATTGTGTGTAATTGCTATAGCATTGGTATTGTCACATAATATAGGTGATTCAGAGGCTTGAACTCCATAATTCTTAAGTTGTTGTTGCATCAAAAGTAACTGAGAGCAGCAAAGTATTCTGCTTCAGCAGCACACGTGGCTGTGGAAATCTGCTTTTTACTAAACCACGAGATCAACCGATTACCAAGAAATTGACAAAAACCACTGGTGCTTTTTCTATCCAGTTTGCAACCTGAATAATCAGCATGTGAGACCCCGAGAATAAAATAGTTTTGATGGCATTTTTGTAAATAAGTTGAAAAATATTCAATTTATTTTGATGGCATTTTTGTAAATAAGTTGAAAAATAATGAATTAATTTTAAGGGCAAAATAGTAATTATTTTATGCTTTTTAGCATAATTTTCTGAGTATTTGTCCAAATAAAATGAGACCAAGTTCATTGGAAAGCTAATACATAGTGCTAAAACTTTAATGCTTTGAGTTTTGAAAAATTTGATCGTTTGACTCGTCCAAAAGGATATACCGGCGTCAAAATATTAAATAGTATATATTATATTATATTTTTTTATTAATATAATATTAAAAAATAAAATAAATAAAAAAAGAAAAGACAAATATGAATGTAACAATGAATTCTACGGAATTCACTTGCAGAGAAACGAGAGATAGGTGAGAGAAAATAGAGAATAGAGTTTTTGATTTTCTTTTCGATCGTGCGATTTATCGTTTATCCAATCGACGAACCAATTTCAGTTTCGGGATTGTTGACAAGAGGTCTTCGATTTGAGGTATAAATTTTATAGTTTTGGTAATGTTTGAAATTCGTCGATTTTTGGAATAAATCCGATAAATTGTTAAATCATACAGAAATTGAAAATTGTTGAATAGTGTATGATTTTAACGAAGAAGTGATGATTATAGTTATGTTATTTTGAATTATTCCTAATTTATTATAATTAGGGAATTTTAATCGTTGGATTGAGATTGGAGAATTAATTGTCACTTGTTATTAATTTCGATTATATATGCGGTAGAATAATCGACAAGAAACTAAGTTTTGAAGTCGAAATTGAATTATGTTATAATTTGAATTTGATATGAATTTTCAAAAGATATTTGAAACTTTTTTTATTGAACTTGAATGAAATTATTGATTGAAATGAATGTGTTATTGATGTAGATAGATTATTATACTGATATCTTCAAGCTACATCGATTGAAAACGAAGAATTGAGGTATGTTGCGACCGAGTAACATACGACAGGTATCTGTATCATATGATATATGTTTGATTGATTGGATTGAGAATACATGTCTATATGCCTTATTTCTTGAGTTTATGTGGCATACATGACATGCACGTTGAGCTATGATCCTTGGATACCCTGATATGATTTGATTTGATTATGGGGTTTGTGAACACGATGCTATGTTTGGTATTACATGACCCTTAAAGCATAGTCATTTGTTGCCCCGATGATTGATTGAGATTTGGGATTTGATGACGCTTTGTCGACATTATCATATGAGTATCCCTGATTGAGGCCGGTGTGCCAGCTAGAGCATTTATTTGATAGCGATTCGTTTGATTCTATCATGTGCTCAGTGGATGGGCATTTGACCTTATACCTCCACGACATACGTGCATTGCATATCATATATCATTGTTTAGATATATGTGGTATATATTGTGGTTGCTTCAAACTGAGCTTTGCTCACCCCAGAGGGGGGCTGTTGTTGTCTTTGTATGTGGACAATGACAGGTACTTAAGGATATCTGGAGACCGGAGAGGGTGCTTCTGAAAGGAGTCACGGTTTGAGCTGAGATTTAGTGGTCTATCCCAGTATATATGTATATGTATCTATATACCGGGGCATGTCCCGAGGATATGATTGTTTGTCTGTATTTGAGTTTGATTATGTGTGGGCATATTTTATGATATGATATGAAATACTATTTTTAGTATTCAAACAAGATGTTTTGGGCTCATAGTAAAGAAAATTTAAACTCGTTTTCCGCTGTAATTAATTAACACTAATAAAATTGCATTGTAATAAGGATTAGGAGTTAAGGGCCCCACACGGAGTGGTATCAGAGCATAGCTGGGAATGCTCGATTGAGTCTTGTGTACACGTGAATAGGCACAAATGAATTGTGCGTATTTGTTTGATTTATTTGTATTACTTGCTCCTACTTGATTTTGTTTGAGTAAGTTATTGATGATATGAGATGATGATGATGTGAAATTGATATTGATTTGTGATATTCATCCTCTGATTTGTAGATGGATCCCACGAATGAAACTGCGAGTAGCAGTACTAAGAGGATAGTTGGAAAATTTGAAGGGTTGTCCATGGATTTAGTGATGGCTCGATTCCAGGATTTGAAACCACCGAGGTTCTTTGGCACCGAGAGTGCAGAAAGAGCAGAGGCTTGGTTGAAGGATATCGAGCATCTGTTTAATATTGTTGAATACTCTAAGGCTTGGCGAATGAAACTTGCCCTTTGTCAACTAAAAGACCGAGCAAAATCTTGGTGGGAAGCCGCTGAGATTGGATTGAAAGAGGCAGGGATTGAACCACATGGAATATCTTCAAGGCCCAGTTTTTGGAGCAGTATTCCCCTCCAACTTATTATACTGCCTAAGAGAGTGAATTTAATCGTCTGCAGCAGGGAACGATGACTGTTGCAGAATATGCTTCGATGTTTTTTACGTTGTTGAAATATGCACCTCACGTAGCTGCGAATGCAAAAGCAAAATATAACAGGTTCGTGAATGGTTTGCATCCTGATATATACTTTTGTCATTTTTGGTTTGCCTACGAGCTACGCGGAGGCAGTCAAACGAGCCAAGGCAGCCGAGGCTGGACTAAGGCGACGAGGTCCACAGTATACTCCTCCACCTCCAGTGTCAGCTCAGCAGCCTACTTTGCGTCCAAGCGGTAAGAAGTTTAAGAAGACTGGTTCCACTGTTTCTTCATCTTCTTCGAGTTCCAGTGGATCCCAGAGAGAGAGTCCCGTGATTGCTCCTTATTGTAGCCATTGTGGAGGCAAACATACTATCAAGCAGTGTCGAGGTATGTTTGGTACTTGTTATCAGTGTGGACAAGAAGGTCATTTCTCTCGAGTATATCCGAACAGGGGTACGTCTTCGTCTCAACCCCAGCCAAGATTTAGAGGTGGCCCTAGTATGATGAGACCTGCTGTTCTTGTTTTCTCTTTTCAGCAATCGAATGTTCCACGATATCGAGGGCCTGGTAGTCAGATTACCCAAGGCCCTCATCAAGTTAGAGTGTATGCTATGACTGAGGATCAGGCAAAAGAAGCTCCTGGTGATGTGATTGCAGGTATTTGCATGCTTTGCGATTATCTTGCACGTGTTTTATTTGATACATGAGCATCTCACTCATTTATATCTCATGCATTTGTTGCATCGCATGATATTATGTGTACTCCGTTGTATGATACGTTGTCAATAGCCACGCCAGCAGGAAAGATTATTTTGTCTGAGCAAGTTGTGCATAATTGTGGATTGATATATGAGGACAATGGGATATTCATGAATTTGATTGTCCTTCCAATGCACGACTTTGATTGTATTGTTGGCATGGATATCTTGACAACAAATCAAGCTACTGTCGATTGTTTTCATGGAGTGGTTCTGTTTCGACCTATTGATGGACCCAAGTTGAATTTTTATGGCAAGGGTTCCCAAGCCAAAATTCCATTGGTATCATCTTTGGAAATGTCCCGACTTTTGTTTAGCGGGGATGAGGGTTATCTTATCTACGCTATTGATGTCTCAAAAAAAGAGCCATCTTTATCTGATATTCTTGTCGCGAAAGATTTCCCGGATGTATTTCCCGATGAGATTCCTGATTTTTCTCCTCATCGAGAAGTTGAGTTTAGTATTGATCTTATGTCGAGAACTGCACCTATTTCTAAAGCTCCTTATCGCATGTCACCATTAGAATTGAAAGAACAATTACAGGATCTTCTCGATAAGGGATATATTCTACCGAGTGTATCACCTTGGGGAGCTCCGGTTTTATTTGTTCGAAAGAAAGATGGTACTATGCGAATGTGTATCGATTATAGGCAATTGAATCAGGCTACTGTGAAAAACAAGTACCCACTTCCTCGTATTGATGATTTATTTGATCAGCTTCAGGGTACTTCTGTTTACTCTAAGATTGATCTTCGTTCTGGATATCATCAAGTACGAGTTCAAGACGAAGATGTGCCTAAAACTGTTTTTCGCATCAGGTATTGAGTTCTTGGTTATGCCTTTCGGTCTCACGAATGCTCCTGCTGTATTTATGGATCTAATGAATCGTGTCTTTCGAGATTTTCGTGACCGATTCGTTATTGTTTTTATTGATGATATTCTTGTCTATTCGAAATTGAAAAAGGAGCATGCTGAACATTTGAGACTGGTACTTCAAACTCTTCGTACTAGTCATTTATATGCTAAATTGTCCGAATGTGAATTTTGGATGGACAAAGTGGTATTTTTGGGCAATGTCATTTCGAGACATGGCATATCTGTTGATCCTGCGAAGGTTGAAGCTGTATTGAATTGGCCGAGACCTACGAATGTTCCTGAGATCCGTAGCTTCATGGGTTTAGCTGGGTATTCGCTTTATTGAAGGGTTTTCGAAGATAGCTAAACCTATTACTCAACTGAAACAGAAGAATCAGCGACACAGAAGAATCAGCGATTCATTTGGTCAGATGAATGTGAAGCTAGTTTTCTTGAATTGAAGACGAGATTGACCACAGCACCTGTGCTTACTATTCCCTCAGGTACCGGAGGATTTCTTGTGTGCACAGATGCGTCTGGTAAAGGTTTGGGCTGTGTTCTGACGCAACATGGCAAAGTGGTTGCTTATGCGTCTTGTCAATTGAAATCTCATGAAACACGTTATCCTGTTCATGATCTTGAATTGACCGCCATTGTGTTTGCCCTGAAGATTTGGCGCCATTACTTGTATGGAGAGAAGTTTGTTATCTATTCAGATCATAAGAGCCTGAAATATCTCTTTTCTCAATCCGATTTGAATATGAGGCAACGCAGGTGGATGGATCTCCTGAAGAACTTTGATTGTGAGATTTAGTATCACCCTGGATCGGTGAATGTTACTGCGGATGCCCTTAGTCGTAAGTTGCATGATTCTGTGTTAGCATCTGTTTGTGTCGCCAAAGTACACGAGGATATATGTACTTCTGGTTGGACTCTTCACTCGAATTGGAATTCTTTCACTGTCTCAGCATTTCAAATTGAGCCGAACTTGATATCGAAAATACGAAAGGCCCAACGAAGCGATGCTCAGATCCGAAAGTCGAAAGAACTTGTATCTACAGGACATCAGTCTGGATTTCAGATTTCTTTTTTTGGTTCTTTACGACCTAATGGTCGGCTGGTAGTTCCTGGTGATTCTGATTTGAAATATGCCCTTCTTCGTGAAGCACATTGTAGCAAATACAGTATTCACCTTGGAGGTCGAAAGATGTATTTGACATTGAGACCTCAATTCTGGTGGAAACGTATGAAGAAGGACATCGCTGAATTTATTTCGAAATGTCTTGTCTGCCAGCAAGTGAAAGCCGAGAGAATGAAACCGGGAGGATTATTCCATAGTCTTGAAATCCCGAAATGGAATTGAGAACATATTGCTATGGATTTTGTGACTCATTTACCTCGTTCGCCCAAGGGCTGTGATGCTATTTGGGTTATTATTGACCGGCTTTCGAAATCTGCACATTTTATTCCTTATGAGCGGACTTATCCTTATACGAGAATGGCCTGTTTATGCATCGAGAATATTGTGAGACTGCACAGTGTTCCTGAAACGTCTGCCCTTTTTATTGCTTTAAAAGTACTAGAAAATTTTTTTTCTAATTTTCGGCCCTCACATATAAATATTTTTATAAAATATTTTGCATATAAAAACATCAACCACTAGCATTTTTAAGATTTATTCTACCCTTCCAAGTCATGAGCCACCCCCGTGGACCCTTGGATCAATTTTTCCTTCTTTAATTTTCGTTTTTGACCCTTCGACGAACGTACCGAGCCATCTCCTAATTTACTCGAGCCACGCCCGAGCCGCCTCGAGCCAAAACCTAGCCAACCCATTTAGGGGCCCTACTATGCAAGCCCAGCCCAAAAACCCCGGGTCTGGCCCGCTCAAACACCTTCTGCCCCTCAACCCAATTACATGCATGTGTACGTGTGATTGCGGCTTTGAACAAAAGAGTTCCTAACTAGTCTAGGACTCCTCCCAACCCTTAACCACCGACCCCTCATGAGCCTAACCCTCCCTGGACCATGCCCAACCAATGCCAACCCCAAGCTCCAACACCCAGCAGCGAATCACCCGAACCTTGACAGCAACTCATGCCTAACTTGCTGCCAAAAAGCTTCTCCCTCGCGTTTTCTGTGCTTGGCTCGAGCCCCATCGAGTTACCCTGCATTAACTCATGACCAGACCATCTAGGAACCCTACTGGACCCTTAGAACCCATAGGACTCGACCCCAGCCCCTGAAACCAAAGCTACCACAGCAGCTACACAATCCAGCCGAGGAACCCACTTTGACAAGGACTCTTGTTCCTGTTGCTTGCACCTAGCCAACCCAACCAGGCCCTGAACCAACCCCTCTAGCACCCTTATAGGACCCTAAGGACCTATCCTAACCCAGCCCAAGCCCTCAAGCCGAGCCTTTCCCTCTTACAAAAACTACTGAAACCTGAGCTCATCCTATTGCAACTCTCGGATGATCTTGGGTGGCTAGGACTCCTCCCCAACCGTGACCCTTGAGTCCTAGGCTGGCTAGGACTCAACCCCTAACCCCTCATGACTCTAGCCCAACCCTGGATGCAACCGAGCCAAGCCATGCATCGTAATTCATGAAACCCGATCACCTAAGATTCAAACATTCGAATTCGGTTCCAACGTAATCGGTTCGTGCTTGCAGCGTGTATGTGTGTTCTTAGAACTATGAAATTCATGAAAAATGTTGCCTAAACATGTCCTAATCATGGCAGCCCCTTAAACACACAATAAACATGATTTTGGAGATTAAGAACACCATTTTAGAACCCATAAGCATGAGATTACGAAAATTCTGAAAAATCTTTCATGTTCTTCATGCATGTTATAATTCAAACATTAATATGATATGATAGATGAGAAAAAGGAGATGTATGGCGTGCCTTTGCGTTTTTAACGCACGAATATCCGTTGACGAAGCGGAGAACGGTGACGAGAAACCTTGGGTGAATTTTCCTTCAATTCCAAAACTTCCCTTTTGCTTGTTTTGGTGTGTGCCATGGGTTTGTGGGGTTGGGGGAGAGTTTTTCAGAAAATAAATTGAGTGGCCGATTTTTTGAGTAGCAAGTGTAGGGTTTTGTGATCAATTAATACTTTATATACTAATTTATTTACTAAGTAGGCTTTAGGCCTATTAAGCCACAAAATTTAAGCCCATTAGCTTTAATTAGGATTTAATAAAATAATAACAAAGTTTTCTTTAATTAAATATGTGAATTTACTAGCCGGGTTGCCCATAAATTCGTATTTTTGTTGAAAATCCAATACCGATAAAAATTACGTCCCGGCGTATAAAATCACCTCAGAACCTCATATTTTTAAAAATAAGAAAAATCATCCCCTCAATTTAAATAATTAAAAATAATTATTTAATAAAAGCATTTTTTTCTATTTTCAGCCATCGGTCTCCGTTCCTCGATCGCAACTCGAATAACCTTTAAAAATATATTTTAATGCAACCATATATAAAAATATAATTTAAACATACAAATATGCACAACATAATTAATTAATACAATTAAATTATTTAATTGAAATACACAAAGAATTTAATAATTTGTGCATGTGGTTCGCGGGGACCTTTAAATTTTCGGGGCATTACAATCTTCCCCCCTTAAATTGAATTTCGTCCTCGAAATTCGCTTATCCTTAATAACCCAAAGTTTAGACTTAGTTCTAGTATCCCAAAAATCCACGCTTGCGCTGCACTACTCTGATAAAACTTAAACTCTAGAATGTTCTTATTTCTCCTTGATCCCAATTAAATTTTCCTTCTAAATCCTGATTTTTGAATTGTAACTTAAAAAGACCCAAATGACTTAGTGTTGTTACTATTATAACCTCGAATTTCAACTTTTCTTAAAATTCCCAATATAAAAATATGGCTGACTATATTTATCGTATATTACTTTCCTTGTTTTATATCCAAAATATTCATCAACTTATCATATTTCAACCTTAAAATCCTAAACGCATCCGCTAACACTTAGGTTTTTCAAGCTTAGTATTGATTCATCCTTAAAAACTCATGATCCACATTCCTTATAACACTATAACCACGATATCCCAAGTTTCCAAATATTGTTAAAAGTCTAAATCATCAAAATTCTTACTATTTAACCCATTCAATTTGTTATTATTGCTAACTAGTCCCCAAATTCTTTAGCAATTGCAAAAATAAATTCTTAATTTCCTCAAAAATTATCTTAATTGGTCCTTAATTTCGAAAATCCTACGATTAACCCATAAATTCTTGGCATTCTTAATTTCCTTCTATTGGTTTCCCATAACATAATTTCAAAAATTTTAACTTATTAACCCAAAAATCAATTCCTATAACCAATATTATCCTTTCATTAAACTTAAAATCCCAATTTATATATTTTCTTATTCCCAAAGTCGTTGCAAATCCTTGAATCATTATTTCTTATGAGTAATTCCCAAAAATTATTTCGACTAGTAACCATGAATCAAAAATATTTTCTTAGAAAATCTACGTGTCCCAAAACATTCATAATATTCATGATTAACTTATAGCCCAAAAAGTAAAACGTCCATACTAAAACCCAAAAAGTCAACATAGTCCAATTGCACCCCAAAACCAACATGCGTTGAAATCAAATAATTTCTTATTTCATATCATATCACGTATAAAAATTCTAAAGCATAAAAATCATATATTATCATAAAGCTATTATACATGTGGCGTAAACATAATATTCATGTACTTATGCAGGTAGCATCATAAAATCATATAAAGCATGTAAACTTACAGACTGAGGCTTGACGACTGATCTTTCTGGCGCTGATGGTGGCACAACCCTTAACAGGACCTTTGCTCTGATACCAACTGAAAAGTCTGCCCTTTTTATTGCTTTAAAAGTACTAGAAATTTTTTTTTCTAATTTTCGGCCCTCACATATAAATATTTTTATAAAATATTTTGCATATAAAAACATCACCCACTAGCATTTTTAATATTTATTCTACCCTTCCAAGTCATGAGCCACCCCCGTGGACCCTTGGATCAATTTTTCCTTCTTTAATTTTCGTTTTTGACCCTTCGAAGAACGTACCGAGCCATCTCCTAATTTACTCGAGCCACGTCCGAGCCGCCTCGAGCCAAAACCTAGCCAACCCATCTAGGGACCCTACTGTGCAAGCCTAGCCCAAAAACCCCAGCCCTAGCCCGCTCAAACACCTTATGCTCCTCAACCCAATTACATGCATGTGTACGTGTGATTGCGGCTTTGAACAAAAGAGTTCCTAACTAGTCTAGGACTCCTCCCAACCCTTAACCACCGACCCCTCATGAGCCTAACCCTCCCTGGACCATGCCCAGCCCATGCCAACCCCAAGCTCCAACACCCAGCAGCGAATCACCCGAACCTTGACAGCAACTCACGCCTAACTTGCTAACAAAAAGCTTCTCCCTCACGTTTTCTGTGCTTGGCTCGAGCCCCATCGAGCCACCCTGCATCAACTCATGACCAGACCATCTAGGCACTCTACTGGACCCTTAGAACCCATAGGACTCGACCCCAGCCCCTGAAACCAAAGCTACCACAGCAGCTACACAATCCAGCCGAGGAACCCATTTTGACAAGGACTCTTGTTCCTGTTGCTTGCACCTAGCCAACCCAACCAGGCCCTGAACCAACCCCTCTAGCACCCTTATAGGACCCTAAGGACCTATCCTAACCCAGCCCAAGCCCTCAAGCCGAGCCTTTCCCTCTTACAAAAACTACTGAAACCTGCGCTCATCCTATTGCAACTCTCGGGTGATCTTGGGTGGCTAGGACTCCTCCCCAACCGTGACCCTTGAGTCCTAGGCTGGCTAGGACTCAATCCCTAACCCCTCATGACTCTAGCCCAGCCCTGGATGCAACCGAGCCAAGCCATGCATCGTAATTCATGAAACCCGATCACCTAAGATTCAAACATTCGAATTCGGTTCCAACGTAATCGGTTCGTGCTTGCAGCATGTATGTGTGTTCTTAGGACTCTGCAATTCATGAAAAACGTTGCCTAAACATGTCCTAATCATGGCAGCCCCTTAAACACACAATAAACATGATTTTGGAGATTAAGAACACCACTTTAGAACCCATAAGCATGAGATTACAAAAATTCTGAAAAATCTTTCATGTTCTTCATGCATGTAATAATTCAAACATTAATATGATATGATAGATGAGAAAAAGAAGATGTATGGCGTGCCTTTGCGTTTTTAACGCACGAATATCCGTTGACGAAGCGAAGAACGGTGACGAGAAACCTTGGGTGAATTTTCCTTCAATTTCAAAACTTCCCTTTTGCTTGTTTTGGTGTGTGCCGTGGGTTTGTGGGGTTGGGGGGAGAGTTTTTCAGAAAATAAATTGAGTGGCCGATTGTTTGAGTAGCAAGTGTAGGGTTTTGTGTTCAATTAATACTTTATATACTAATTTATTTACTAAGTAGGCTTTAGGCCTATTAAGCCACAAAATTTAAGCCCATTAGCTTTAATTAGGATTTAATAAAATAATAACAAAGTTTTCCTTTAATTAAATATGTGAATTTACTAGTCGGGTTGCCCATAAATTCGTATTTTTGTTGAAAATCCATTATCGATAAAAATTACGTCCCGGCGTATAAAATCACCTCAGAACCCCATATTTTTAAAAATAAGAAAAAGCATCCCCTCAATTTAAATAATTAAAAATAATTATTTAATAAAAGCATTTTTTCTATTTTCAGCCATCGGTCTCCGTTCCTCGATCGCAACTCGAATAACCTTTAAAAATATATTTTAATGCAACCATATATAAAAATATAATTTAAACATACAAATATGCACAACATAATTAATTAATACAATTAAATTATTTAATTGAAATACACAAAGAATTTAATAATTTGTGCATGCGGTTCGCGTAGACCTTTAAATTTTCGGGGAATTACAGTTCCAGTCTCAATTGTATCTGATCGTGATCCCAGGTTTGCTTCTAAATTCTGGGGTAGTTTCCAAGAAGCTATGGGTACGCGTTTGGCTATGAGTACTGTTTATCAGCCTCAAACTGATGGCCAGACTGAGCGTACAATTCAAACGTTAGAAGATATGTTACGCGCTATAGTGATGGATTTTAGAATTTGATGGCAAGATGCCTTACCATTAGTAGAATTCTCTTATAATAATATCTTTCAAACGAGTATTGGTATGGCACCGTTTGAAGCTTTATATGGGAGAAGATGTAGATCACCGTTATTCTGGGATGAAATTGGTGAGAAACAAATGACTGGACACATGAAATGAATGATAAGGTTCAGTTGATTCGACAGCGGATCAAAGCTGCTGAGGATCGTCAAATGAGTTATGCAAATAAACGAAGACGACCCTTAGAATTCCAGAAAGGTGATAAAGTGTTTTTGAAAATATCTTCTTTTAGAGGCACTGTTCGATTTGGCATGCGAGGGAAATTGTCTCCTCGTTATGTTGGACCATATGAGATCCTTGATCGAATTCGGGATCTTGCTTATCGATTGGCATTGCCACCAGTTTTATCTGCCATTCATGATATGTTTCATGTTTCTATGTTGAGAAAGTATGAACCAGATCCATCGCATGCACTTGCACCTGATAAGGTTGAACTTGATCCTTCTCTTTCCTATGTTGAACAACCTGTTTGTATTATGGATCGGAAGGAGAAAGTACTGCGTAATAAATCGATTCCGCTAGTTCGAGTGCAATGGACACGACATGGTGTGCAGGAGTCAACGTGGGAATTGGAAAGCAAGATGCGAAAATCATATCCGCACTTGTTTGATTCTATTCCACCTGTTCCATGGTATTCAATGTATAGTGATCCATTTACTGATTTTAGTTTTGATATATACTATAACTGGTGACATATTATATGTTTGCCAATGTTATGTATATAGAGATATTTGAGATTTCGAGGACGAAATCATTTAAGTTGGGGAGAAATGTGAGACCCCGAGAATAAAATAGTTTTGATGGCATTTTTGTAAATAAGTTGAAAAATATTCAATTTATTTTGATGACATTCTTGTAAATAAGTTGAAAAATAATGAATTAATTTTAAGGGTAAAATGGTAATTATGTTATGCTTTTAAGCATAATTGTCTAAGTATTAGTCCAAATGAAATGAGACCAAGTTCATTGGAAAGCTAATACATAGTGCTAAAATTTTCATGTTTTTAGTTTTGAAAAATTTGATCGTTTGACTCGTCTAAAGGGATATACCGGCGTTAAAATGTTAAATAGTATATATTATATTATATTCTTTTATTAATATAATATTAAAAAATAAATAAAAAAAAAGAAAAGATAAATATGAATGTAACAATGAATTCTATAGAATTCATTTGCAGAGAAACGAGAGAGAGGTGAGAGAAAATAGAGAATGGAGTTTTTTATTTTTTTTTCGATCGTGCGATTTATCGTTTATCCAATCGACGAACCGACTTCAGTTTCGGGATCGTTGACAAGAGGTCTTCGATTTGATATATAAATTTTATAGTTTTGGTGATGTTTGAAATTCGTCGATTTTTGGAATAAATCCGATAAATTGTTAAATCATACAGAAATTGAAAATTGTTGAATAGTGTATGATTTTAACGAAGAAGAGATGATTATAGTGATGTTATTTTGAATTATTCCTAATTTATTATAATTAGGGAATTTTAATCGTTGGATTGAGATTGGAGAATTAATTGTCACTTGTTATTAATTTCGATTATATATGTGGTAGAATAACCGACAAGAAACTAAGTTTTGAAGTCGAAATTGAATTATGTTATAATTTGAATTTGATATGAATTTTCAAAGTTTCAAAAGATATTTGAAACTTTTTTTATTGAACTTGAATGAAATTATTGATTGAAATGAATGTGTTATTGATGTAGATAGATTATTATACTGATATCTTCAAGCTACATCGATTGAAAACGAAGAATTGAGGTATGTTGCGACCGAGTAACATACGACAGGTATATGTATCATATGATATATGTTTGATTGATTGGATTGAGAATACATGTCTATATGCCTTATTTCTTGAGTTTATGTGGCATACATGACATGCACGTTGAGCTATGATCCTTGGATACCCTGATATGATTTGATTTGATTATGGGGTTTGTGAACACGATGCTATGTTTGGTATTACATGACCCTTAAAGCATAGTCATTTGTGGCCCCGATGATTGATTGATATTTGGGATTTGATGACGTTTTGTCGACGTTATCATATGAGTATCCCTGATTGAGGCCGGTGTGCCAACTAGAGCATTGATTTGATAGCGATTCGTTTGATTCTGACATGTGCTCAGTGGATCGGCATTTGACCTGATACCTCCACGAAATACATGCATTGCATATCATATATCATTGTTTAGATATATGTGGTATATATTGTGGTTGCTTCAGACTTAGCTTTGCTCACCCCAGAAGGGGGCTGTTGTTGTCTTTGTATGTGGACAATGACAGGTACTCTAGGATATCAGGAGACCGGAGATGGTGCTTCTGGAAGGAGTCACGGTTTGAGCTGAGGTTTAGTGGTCCATCCCAGTATATATGTATATGTATCTATATACCGGGGCATGTCTCGAGGATATGATTGTTTGTCTGTATTTGAGTTTGATTATGTGTGGGCATATTTTATGATATGAGATGAAATACTATTTTTAGTATTCAAACAAGATGTTTTGGGCTCATTGTAAAGAAAATTTAAACTCGTTTTTCGCTGTAATTAATTAACCCTAATAAAATTGCATTGCAATAACGATTAGGAGTTAAGGGTCCCACACAGCATCTGAATATCCAATAAGATTTAAAGATGAATCATTGGGATACCATAGGCCGACATTTTGAATACCCTTCAAATATTTCAGAATTCGTTTAACAGCAATATATGTAATTGCTTAGGGTTAGACTGAAATCTTGCACAAATATAAAAAAACAAACATAATATCAGGTCTACTAGCAGTAAGATATAATAATGAGCCAATTAGACCACGATACTGAGTTACCTCTATTGAAATTCCATTTTCATCTTTATCAAGCTTAGTAGATGAACTTATTGGAGTGGAAGCATCAGAGCATGTTTCCATGCCAAACTTTGTCAATAGTTCTTTTGTGTACTTAGCATGATTTATGAAGATTCCTGTATTGAGTTGCTTGATCTGCAGTCCTAGGAAGAATGTCAATTCTCCCATCATGCTCATTTCGAATTGTTCCTGCATTATCTTAGCAAACTTTTCACATAATTTGGGGTTAGTTGACCCAAAGATAATGTCATCAACATAAATCTGTACTAACAGAATGTGCTTATTCTTAACTAATGTAAATAAAGTCTTATCTACTGTGTCGATGGTAAAATTATGATTTAAAAGAAATTGTGAGAGAGTGTCATACCAAGCCCTAGGTGTCTATTTCAGACCATACAAGGCTTTATGTAATTTAAAAACATGATGCGGCAAGAAATGATCAATAAAACCTAGGGGTTGTTCAACGTAGACTTCTTCTTGCAGCAAACCATTTAGGAAGGCACTTTTCATATCCATCTGATAAACTTTTATGTTCTTGAAAGCAGCAAAGGCTAAGAATATTCTGATTGCTTCAAGCCTTGCTACTGGTATATAGGTTTCATCATAGTTTATTCCTTCTTCTTGTCTGAAACCTTGAGCTACCAGTCTTGCTTTATTTCTAACCAAAGTACCTTCTTCATTTAGCTTGTTTCTAAATACCCACCGGTTTCCAATAACTGCTTGATAAGATGGTCTAGGTACAAGAAACCACACTTCATTTCTTTTAAATTGATTCAGCTCTTCTTGCATAGCTTCTATCCAACTGGGATCCAGAAGAGCTTCTTCAATCTTCTTTGGTTCATTCTGAGAAATAAAAGCAGCATGCATATATTCATTTATCATTTTCCTTCTGGTTCTTAATGGATCTGCTGGATTTACAATAACCGAAGATGGAGGGCGAGATTTTCTCCAAACAAAAGGGTTTAGAGGGATTTCTTCCTAATTTAATGGATTCGGATAATGCTCATCTAAAGCAGTAGCAAGTTCTGGAATGTTAGCTGCTGGTTCTGGTACATCATGTGTCTGAACAACAGGTTCCACTAGAGGAATGTCTGGTTATGGATTTTGAGCATCTTTGACACTTGGTTCCGCATCATCTTCACTATCCAGTTCCAGATGAATTCTGTCTAATCTGTTATTTAGATTTGGCATGTTAGAAATTCCAGGAGTACTGCTATCTTCATCAAAAACAACATGAATAGATTTTTCGACATTAAGAGTTCTATTATTGAATATCCAAGAAATAGTCAGCATCTGATTTTGAATCAAATGCAGACAAATAATTTTTACCATTATTATGCACAAAATATCTGCAACCAAATACATGAAAATAAGATACATTAGGCTTACTCCCTTTCCATATCTCATATGAAGTCTGATTATGCCTTTTGTTGTTCATGGTTTTGTTTTGTGCATGATACTCTGTGTTGATTGCTTCTGCCCAGAAGTGCTGAGAGATGTCTCCATCTGCTAGCATTGTTCTTGCAGCTTCTTTAAGAGTTCTGTTTCTCCTCTCAGCTACTCCATTTTGTTGAGGCGTTCTGGCAGCTGAATATTCATGATGAATACCTTGTTCATCCAAATATAACTCAAGAATTTTGTTAGTAAATTTAGTGCCCCGATCACTTCTGATTTTAATGACAGAAACTGAATTTTCATTTTGAATCTTTTTCAGAAGCTTGATCAGGAGGCTACTTGTTTAATCTTTTCCAACAAGAAATATTACCCAAGTAAATCTAGAAAAGTCATCAACAACAACAAGAGTATATTTCATTCCCCCTAAGCTCATGATAGTGATATGGACAAAAAAAATCCAAATACAATAATTCCAAACATCTTGATGTTGATTTACTACATTTATTCTTAAAGTTAGATATCACTTGTTTGCCAAGTTGACATACAGAACATACATGATTCTGAACAAAATTAATATCAGGTAAACCATCAACTATGTTCTGCTTCTTGAGATTATTGATAGACTTGAAGTTAAGGTGATTCAATCTCTTGTGCCACAGCCAATGTTTATCACTAAGTGAGGCAACTAAACATGTGGGAACATTAACATGATCCTTGTTCCAAGATACTTGGTAGGTGTTGCCTTCTCTTATTCCGGTTAAGACTATAGACTCATTGGCATCTTTAACTGTGCAGGTGTGCTTCTGAAAAGCTACTGAGTATCCATTATAACACAGTTGACTAATACTGATTAAATTGTAACAAAGATTTTCAACCAAGAGCACATCATTTATAGTAATATTACCATGGATAATCTTACCTTTACCCACTGCTTTACCTTTTGAGTTGTCCCAAAAAGTTATTTTTGGTCCAGTACAACTCATTATTTCTGAAAGTAGACTCTTTTGTCCAGTCATATGTCTGGAACATCCACTGTCCAGATACCATGTAGAGCTGCTTATCTTGGCTTTCTTCTCATATTCCTGCAAGCACAAGTTTTAGTAACTGGTACCCAATCTATTTGGGTCCAAGCCTTATCAGTCCTTTAGGAACCCACATTTGTACAATTCTAGGTGACCTTGTACTTCGGGTATCCCCAGAGGTGTGTGCAACAGAGGGTCTGTTATTTCTAACAGAATGCATTACAGGATGTTGTTCTTCCCTTCTGTACTTATCGTCTGGTCTGTATCTCTTCTGAACTGGTCTGCAATTATGGTACTGGTAGTTTCTAACCTTCATAGAGGGTTGTCCTCCTGAATGGAGTCCTCTATTGGATCCAGCACTCTGGTGGACTCTTCTCTTAGGTTCAACATAACCCAGACCATAATGTTTTCTTTTGTTCGTCTGATTTACAAACATTTCAACTTGAACAGTTGGTACTTCTGGTTTATGTACCACACTGGATTTTAAAAAATGAATGTATTTTCCTTTGCTCATATACAGTGTTGGCTTAGTACTTGTTTCAGAAGTGCTTTCATTATTACTGAATCCAAGACCACTCCTGTCTCCGGATCGCTTCTGTAATTCTTGCATCTTCTCTAAAGAAACAGAAGACTTATTCCATGCATTTACCATACCGAAAGCTTCTGATTTTCAGACCTCATTGTCTGGTAATCTGCATTTACTCTGTCATTCTCAGTTTTCAACTTACTTGTCTCAACTTTTAGATCACTACAGCTGTTTTATTGCAAGCAAGCAAACTTACTGATTTGATCTTTCAAGTTTTGATTTTAAGTTTTAACTTCCTCGAATGATTGAGAAAGTCTAGTGTACTCTTCCACCATGTCATGCAGTGCTTTAACCAAATCAGTTCATGTAAATTCATCAGAATCAAAATCAAATACCTCTCCAGATGTCGAGGCTGATTCAGTGTTTGCCATGAGACATTTGACTTCTTCTTCATCACTATCACTGGAGTGGCTATCTGAGTCAAAAGACTCAAAGCTAGAATCCGCCCACTTTGATTTACTTTCCTCAGCAATCATTGCTTTGCGGTCTCTTCTGGACTTTTTATCATTTCGCTTGTAGTCCATCTTCTAGCTATCGTTCTTAGGTTTCGGGCAATCGGCAATAAAATACCCGATTTTTCCACAGTTGAAGCAAGTCATATCACCAGGTGGTGATTCCTTCTTGAAGTTCCGGTTTGGGCTTTGGTATTCTCGGTGATTCTTCTTCATGAATCTGGAAAATTTCTTCACGAAAAGGGACATTGCATCATTGCTTATTTGTTCAGCAGTCTTGTCAGATGTGCATTCAGCAGCATATGAAACATTTGAAACAACTGCATTAGTAGCAGTAACATTAGCAGTAGCTGCAAGAGCCTTGGTAGGTGGATTCGACAAGGGCTCTTCTCTGCTTCTCACTTCCAGCTCAAACTCATAAGCTTTCAAGTCTGCAAACAAGTCATGTAGTTCTAATTTGTTCAGATCTTTTGAGACTCTCATCGCCATTGTCTTGACGTCCCATTCTCTGGATAAAGCTCTCATCACTTTGATTGCTACTTCTCTATTGCCATATTCATTTCCCAGAGATGCTTGCTCATTTACTAAGCTGCTGAAACGTTCATAAAACTCGCTCAGAGTTTCTCCAGCCTTCATATTTAGATTTTCAAACTTTTTCATTGCCACAGACAGCTTGTTTTCTTTTGTCTGTTCATTTCCTTCACAAATCTAGATGAGTTTATCCCAGATTTCTTTGGCTGTAGGACACATCTTGATTTTGCTAAAGGTTTTTTTATTAAGTGTTTTGTAGAGAATATTCTTCGCAACATTGTCTAAGTTTGTGGTGCTCCATCAGTGATAGCGATAGCAGTATTAGGCTTTAGAATCTTCAATGGACCATCTGTGATGATAAACCACATGTCATCGTCTTGAGCTGCAAGACGAGCTTTCATTCTAATCTTCCAGTCATCGAAATCTTTTTTTGAGAACATAGGGACTTTACTGAAATGTGCCATTTCTATTGTAAATTTTTAGAACAAGAATAGCCCTCTCTAAAACCACTTCTTGGGGATCGATATCGATTTTAGAGAGGGGATGTGAATAAACTCGTTCCTTTGTTGGACGTTTTTGCAAAGGATGCTAGAATTCTGTTAGAGATTATAGCTTATTTTGTTCAAATAAATATCCAGCATATCACAATAATAAGTACGGAAACGATCTGATGATATGAGGGTGAAAACAATAAAACAGTAGACAGTAGACAGTGGTTGTTTCTGGAAGTTCGAAGATGAAATTTTCTATGTCTCCCCTTCTTCTGTTTCCAGAAAGTATAACTAAAAGACTTTGGCTATTACAAAACAACTTTTGTACACACTCACTTCAGTAGAACTTACCCTTAGCCGAAACTCTTAGCTTTACAACACAGTATAACGAATACAACAAAGTTCTGGAAAGACACTTTCCTAGATTACAGACTCTTCTCAACAAGATGTATTAAAGTGTATAGCTTGTGAAGAGATAACAAAACAGCAGCACAATATGATCTCAGAAGATCAGATAAATGCTATAATGAGTGTGCTGCTTTTTTGTATGTTGAGCTTTTAAGATAAATAATATTTCTTTGATTTTCTCAAAATATCGTTGGATAGATAATGTTTTGCTTGATAAAAATGATGATCGTCTTTTTCTATATAAGGTTTATCCTTATATATAGAAAGCTTTGAATCCAACGTCTATAAACAAAACGACTTCTTTGACTCTAATTAAATCAGTTTTATCACTAAAAAGGGTCCTGCAAAAAGCTTCAGAATAATCAGTCTTTGTCTCATACAAAAATTAGTAAGGAGCGTTAATGTCTTCGTACATCATTAGTGGTGCAATTAATACTAGTACTATGTAAAGTAATGGTAACATTTAAGATTTGTAACTATCAAACAAAAGACATTAAGTTCTTCTTGTTTAAACTAAGTTCTGCTTCTGCTTTTCTAATTTCTGATTCTGCTTTATATAAGCCGTTTAAGTACTTGAAAATTACTGCTTCTGTTTAAGCGATACAAAAGCTTCTGCTTATTATACTGTCTTCTAAATTTAATATCACGGCCTACTGGTTTAGGACATATGAAATATGAAAAAGGAATTGAAGTTGATAAAACCAAAGTTGATGTTATTGCTATTTTAACATCACCGAAAACGGTCAAAGAAGTTCGATCATTCTTAGGTCATGCAGGATTTTATAGAAGGTTTATAAAAAAATTAGCATAATATCTAAACCAATTTCAAATCTTTTAACTAAAGATATACAATTTGAATGGACTCAGAAATGTGAAAATGCTTTTAAAAAAATTATTAATCTTTTAATTATATCACCTATTTTACAACCTCCAGATTGGTCTTTACCATTTGAATTAATGTGCGATTCAAGTGATTATGCTATAGGAGCTGTGTTAGGACAAAGAAAAGAAGGAAAACCTTATGCAATCTATTATGCTAGTAGAACCTTAAATAATGCTCAAATAAATTATTCAACTACTGAAAAATAATTACTTTCAGTAGTATTTGCATTAGATAAGTTTCGATCTCATTTAGTTGGTTCTACTACTATTGTTTAAACTGATCATTCTGTGGTAAAATATTTATCAGATAAACAAGATGCTAAGTCAAGATTAATACGGTGGATATTATTGTTACAAGAATTTGATATTATAATTAAAGATAAAAAAGAAAAGAAAATATCGTAGCCGATCATTTATCTAGAATAATGACTGAATCATCTCATAATGAAAAACCAATAAATGAAAATTTTCCACATGATCAATTGCTTTATATTACTATTATGCCATAGTTTGCTAATATTGTAAATTTTCTTGTGACAAATAAAATGTCTTCTCATTGGAATTCACAGGATAAGAATAAATTCTTGATAGAAGTAAAAAAAAATTATTGGGATGATCCTTACTTGTTTAAGTATTGTCTTGATCAAATTTTTTGACGATGCATACTCGAAAATGAAGTAAGTAATGCTATTAAATTTTGTCATTCTGAAGCATGTGGAGGTCATTTTTCATCCAATAAAATAGCTACAAAAATCTTACAATGTGGATTTTATTGCCGTTTTTATTCAAAGATACACATTTATTTTGCAAATCTTGTGAAAACTGTCAAAAGATGGGATCAATTTCAAATCGAAACATGATGCCTTTAAATCCAATCATAATTATTGAAATATTTGATAGTTGGGGGATAGATTTTATAGGTCCATTTCCATTATCTTTTGGATTTACCTAATATTTTTAGTCGATTTGGAATACCTAGAGCAATAATTAGTGATGGGGGAAGTCATTTTATAAATAAATCATTTTCTTCTTTGTTAAGAAAATATGGCATTACACATAAAGTTTCTACCCCATATCATCCTCAAAGTAATGGTCAAGTTGAACTTACAAATAGAGAAATAAAACAAATTTTAGAAAAAACGGTTAGTCCAAATCGAAAAGATTTGTCTTTAAGATTAACTGATATTGCATTATGGGCATATAGAACTCCATTTAAAACATCATAGGATGTCAGCATATAGGTTAGTTTTTGGTGAGCATTGTCATTTACCGGTTGAACTTGAACATTAAGCTTATTGGAAAATTAAAGCATTTAATATTAATTTAGATGATGCATCTAAATTAAGAAAATTTCAATTAAATGAACTTGAAGAATTAAGAAATGATGCATATGAAAATTCAAAAATTTATAAAGATAAAACTAAAGTCTTTCATGATAAAAATATTATGAGAAAGTCATTTAAAATTGGACAAAAAGTTTTACTTTATAATTCTCGTTTGCATTTATTTCCAGGAAAACTAAGATCGAGATGGTCAGTACCATTTATAGTTAAATTTGTTTATCATCATGGTGCTGTTTGATGAAACTTAAAATTAATAATTTATTATATGTTAAAACCTGTATTTTAAAATTTAAGTTTCATTAAAATTATAAAATTATGTTATTTTAGTATTGTTTGTTTATATTTAATTGTCTTACTAAATATGTTTTATTTTCAGGTTTTCTACGTGTTGGTAAAATAATGATAACTCAAGCTAGAAAATTCAAATGGATCTGACTCAAACATGTTTGGAATCCTTGAGAAATTATCTACAACTTTACAGAAGACATGATTGCCTAAAAATTTCATTAAGATGATCAAATTGTGCAAATATCAAAAGGAGGACAAATTTACTTTTACTATGACCACCATATAGTAAAAAAATCATAACTATTTCAATATTTAACCAAATGAGGTGAACCAAGTGGCCAAATTCATCTACAGACAATTCCCCACATGTTTGCCGTTTTGAACAGAGTCAAATTCGGTGATTAAAGTTGTGGAACAAAGCATTGAAAGAAGGAACATGGAATTGAACTTGGAGGAGACAAAGAATATTATTGCAACTACATGGCATTAATAAAAATTTTGACCCTTTCTCTCATTTGGCCTATAAATAGAGGCCTTGTGCTAGCTTGAGAATCATTCTATCTCATTGTAAAATATAGTGTGAGTGTGTATCAAAGTTCTAAGTTCCAATATATTTTCTTTCATGTTCTCAACTATGAGTGATATTTTAGTGTTGATCAAAAGTAAGCTTATGGCAAGCTAAATCTATTATTTCAAGGTGAAGAGATTGCATTCTTGGTGAAGTAAGATTGTTTATATTTTGTATATTCTTTCTTTATTTCTTTTCATTTAGCTAACTTATTTTTATTGTAGATATAAAAATAAATTATTTGTTGTTATCAATTTACATCAAATGTTTGATACCATTAAAGTGGTTATCTTGATTTGTTGTTTAATTTTGATACAATAAATATTTCATCACTTATTATTATTATTACATATATATATATATATATACATATATATATATATTATATAATAATATCATAATATTTCATTTAGACGATAGCGTGGCTCTGCCGGTTGTTCTAAATGAAATATTATGATTTAATACTAACATCTAACAATCTAACATTTACTTTATCGCAACTAACTTTTATTTTTCGCATCTAACTTTTACTTTCTCGCAACTAACTTTTACTTTTCCGCAACTAACATTTACTTTATCGCAACTAACTTTTACTTTACCGCGACTAACTTATTAAATCAATATATTTCATTTAGGCAATAGTGTGGCTCTGCCGGTTGTTCCAAATGAAATATAATGATTTAATTTAACATTTACTTTATGAAATTATTTATTTATATAGTTATAATTATAATCATAGGTACCATATATAAAATATCGGTTAATTCGGTATTTTCTATAGTGGGAACTATATTATATTATGTGTGTGTTTAATTTTCTTGGAACCATTATTTATGGTGGTTTCTTTTGTTTTACTTTTAGTTAAACAATATTACATAAACCAAGAATAAATCCTCAAGCCTTGACAAAATTTATAATTTGTAAACTTCATTCTTGCATTTGGTAATCTATAAATTAATAAATTTAAACTCAAAATAACCTCTCTGAGGATCGATCTCGTACTTACGAAATATATTACTTGCAGACAACCTACACTTGGGTGAATTATTATTTAAGTAGTAGCAAGTTTTTGGCGCCGTTGTCGGGGAGGTATAAATTAAGTTTATATTTGTTAATTATGTTTTATTTATAAGTATTGTGTTGTTTTTTTTTTGTATGAGTATTTGGAGTCGAAAAAAAAGTGGTAGACTTATTTGAGTATCTGAAAATAATTTAAACATGGATGATAATTCAAATAATCAAGATAATGGTAATAATAATAATAATAATAATAATAATAATAATCAAGAACATGATCAATTAAGAACACTTAGGCACCATCTGAACCCTATTAGAACTAGTGCCCCATCTTGTTTAGTTTTTCCTCCTGATGCATCTAATTTCAACTTCAAACCTCAAATTATTCAACTTTTACCAAATTTTCATGGCTTAGATTCTGAAAATCTATATTTGCATCTAAGAGAATTTGAGGAAGTTTGTAACACTTATAATGATCAAAATTGTAGCATGGATATAGTTCGATTAAAGCTTTTCCCTTTTTCTTTAAAAGATAAAGCTAAAACATGGCTACAAAATTTAAGATCAAGTTCAATAAGATCATGGGAAGAAATGCAACAACAATTTCTCAAAAAAATTTTCCCTTCCCATAGAACAAACTCTTTTGAAAGACAAATTACAACTTTTTCTTAAAAACAAGGAGAAACATTTTATCAATGTTGGGATAGATATAAAGAATTACTTAATACATGCCCACATCATGGTTTTGAAACATGGAGAATAGTTTCTCACTTTTATGAAGGTCTAATACCTAAAGATAGGCAAATGATAGAATTCATGTGTAATGGAACATTTGAAGATGAAAACCCAAATGAAGCTATGGAATATTTGGATTCATTAGCAGAAAATGCTCAAAATTGAGATAATATAGGCACAATAGAACCACCAACAACTAAAATCAATAATTCAACAAATGGGGGTGGTATCTATAATCTTAAAGATGATATAGATATTCAAGCTAAACTTGCATCTTTAGCAAGAAATATTGAGTCATTAGAAATGAAAAAGAGTGGTTAATTAAAAAGTATTCAAGAAACTGTTTGTCATATATGTGATACACATGATCATACAACAAAAGATTGTCTAACATTACCTTCATTTAAAGAATGTCTCCATGAACAAGCAAATTATGTTAACAATTATAAAAAACCAATACTAGATCATTTTTCACCATCATATAATCCTGGATGGAAAAATCATCCTAATTTTAGTTGGAGGAATGATAATAATGCACAACCGTCACAACAATATTTTCAAAATAACCAAAATCATCAAGGTTATATTCCTTATGTTACACCTCCAAGAAAAAACTTTGAAGATGTAATTCATGCATTTATCCAAAAGCAAGAGTCAATCAATATTCAAAACAATCAATCTATGAGTGATTTGAAAGAAACTCTTGCAAAATTTGCATCTGCACTTAATATTCATGAAAAAGAAAAATTTCCGTCTCAACCTCAACCTAATCCTAAAAATCAAAATCAAGAATTAAAAAATGAAAAAATTGATCAAATAAAATCTGTTATTACCCTTAGAAGTGGTAAAATAGTTAATGATCCATATAGTAATGAAAACAATGATCATTTAAAATCAAAGAGTAAGGATGATAATCCTGATACTTTTGAGAATGATGATACCTTAAATTTTAAGAATAATATGGTGAATGATAAATCATCTGAAATAGTAAATAAGTCAAATAAACATCCACCATTTCCTCATGCATTAACAAATCATAAAAAACAAAAAAGTGATTCTGATATCTATGAAGTTTTTAAACAAGTGAAGATAAATATTCCATTATTAGATGCTATTAAACAAGTACCTTCTTATGCAAAATTTTTAAAAGACTTATGTACTGTAAAGAGAAAATTGCATGTGAAGAAAAAAACATTCTTGGCTGAACAAGTAAGTTCTATTCTTCAAAATAATTCTAGTTTAAAATATAAAGATCCTGGTTGTCCAACAATTTCATGTATTATTGGAGAAAATAAAATTAAAAAAGCTTTGTTGGATTTGAGAGCAAGCGTGAATTTACTTCCTTATTCAGTTTATGAAAAACTTAATTTAGGAGAATTAAAACCCACTTCTGTTACTCTCTTACTGGCGGATAGGTCAATCAAAATACCTAGAGGTATTGTAGAAGATGTGTTGGTTCAAGTTGATAAATTCATATATCCTGTAGATTTTATTGTTTTGGATACACAACCAATAGAAGTACATAATGAAATTCCAGTAATATTGGGACGACCATTTCTAGCAACTTCAAATGCTTTAATTAATTGTCGAAATGGAATAATGAAATTTCTTTTGGAAATATGACTCTAGAACTTAATGTGTTCAATTTATGTAAACAACCAAGTATTAATGAAAATGAATATGATAATGAAATTGAAACAATTGTGGAAGAAAATATACAAGAAGAAAACTTAAATCAACAATCTGAAGTTTTTTCAATAGAAAGTTTTGAGTCTAAAAATAATTTTAAAGAAGATGATAATACAAAACTTGAATTAAAAGTTTTACCATTAGAATTGAAATATGTATTTCTTGGTGAAAATAAAACATTTCCTGTTGTAATTTCTTCCACTCTTTTGCCAAATCAAGAAGAAGATTTGATTAAATTACTTAAAAAATATAAAAATGCAATTGGATGGACTTTGAAAGATATAAAAGGTATGAATCCTTTAATTTGTACACATAAAATTCACTTGGAAGAAAATGCTAAAACATATCAACAACCACAAAGAAGGTTAAATCCACATATGAAGGAAGTTGTTAAGAATGAAGTATTAAAACTATTAGACGCTGAAATTATCTATCCAATTTCAGATAGTAAATGGGTAAGTCCAACACAAGTAGTACCTAAAAAGTCCGGCATCACTGTTATAAAAAATGAAAAGGGAGAGTTATTACAAGCTAGGATTCCATCTAATTGGCGTATGTGTATTGATTATAGAAATTAAATGATGCAACTAGAAAAGATCATTTCCCACTACCATTTTTAGATCAAATTCTAGAAAAAGTAGCAGGAAATTCTTATTACAGTTTTCTTGATGGGTATTCGGGGTATTATCAAATACCTATATCATTAGAAGATCAAGAAAAAACTACTTTTACTTGTCCTTTCGGAACTTTTGCATTTAAAAGAATGACATTTGGTTTATGTAATGCTCCGGCTACTTTTCAAAGATGCATGTTAAGTATTTTCAGTGATATGATTGAAGAATATGTATAAGTTTTTATGGATGATATAACTGTTTTTGGAAACTCATTTGAAAATTGTCTTAAAAATCTCGAAGAAGTATTAAAAAGATGTGAGAAAAAAATCTTGTTTTAAATTAGGAAAAATGTCATTATATGGTTAAGTCTGGAATTTTTTTAGGAAATGTGATATCTGAAAAAGGAATTGAAGTTGATAAAGCCAAAGTTGATGTTATTGCTAATTTAACATCACCAAAAACGGTCAAAGAAGTTCGATCATTCTTGAGTCATGCAGGATTTTATAGAAGGTTTACAAAAAATTTCAGCATAATATCTAAACCAATTTCAAATCTTTTAACAAAAGATACACAATTTGAATGGACTCAGAAATGTGAAAATGCTTTTAAAAAAATTATTAATATTTTAGTTACATCACCTATTTTACAACCTCCAAATTGGTCTTTACCATTTGAATTAATGTGTGATGCAAGTGATTATGCTATAGGAGCTGTGTTAGGACAAAGAAAAGAAGGAAAACCTTATGCAATCTATTATGCTAGTAGAACCTTAAATAGTGCCCAAATAAATTATTCAACTACTGAAAAAGAATTACTTTCAGTAGTATTTGCATTAGATAAGTTTCGATCTTATTTAATTGGTTCTACTACTATTGTTTACACCGATCATTCTGCCATAAAATATTTATCAAATAAACAAGATGCTAAGCCAAGATTAATACGGTGGATTTTGTTGTTACAAGAATTTGATATTATAATTAAAGATAAAAAAGGAAAAGAAAATGTTGTAGCCGATCATTTATCTAGAATAATGACTGAATCATCTCATAATGAAATACCAATAAATGAAAATTTTCCAGATGATCAGTTGTTTTATGCTACTATTATGCCCTGGTTTGCTAACATTGTAAATTTTCTTGTGACAAATAAAATGACTTCTCATTGGAATTCACAGGATAAGAATAAATTCTTGATAGAAGTTAAAAAATTTTATTGGGATGATCTTTACTTATTTAAGTATTGTCCTGACCAAATTTTTCGACGATGCATACCCGACAATGAAGTAAGTAATGTTATTAAATTTTGTCATTCTGAAGCATGTGGATGTC
This sequence comes from Primulina tabacum, assembly GCF_025594145.1. Taxonomy (NCBI): domain Eukaryota; kingdom Viridiplantae; phylum Streptophyta; class Magnoliopsida; order Lamiales; family Gesneriaceae; genus Primulina; species Primulina tabacum. The sequence continues at coordinate 15,290,462 of NC_134559.1, forward strand.
ATTTTTCATCCAATAAAACAGCTACAAAAATCTTACAATGTGGATTTTATTGGCCGTCTTTATTCAAAGATACGCATTTATTTTGCAAATCTTGTGAAAACTGTCAGAAGATGGGATCAATTTCAAAACGAAACATGATGCCTTTAAATCCAATCATAATTATTGAAATATTTGATAGTTGGGGGATAGATTTTATGGGTCCATTTCCATTATCTTTTGGATAAACGTACATTTTAGTCGCTGTTGATTATGTTTCAAAATAGATTGAAGCAATTGCATGTAGAACTAATGATCATAAAGTTGTTATAAAATTTTTAAAAGAAAATATTTTTAACCGATTTGGAATACCTAGAGCAATAATTACTGATGGGGGAAGTCATTTTATAAATAAATCATTTTCTTCTTTGTTAAGAAAATATGGCATTACACATAAAGTTTCTACCCCATATCATACTCAAAGTAATGGTCAAGTTGAACTTGCAAATAGAGAAATAAAACAAATTTTAGAAAAAACAGTTAATCCAAATCGAAAAGATTGGTCTTTAAGATTAACTGATGCATTATGGGCATATAGAACTGCATTTAAAACATCATTAAGGATGTCACCATATAGGTTAGTTTTTGGTAAGCATTGTCATTTACCGGTTGAACATGAACATAAAGCTTATTGGGCAATTAAAGCATTTAATATTAATTTAGATGATGCATCTAAATTAAGAAAATTGCAAATAAATGAACTTGAAGAATTAAGAAATGATGCACATGAAAATTCAAAGATTTATAAAGATAAAACTAAAGCCTTTCATGATAAAAATATTATGAGAAAGTCATTTGAAATTGGACAAAAAGTTTTGCTTTATAATTCTCGTTTGCATTTATTTTCAGGTAAACTAAGATCGAGGTGGTCAGGACCATTTATAGTCAAATTTGTTTATCCTCATGGTGCTGTTGATATTGAAAATCCTAAAAATAATGACGTGTTTAAAGTTAATGGGCAAAGACTTAAGCCTTTTATAGAAAATGAAATTCTTAATAATGAGTTTATGCCTTTATATGATCCACAATAGTTGTTTGATATTTTCATTTTGTTTTGCAGATTCTAGTTCATTTCCCGGTTAAGTGGCGGATTACGGTACTCCTTGACTGTTTAAGTCGGTTTCTTCAGTTTTCCCAAAATAATTGAAATATATATAATAATAATAATATGGATGCGTGTATTATGAATCTTCGTAAATATTTTGTTTGTTTACCTGATAATGCATTGAAAAAAAATTATAAAGCTAGCTGTGAGCGGCTAAGGTTGATGATGTCATATGGCATACCGAATGATGTCCGTTTGATAATTGAAGCAAAAGTCCGATTGGTTGGGAAAGCAAGTGAATTAATAATAAGACATATGCCAGAATTTGGTAAAAGCAAATATGCCAAAAAGAGAAGAGCTAAACATATAGGTGGATGTCATAAATGTGCAAGGTGGACTTGTAAGGGAAAATGCAAAAATGTTGGAATGACATCAATGAATAGAGAAGATAAAAATTTATTCATTAAGAATGGTCTGAGTAAAGAGCCTTTGGATAATTTTCTAGAGGTTCTTGATACGCATTCTAGTGGGTACGTGCAAAATGAACTTCTTAAACTATGGTGGCAATTTCAAAAGGAGGAATATCAATATGGACGGTGGAATCAGCCTTACAAAGATCCTACTGTAGTAACGCATATCTATTTAGATAAGTAAATATATATACACATTTCGTCTTGGGAATCTGACGTTAAAAGACCATGTTTGCCAATTTATAAGAAAATTGGATGGGAAGCATATCCTCGACTCATAGAAGGCGTTGAAGCCGTTACTGAACGTAAAATCAGAGGAAGATGTGAGCCACAATCACAACTACGCTTTATATATTTGTTTTAATTTTGTCATTTTTATTTTCTTTTAATAATAATAATTTCCTGTTCAAATATTGACTTTTGGCATGTTACGCTTATAAATTCATATGCTGTAATCTAACAATTAAAAAAAAAACATATTTCTCAACATGTCAACGTCCAAGGTAAGTAAAATAAAAAATATTTATGTATTTTGTGGATCTATTGATTTACTGCAAGGATTTAGTCATTAACCAGATCCATTTTTATCTCAACTTAATTGACCAACATCCAAGAGTAAGAAAAGAAAATTCATGTGATGCTAAACTTGTGATTTAACGGTATGTTTTAATGTTTTTCTTTAAGGTATGAATAATTTCTTCTTCTTCTCCTCTTAGTTTTTTTATATAAAAATTAAAATATATACTTATATATAGTAATAATAATAATAATTTTTAGTTCAATGTCGAGTAAGGTGTCAGTAAAATGCACCTGAGACGCATTAGTTAATAATTATTGGAAAATCACAATACACTAGATTTTAATATTCATTATATTCAAAATACAGACTAAAAGAAAAATTAGTTTTTCATATGTACCAATTTATATATATATTTTGATCAATTAATATAAAATATATAATTGATGTGTTCATATATATATATATATATATATAATTGTATGTGTTTTCAAATAAAATAATTTCTAAAATTTTTATGAGAATATAGTTAAAAGATATGGTTTGTATGGTTGTTAACATGTATAATTGAAAGAATTCTTATATATACTCACACATCTTTTGTGAGTGAGTGGTGAGAAATGAGAAAACAATTAATAAACTTTTATTGATTATTAAAAAATGGTTAATTACAAGAATATAACTCCCCTAAAAAAATATTTATTGAAAAAAAGAAAAAAAAAAGAAGTAAATATATAACAGACTGCAAAATACTTTATTCATTGTAATTTTTTTAAATTTGATTGATGTACTATCAATGTGTTCTAAAAACATCAATATTGTGTTCAAAAAAAAAAACAAAAAAACAAAAAAAAAAACCAAAAGCAAAAAACAAACAAACAAACAGACAAAAAGATTTGTTTGTGCTAGATAAGTTTCAAAGGTAGTCGGATGTATCCGTTATATAAATGTTTATATATATACATATATATATATATATATTATGGTAGAATGTTTGGATAAAAAATTTTATGTTATTGTAAAATTTTGCAGTCACGTTATTTAAAAAAAACAATAAAAAAAAGAAAAAAATGGGGATTTTATTCTTTGTAAATTTTCCTATTTTGTTTTCAATATTAGTTTAATTAATTGTCTGCTTTAATACTTAGCCTTTTTCAATGAGAGTTAATATTCATTCCAACTCCATGAGTGAAAACTAGCTATTCCTTAAACATTTTGACCTGAAAGAATGTATGGAGTTGAGGCTTTTACAATAATATTCTTGATATTATACATGTTATGGTGGGTGGTGTGAATTATCTTTTTGACTATATTATTATAAAAAATTTAGAAATTTAAAAAAAAATTATATATATATTGTTACTTTATATATTATGTGAGAATAAGAATAATAATAAAAACACATTTAATTATATATTATTATATTAAACGAAAAAAATATATATATATATAAATCGATATATGATTTTATTTTTAATAAATATGTTTGTATTTGAATATATAAAAGGAATAAAGAATTTAGGTTGTGATTTTTCGATAAATTTTATTACTAAGGGACTAGTAATAAGATAGTGTGGGGGTGTGATAAAACTTAAAATTAATAATTTATTATATGTTAAAACCTGTATTTTAAAATTTAAGTTTCATTAAAATTATAAAATTATGTTATTTTAGTATTGTTTGTTTATATTTAATTGTCTTACTAAATATGTTTTATTTTCAGGTTTTCTACGTGTTTGTAAAATAATGATAACTCAAGCTAGAAAATTCAAATGGATGTGACTCAAACATGTTTGGAATCCTTGAGAAATTATCTAAAACTTTGCAGAAGACATGATTGTCTAAAAAGTTCATCAAGATGATCAAATTGTGCAAATATCAAAAGGAGGACAAATTTACTTTTACTATGACCACCATATAGTAAAAAAATCATAACTATTTCAATATTTAATCAAATGAGGTGAACCAAGTGACCAAATTTATCTATAGACAATTCCCCACATGTTTGCCGTTTTGAGCAGAGTCAAATTCGGTGATTAAAGTTGTGGAACAAAGCATTGAAAGAAGGGACATGGAATTGAACTTGGAGGAGACAAAGAATACTATTGCAACTACATGGCATTCATAAAAATTTTGACCCTTTCTCTCATTTGGCCTATAAATAGAGGCCTTGTGCTAGCTTGAAAATCATTATATCTCATTGTAAAATATAGTGTGAGTGTGTATCAAAGTTCTAAGTTCCAATATATTTTCTTTCATGTTCTCAACTATGAGTGATATTTTAGTGTTGATCAAAAGTAAGCTTATGGCAAGCTAAATCTATTATGTCAAGGTGAAGATGATGCATTCTTGGTGAAGTAAGATTGTTTATATTTTGTATATTCTTTCTTTATTTCTTTTCATTTAGCTAACTTATTTTTATTGTAGGTATAAAAATGAATTATTTGTTGTTATCAATTTACATCAAATGCTTGATACCATTAAAGTGGTTATCTTGATTTGTTGTTTAATTTTGATACAATAAATATTTCATCACTTATTATTATTATTATTATTATTATATATATATATATATATATAATATATATTTATATAATAATATCATAATATTTCATTTAGACGATAGCGTGGCTCTGCCGGTTGTTCTAAATGAAATATTATGATTTAATACTAACATCTAACAATCTAACATTTACTTTATCGCAACTAACTTTTATTTTTTGCATCTAACTTTTACTTTCTCGCAACTAACTTTTACTTTACCGCAACTAACATTTACTTTATCGCAACTAACTTTTACTTTACCGCAACTAACTTATTAAATCAATATATTTCATTTAGGCAATAGCGTGACTCTGCCGGTTGTTCCAAATGAAATATAATGATTTAATTTAACATTTACTTTATGAAATTATTTATTTATATAGTTATAATTATAATCATAGGTACCATATATAAAATATCGGTTAATTCAGTATTTTCTATAGTGGGAACTATATTATATTATGTGAGTGTTTAATTTTCTTGGAACCATTATTTATGGCGGTTTCTTTTGTTTTAATTTTAGTTAAACAATATTACATAAACCAATGATAAATCCTCAAGCCTTGACAAAATTTATAATTTGTAAACTTCATTCTTGCATTTGGTAATCTATAAATTAATAAATTTAAACTCAAAATAACCTCTCTGAGGATCGATCTCGTACTTACGAAATATATTACTTGCAGACAACCTACACTTGGGTGAATTATTATTTAAGTAGTAGCACTGTTGATATTGAAAATCCTAAAAATAATGACGTGTTTAAAGTTAATGTGCAAAGACTTATGCCTTTTATAGAAAATGAAATTTTTAATGATGAGTTTATGCCTTTATATGATCCACAATAATTGTTTGATATTTTCATTTAGTTTTGATTATTCTAGTTCATTTCCCGGTTAAGTGGCGGATAATAGTACTCCGTGACTGTTTAAGTCGGTTCTTCAGTTTCTTAAAATAATTGAAATATAAATAATAATAATAATAATATGGATGCTTATATTGTAAATCTTCGTAAATATTTTGTTTGTTTACCTGATAATGCGTTGAAAAAAATTTATAAAGCTAGATGTGATCGACTAAGGTTGATGATGTTATATAGCATACCGAATGACGTCCGTGATAATTGAAGCAAAAGTCCGATTGGTTGGGAAACAAGTGAAATAATAATAAGATATATGCCAGAATTTGGTAAAAGCACATATGCCAGAAAACGAAGAGCTAAACGTATAGGTGGATGTCATAAATGTACAAGGTGGAATTGTAAATGGAAATGCAAAAATGTTGGAATGACATCTATGAATAGAGAAGATAAAATTTTATTCATTAAGAATGGTCTGAGTAAAGAGCCTTTGGATTATTTTCTAAATGTATCTGATACGCATTCTAGTGGGTACGTGCAAAATGAACTTCTTAAACTATGGTGGCAATTTCAACCTGAGAATATCAATATGGACAGTGGAATCAGCCTTACAAAGATCCTACTGTAGTAACGAATATCTGTTTAGATAAGTAAATATATATATATACAATTTCGTCTTGGGAATCTAACGTTAAAAGACCATGTTTGCCAATTTATAAGAAAATACAAAAGGAAGAATATCTTCGACTCATAGAAGCCGTTGAAGCCGTTACTGAATGTAAAATCAGAGGAAGATATGAGCCACAATCACAACTACGCTGTATATATGTGTTTTAATTTTGTCATTTTTATTTTATTTTAATAATAATAATTTTATGTTCAAATCTTGACTTTTGGAATATAAATTCATATGATGGGATATAACAATTACAGAAAACATATTTCTCAACATGTCAACGTCCATGGTAAGTAAAATAAAAAATATTTGTATATTTTATGGATCTAGTGCAGGAAAAGATTCAATTTATGAAGAAGTAGCAGAAAAGCTTGGAATAACACTTGCTAAAAAAAGATTAATTTGGTATATGGTGGTGGTGAAGTTGGTCTCATGGGAAAAGTTGCAAAAGCTGCGCATACAGGTGGAAGTGAAGTCTTAGACATTATTCCGATTAATTTAGCCAATCGTACTGGACCAACAATAGGAGAATAAATAAAAGTGGAAAACGTGTATGAACGAATTACTCAAATGATTGAACATTCAGATGCCTTCATTTCTTTTCCAGGAAGTTTCAGTACTTTGGAGAAAATATTTCATACTGTTTGTTGGACACAATTAAATATCCACCATAAGCCTAATTGGTTTGTTAAATGTTAACAACTATTATGATAAACTGTTATCGTTTCTTGATGATGTTGTGGAACATGGATTTATTTCATTAGCTTCACGAAGGATGTTAGTTGCTGCTACAAGTGAAGGTGAACTTATTGATTTACTGCAAGGATTTAGTCATTAACCAGATCCATTTTTATCTCAACTTAATTGACCAACATCCAAGAGTAAGAAAAGAAAATTCATGTGATGCTAAACTTGTGATTCAATGGTATGTTTTAATGTTTTTTTTAGGTATGAATAATTTCCTCTTCATCTCTTAGTTTTTTTTATTATATGAAAAATTATAATAAATAAAATATATACATATATAGTAATAATAATAATAATTTTTAGTTCAATATCGAGTAAGGTGTCAGTAAAATGCACCTGAGATGCATTAGTTAATAATTATTGGAAAATCACAATACACTAGATTTTAATATTCAATATATTCAAATTACAGATTATAAGAAAAATTAGTTTTTCATATGTACTAATTTATATATATATATATATATATATATATATTTCATTAATATAAAATATATAATAGATGTATTTATTTATATATATATAATTGTGTGTTTTTCAAATAAAATAATTTCTAAACTTTTTATGAGAATATAGTTAAAAGATATTATTTGTATGGTTGTTAACATTTATAATTGAAAGAATTATTTTTTAAAAAGTATAATATATACTCACACATCTTTTGTGAGTAAGTGATGAGAAATGAGAAAACAATTAATAAACTTTTATTGATTATTAAAAAATGGTGAATTACAAGAATATAACTGCCCAAAAAAATATTTATTAAAAAAAGTATATAAATAACGGGCTGCAAAGCTTTGTTTATTGTAATTTTTTGTAGATTTGATTGATGTTACTATCAATGTATCCCTAAAAAAATTTTAATTAAAAGATTTGTTTTTGTTGGATAAGTTTCAAAGGTAATCGAACGTTTGGATAAAAAAATTTATGTTATTGTAAAATTTTGCAGTCACGTTATTTAAAAAAAAAGAAAAAAAAGGGATTTTATTTTTTGTAAATTTTCCTATTTTGCTTTCAATATTAATTAATTTAATTGTCTGCTTTAATACTTAGCTTTTTTCAATGAGAGTCAATATTCATTCACTCTCAATGAGTGAAAATCAGCTATTCATTAAATATTTTGAACTGAAACAATATGGAGTTCAGGCTTTTACAATAATATTCTTGATATTATACATGTTATGGTGGGTGGTGTGAATTAACTTTTTAACTATATTATTATAAAAAATTTAGAAATATAAGAAATTTATATATATGTTGTCACTTTATATATTATGTGAAAATAAGAACAAAAACACATATAATTATATATTATTATATTAAAATATATATATATATATATATATATATAAATCGGTATATGATTTTGTTTTTAGAATGAATATGTTTGTATATTTGAATATATAAAAGGAATAAAGAATCTAGCTTGTGATTTTCCGATAAATTTTATTACTAAGGGACTAGTAGTAAGATAGTGTGGGGGTGTGATGAAACTTAAAATTAATAATTTATTATATGTAAAAATCTGAATTTTAAAATTAAAATTTATTAAAATTATATAATTATGTTATTTTAATATTGTTTGTTTATATTTAATTGTCTTACTAAATATGTTTTATTTTCATGTTTTCTACACGTTGGTAAAATAACGATAAAGCTACAAAATTCAAATTGAGGTGATTCAAACATGTTTGGAATCCTTAAGGAATTATCTACAACTTTACAGAAGACATGAATGCCTAAAAAACTAATTAAGATGATCAAATTGTGCAAATATCAAAAGGATGACATATTTACTTTTACTGTGACCAACATATAGTAAAAAATTATAACTATTTCAATATTTAATCAAATGAGCTGAACCAAAAGGCTAAATTCATCTACAGACTATTTCCCACATGTTTGCTGTTTTGAGTAAAGTCAAATTCAGATATTAAAGTCGTGGAACATAGCATTCAAAGAAGGGCCATGGAGTTGAAGTTGGAGGAGACAAAATATAATGGCCCGAAAATTCGTGTTTGAAAATTTGCGAAAAAATTAAAATTTTCCTTTTTAAAATAATCAAAATTGCCTCATTCACAAAATCAACTGATAAATCAAATTTAAATGTTCAAAATAGCAGCGGAAGAAATAATTACTCGCCAAAATAACAAGTTAAAGTATCCAACAACTGATAAAATGTTTGAGCATAAAAAAAATGGCAAGTGCTGTAAATGAGGTCCTCGGGTTCCACTACTACCAACCCAAGCTAGCTCACTGGTCCCCGCCCTCGGCCCCAACATCATCAGTACCTACAACAACCAAGTCTAGTGAGCCTAAAGACTCAGCATGCATATATAGTAAATAACGAGTAAATAATATAGTAAAATTTGTATTAGATAAAATATCATGTCATGAGGCATAATGTGAAAATAACTTGTCATGAGCAATTATAATACGTGCATAACTGAACTGAAAATCATAGTGAAAATGTTTGCTCCTTGGAACCCTGTACTGAAATAGCATGTAATAATTTTCTGTTGAGATTATGGTCTACGCAAGTCGCCACTGCACTGAACTGAACTTAACTGACCGGTAACTGGCGACCAGATAATACAATGCTCCCATGACCGGTAACTGGCGACCGGGTGAAGTAATGAATGTCTGATCAGACTAATGCCACAGTATACTGGGTGGTACATAACTGAACTGACCGGTAACTGGCGACCGGATAATATAATGCTCCCATGATAGTGAAATGGCCACAAGCAATATCGCATAAATCTCAAAAATGAATATTTTATCTTTTTATGCACGTAATATAATTAAATGGCATAATGAAATATCCTGTATTATTTTACCACATGGATTGGATCGTTCCCAGGCTCGCTGCGACCTAAATTTAACATGAAAAATATTCAAATGATTTTCTTTACCAAACTTAGTAATTGAATCCAAAAACGAGACAATTACGCACAACGACTTCGTATTTAATCATGACTCCGAGCCAACCCGAACCAACACCGAACAATCATTTAGTCATGATTAAAATACACTTAAAATGATGAAATAATGCTCCTAAAATGACAAGGGCCGAAATTTTGGTGAATGGAGGCCAAAACATGAAACGCTCTTTCGAGAGTCAATTTGGCACATCGCACCGTAATTTCTCGTACGACCTCAAAATGATCTGAATCACAAATGGACAAAATCATGACCTTCCCAACTCAATGAGGCACTGTCCAGTCCAAGGCCATAGGCTAAAAGCCAACCAAGAACTCGAACGAGCCACTGAACCGAAGCAGCAAGTTGCTGTCCACAAAAATACAGCAACTGTGCTTTGGTTTCCTTGCGTCGTTTGCGAGGCTAATGGCCATTGGGGCTTGAACCCCTGACCTAGAACCTCTTACCAACATCCTAAGGAATGATTTGAACCATGGCTAAGGGCCCTAGGCCAGCCACCATTCGCATCACACCATAACTCAACCGAAAGTCACACCCGAGAGCACCCTTGCATGCGTGTGGTGTTTTGCTTTGTTTGCTGTCTCGTGTCGTTCCAGTGGCCATTTGATTGACCATGGCACGATCTAGACATCCAGAGGTATGGTATGAACCGTGGCTAAGGGCCATAGGCCAACCAAGATCCACACCATTCCTCAAAACCGAATGTTATACTTGCTGAAAAATGAGGAAGCCGAAAGGGGGAAGGGGCTGTTATTGTTCTTTGATTTAAAAACCGATGCAACCATGGAACAAGCCTCAAAAGGGTGACTTGATCACGTCTTAGACATCACAAGGGGAGGTTCTAATCATGGCTATAGCCCTTAGGGCAGCCATGACCAGATCCATCCACCTTTGACAGCAACAAAGAAAATCGAATGCAAAAAGGGACACGCTTGGGAGTTGCTGTCATTTCTTGATTTCGGCTAGCATGGGACTCAAACCAATGGACAAATGTGTTCCTAACATGTCCTAGTACATGCCTAGGAGCAGCCTTGGGAGCCTGGAATCGAATCAATACATGAAACCATCAAAACAATGCAACCCGTGAAGCATGAAATGGAGTAGCCGAAATTCTGCACTCATATTTCGAAAATAATATGGAAAGATTTCGGTTTGATTGAAAGATCATGATCATTCAGTGCTTAAAATTCATAATACAACTTGATTTAAGAGCAAGGAAGAACATATGCATGCCTGGTTTCGTTTTGAAAAGAAACGAACGAACGCAACGACGCGGCGCGGAGGAGATGGAACGTTTTGCTACCTTGCTTTCTTTCTCGGTTTTCTCTCCTATTTCTTGCTATGATGCTCACGAATTTTCTACTCTGAAATGCTCTGAATTTCGGTCATGGGGGAGGGAAAGTGATGGTTAGGAGAGTGAGGGGAAAAGGTTGCAATATAGGTGGGATGGCAAGACCAAGTCTCATCTCTTTTGAATTTTGAATTTGGTTGATATCAAATGATTTGTTGGGGAGGGAAATGGATGAGCAATGACCGATTATTCCCATGCTAAACTAGTCTAGGATAATGATCTAAAAATAAATAAAGGGTGGTAAATAAATGAAGGGGTTATCATGTTAAGAAATGGCAAGGAATGGGTCAAAGGTTGAGTTGGCAAGGAATTGATTAATCTTTTAAGGGTGGCCGAAATTCCACAATTTAATGGAGGGGAAATATTGTTTGGATTAGTAAATTTTTTTAAAACTTAAGAGCCTTACCTATCCTTTAAATAATTTAGTGAATTAACACCTCAATTAAGAGACCTAAATGAACTTATTTCCTACTCACCTCAAGTTACTAAAATAATTCCTTAAACCTCATTTTTAACTTAAATCATTTTACTAGCTAGCTAAAATAAACTCTGGGAATGATTTCTTAAAGCTTAAATTTTATCTCAAAACTCCAACTCCAATCCGGCCTCACTGAATTAACTGAAAAGATAAAAATTAAACTACTGCATAAAATAATTAACTTTTAAAGAAAAGCATATAAATACTCATGCAATAAAAATCATTTTAATTTAAAATACTAGAATTATGCATGGCCTATACGTAGTCTAATTTACGGGTTCTACACAAAAAATACTATTACAACTACATGGCAATAATGAAATTTTTGACATTTCCTCTCATTTGGCCTATAAATAGAGGCTTTGTGATAGCTTGAGCAGTAGCATATCCCATTGTAAAATATATTTTGTGTGTATAAAAGTTCTAAATTTAATATATTTTCTTTCCCAACTATGAGTGATGATTTTAGTGTGGATCAAAAGTAAGCTCATGGCAAGCTAAATCTAATATGACAAGGTGAAGAGGATGAATTCTTGGTGAAGTAAGATTGTTTATATTTTGTATATTCATTCTATATTTCTTTTCATTTAGCTAACTTCTTTTTATTGTAGGTATAAAAATGAATTATTTGTTGTTATCAATTCACATCAAATATTGATACCAAGCGTCTCCAAAAATGGCTGCTGCCAATGCCTCTGCTGAGGAATTGGCTAGGCAAGAGAAATTGTGGGACCATGATCTACAAGTTAAGATCTATACGCTAGGTTTTTATGTTAAACGAATTGCAGAAGTTGTTTAATGAAGCTGTAAATGCTTCTGACATTTACGGTCACCTGTAAGAGTTGTATGGTGAATAAACACGTCTATTAAGACATGCTACTGTCAAGGACCTCATGACATCACGCCTGCGAGAAGAGACATCGGTCCATGCGCATACTGTAAAGATGATTGGGCTCATCGAGAAGCTAGTGAACCTATATGTTTATATCCACGACTCGATTTCATCGAGCTACCACCTAACCATCATGGACCAGACCCTCACTTGAGCCTCCTGGACCCTCGCTGTCCTAGCCTAACCCAGCGCACCAGCCACGAGACCAGCCCTTTGCGCACCTGCACCAAAGCCGCGCAAGTTCCCTCATGCTATGATCGAGCCACCCTGGACCCAACCTTGACTAGACCCTCTTGGACTCTACCTAGACCACCCCTAGACCATGCTTGACCAGCCCAGCCAGCCTCAACCGAGCCACACCCTTTCCCGAAGCTTCCCCAACACGCATGGGGAAGAGTCCTAATTCATGTGGACTCTTCCCTAGCCACTGCACTCGAGTCCTAGCCATGCTAGGACTCTTCCAAACCCTTGACCATGTCCAGCCCAGCCTTCAGCCAAGCCCTGGCCGAGCCACTCGTAGCCATGCACCGAGCCGCTCACTTATTTCACATGGGAACCATTCGAAACCCTAGGTCTCTTCTCCCTAGCCAAGCTCGGTTCTAGCCTTTGTTTCCACCATATATCGTCCACATTTCACACATTAAATATCCTACGTTGGCAGCCAATCCCTTGGAAATCATAACGTTTTCCAAATAAGCGTAAAATCGTCGAAACATTGAAAATAATTATCCTTTCGTTAAACAAATCAAGCTTTAATATTTTCATGCAAAAATAATTAAAACAAGCATAATATGGATTGAATGATGCGTCAAAGGAATTTAGAAACAATAACGCTCGAATATACGATCGTTAGCGTGGGGTGCGAGGAAGGATGAACGGGCAACGAAGACTCATTGTTTTCTCCATCTCCAATATTTTGATTTTTAGTGTGTGTAAATTGTGCGATTTTGGCTGCTATCTCAAGAAAATTACCTAGGAATCCTTTTTATAGATTGTAATTTACATGTTAATGGGCTTAAGTTTTGCGACTTTGAGTTTAGGAGCAATTGGGCCTAATAATCCTAGTTAAATTAGGCCCAATAATACATATTTAACTGAAAAATAAAATGTTATAAAAATTAATTTTCAAAAATAATAATTTTGATCTTTTAAAAATCCCTCGTTTGCCCAAAACCGACTTCCCGGATAAAATCGAGCTCGTCTCATAGAATTATTTGAATTCTACCATTTTCATAAAAATTTAATCATATTAATAAGCCTTGAAAATATTTATTTTAGCTTGGTCGTCCACAGTCTCCTTTCCCCCGCCTGTTATCGAATATTCGGATAATATCTCAATTCTCATGAAATCATGTCATCTAATCATTTAATCATGCAATCAGAACTTTAATCATGTATTATGCCTCATATAAGTATTTAAAATTAATTAAATAAAACAATCAAGCAATTTAGTTCATTTGCATGCATGTGGTTTACGTAGGTTGGCTTTTGGACATTACAAATCCTCCCCCCCTTAAATAAAACTTTTGTCCTCAAAATTAAGACTTACCGAATAATTTTGGATAGCGACTCCTCATCTCTGACTCAGTCTCCAAAGTGGCTTCTTCCTCAGAGTGATTCAGCCACTTGACTTTGACCATCTTTATCGCATTGTTCCGCAACTTTCTCTCTTGTCTACCCAAGATTTGATTAGGTTTCTCCTCGTATGATAGATTTGGTGTAAGTTTTAATGGCTCAAATTTCAGTACATGTGAAGGGTTTGACATGTACTTGCTGAGCATCGATAAGTGGAAGACATCGTGGACTCCTGCGAGATTAGGTGGCAACGCCACTCAGTATGCTAATGCTCCCACTCTTTCGAGTATCTCAAATGGTCCAATAAATCTTGGACTAAGTTTGCTTTTCTTGTCAAATCTCATAACACCCTTTATAGGTGCTATTTTTGTAAACACGTGATCACCTACTGCAAACTGGAGATCTCATCTTCTTTTGTCCGTGTAGCTCTTTTGTCGACTCTGAGCAGTTTTCATTCTACCTCAGATCTTGGTGACCATTTATGCGGTGTGCTGAACTATTTCGAGTCCAATCGTAGCCCTTTCTCCTACCCCATCCCAATGGATAGGTGATCTACATTTCCTTCCGTAGAGTTTCTCATATGGAGCCATTGATATAGATGACTGGTAACTATTTTTGTATGTGAACTCCACTAGAGGTAGTTTCGGTTCCCAACTCCTTTGGAAATCGATCACGCATACTTGGAGTAGATCCCCTAAAATTTGTATGACTCTCTCAGACTGAGCGTCGTTCTGAGGATGAAATGCGGTACTGAATACTAGCTTAGTTCGCAATGCTGAATGTAGACTCTTCCAAATCGATGAAATGAAACGTGTGTCTCTGTCCGACACTATAGACACTGGAATCCCATGCAATATGAATATCTCTCGAATATATAGTTCTGCATACTGTGTCATGGAAAAAGTCGTCTTCACTGGTAGGAAATGTGTTGACTTAGTAAGACGGTCCACTATTAGCCAAATGGCATTGAATCCTTTCACTGTCTTTGGCAATCCTACCACGAAATCCATAGTAATCTTCTCCAACTTTCACTCGGGAATGGGGAGTGGTCGAAGCATTTCCGCCAGTCTTTGTTGCTCTGCCTTCACTTGTTGACATGTCAAGCATTCCGCTACAAAGCGCATAATGTCTCGTTTCATTACCGGCCACCAATATAAAAGTTGAAAGTCCTTGTACATCTTGGTATTTGCGGGATGAACCGAATAAGGACTACTGTGAGCTTCAGTCATAATGTCAACTTTAAGTGAATCACCATTAGGAACCCATAGTTGACCTCGATACTTAACAATGCCATCCTCGACTGAATATAACATGTTGTCCTTCGATTCATCTCGCTGTCTCCATTTCTGCAGTTTCTGATCAGTAGACTGTCCGGCTCGAATTCTATCTCGTAAAGTGAAATACAGTATCAATGTAGCGAGATTAGGGGCCTGCAGGGTCCTGAGCTTTTAGGCACTGGCCACTGCTTGGGGTTTTAATCAGCCTGCAGGGTCCTGAGCTTCATCTGTCAAGATGCACAGATAAATTGTTCAGTGAACAAGATTTCAGTTGCAAGTCTTCAAGATGCACAGATAAATCTGTCAAGGTCAGCTGTTCTTCAAACGAAACTCATCCATGCTGGGACGTTGGTTTATTCAATCACCAGCTGTATTCCGCTTGAGCCATGTTTTAGTCGGCTCGACCAGTTGGGTAGTATAGGGATCAAGTTCAAGGCAAATTAGCTCGTTTCTTTAGCAAATTTAACTCACGATCCTTGCAGCAGTCAAGACAACCAGTTGGTGGTATATCCAATTCTGTCATACATAAACCGACTGATAACTGATTTTATTTAAAATATGCTATTGAGCGAAAGGGTTTGATTCGATAATATTATTGATTTCAAATGTAACGCCCCGAAAATTTTAAAGTCCACGCAAACCACGTGCATGCAATTATTAAATTCTCTTGTATTTTGATTAAATATTTTAATTGCATTAATTAATTATGTTGTGCATATTTGCATGTTTAAAATATATTTTTCTACATGGTTGCATTAAAATACATTTTTAAAAGGTTATTCGAGTTGCGATCGAGGAACGAAGACCGATGGCTTATAATTATAAAATATTTTTATTAAATAATTGTTTTTAATTATTTAAAATATGAATGTGGGTTTTTCTTATTTTTGAAAATATGGGGTTTGGAGGTGATTTTATACGCTGGGACGTAATTTTTACCGGTGTTGGTTTTTCAACAAAAATGCGAACATTTTGGCAACCCGGCTAATAAATTCACAAACTTTATTAAGCAAATTTATTTTAAATATTTTAGTTAAACACTAATGGGCTGAGTGAGCTTAATTAAATTTATTAAAGGGCCTAAGGCCTAATTAGTGGATTTTTATGCATTTAATATGTAAAACCTCACCCCAAAACCCTCACAAAATCGGCCACACACTTTCAAGCACACCAAAACTCTCCCAAGCAAGAAAAACACACGGCACACACTATATTTTTGAAGGAAAAATTCGGCGGAAGCTTAGGGAGATTAAAGCCGCGGTTCTCGTCCGTTCTTCGCGATCGTCAACGGGTTTTTCGTGCGTTAAATACGCAAAGGCATGCCATACATCTCCTTTTCTCATCCATCATATCATATTATTGATTGAAATATTGTGTGCATGAAGAACATGAAATATTTTTCAGAATTTTTGGTATATGGCATGTATAAATGAGAAAACATGATTTTTGAATCCAATAACTTGTATATTATTTGGTTAAGGGGCTTCCATGACATAAGGAAGGATCAAGAGTGGTTTACACCTGTTTTAGAGTCACACAAACACACCCTAAACACCACAAAAATCGGCATAAACAAGAACAAGCAACCGCGAGTTGCTGTCAAGGGGGAGGGCTCGGGGTTCATGCACAAGGGGGAGGGCTGGCCTTGGTTTGGGTTCAGGGCTTGGTTATGGGCTGATAAGGGTCAAGGGCAGAGTCTTAGCCAGGCTAGGACTCGAGCTAGGGGCGGGGGAAGGAGTCCTAGCCATGCTAGGACTCTACCCGTGAGATACAAGCACAGCGCGCAGGGTTGCGCCGCTTGTGCGGGGAAGGAGGCTCGGTCTGTGGTTCAAGGACCAGGTCCAGGCGTTGCACTAGAGTCCTAGGAAGGTGGGTGAGTGACTAGTTCAGGGTCTGGGCTCACGGGTAGGAGCCTGGACGCACAAGAAGAGTCCTAGCTATAAGGGGAGTCCTCAGCCAGAATAGGAGTGAATTGGGGTGCTTCGTTTTTGGCTTTGGGTGAGGTTTCCGTGGGTTTCCTAGGTCCAGTAGGGTACTCCAGCATGTTGGGCAGGTTCTGGTTCGTTATGTTCCGAGGGTAACTCGATACAATTAAGAGATGGCTCGGGGTCGAAGTTTAGGAGTCAAATAGGGTTTTAAAATAAAGAAAAATTTGGAAAATGGCTCACGGGGGTCGAGTCGTGATACATAGGGGCTAAAATAATATAAAAAGACTAAATTTAGAATTTAGGAATTTTATATTAAAGTTTGGTATTTTTCGTGACTAAAACACCGTTAAAACAATTAATTAAAGATAATTGAAAAAGTCTAACATTTAAGCCAAATAAAATTATGAAAAAATTCACGTAAGCTTAAATAATTATTTGGGACATGTTAGAGTCATGAAATCAAGAAAAGAGTCGAAAACGTAAAATGTTTAGTCCAGGGGTAAAACGGTCTTTTTACACCGGAAAATTAGTTAAGGTCATGGCAGTGCCCTAAATAATGTTTTTATGATATTATGATTATTTTTAAATGTTTATGAAATGTTCATGATTAAATTATGATTTTTTAAAATGTCTATTTGATTTTTATGATTTAAGGAAGACATTTAAAAGACATGTTGCATGTTTGGTTTCAAAAATAAAATGTTATGTTATGCATGATTTTTATAAAGTGGTGAGAATATAAATGTTGAAGGAAGTGAAGTGATTGTGAATAATTCGTTAATGATGGCGACGTCGTGAGGGTTATGGTCCCAGTGGGAGCCCGACGATCGTGTTTCATTATTACGAATATGAGGTTATGAGGTTTGAGGCAAGAATGGGAATATCTTGAGGGGAGAAGGCCCCAGAGGGAGCCCATTCATAGGAGAAGGCCCCAGAGGGAGCCCTGACGATCGTATTTCTATTCGATCATGTTAGGCCAGGGCCTAGTTGACCGGTGAGAGTGTTGCTGGTGTCCCCTGCCGCCCAGTACTGAGGTTTCACGTAGATGGATCCATCGTCATGTCATGTCATGTTGAGGAAAGTCACAATTAACGATCTGAATTCAACAAAGGAAAAGGAAAAGGAAAATGTTTATGATCATGTTAAAGGTTTTATGTCATGTTGAGGAAAAAGGAAAAAGATTAAGGTTTATTTATGCATGTCATGAAATTGTTTATGTTTAAAGTTGATGCATCATTATGAAGATATTTTTATTTAAAGTTTATGCATCATGAAAAAGTATTTTACGAAAATGTTCATGTTTGAAGTTTATGCATCTTCATGAAAATGATATTTTAAGTACAAGTATTTTTCACCGTTATATGTTGACTGTATTACGTATTACTCGTTATAAAGATTATGGTGTGTTGAGTCTTTAGACTCACTAGGTGTGATGGATGCAGGTGGTATTGAGGGAGGACTTGATGAGTGATTTGACTGGACTGAAGGCGCACACAACCCGAGGACCAGCGCTTCTACTTTTTCCGCATTATGACTTTTGACTCATGCTTTATGATTAATGATTTTTAAGATTATTTATTTATGCTTTTGAGAGATTTTTGAGAGGTTTAGTATGGGCTTTACTTTTCAAATTATTGCTTTTTAGGTTTGGTAAAATGTTTGACGATTTTATGCTTTAAAATATTTTCCTTTGGATTTTTAAATAGCAGTTGGATGGTTATTTTTAAAATGATGTCAAAAATATTTCATGGTTCGGCCGATGCTAAGTGAGGTTTAAAAAAAAATATTTTTCTAGTACTTTTAAAGCAATAAAAAGGACAGGACGTTTCAGTTGGTATCAGAGCAATGGTTCCTGTAAAGGGTTGTGCCACCATCAGCGCCAGAAAGATCAGTCGTCAAGCCTCGAATTTGTAAGTTTAAATGTTTTATATGATTTTTTGATGCTACCTGCATAATTATATGAATTATATGTTTACGTCACATGTTTAGTAGCTTCATGATAATATATGATTTATATGCTTTGGAATTTTTTTATACGTGATACGATATGAAATAAGAAATTATTTGATTTCAACGTATGTTGGCTTCGTGGTGGAATTGGACTATGTTGATTTTTGGGTTTTAGAATTGACGTTCTACTTTTTGGGCTATAAATTAATCGAGAATATTATGAATGCTTTGGGACACGTAGATTCTCTAAGAAAATACTGATGATTCGTGGTTACTAGTTGAATTAATTTTTGGGAATTGTAAGAAAATTGAAATTCGAGATTATAATAGTATAGCACTAATTCATTATGGTTTTCTTAAGTTGCAAATCGTAAATAAGGATTTAGAAGGAAAATTTAATTGGGATCAAGGAGACGTAAGGACATTCTAGAACTTAAGTTTGATCAGAGTAGCACAGCGGAAGCGTGGATTTTTGGGATAATAGAGCTAAGTATAAACTTTGGGTTATTAAGGATAAGCGAATTTCGAGGACGAAATTCAATTTAAGGGGGGAAGATTGTAACGCCCCCGAAAATTTTAAAGTCCACGCAAACCACGTGCATGCAATTATTAAATTCTCTTGTATTTTGATTAAATATTTTAATTGTATTAATTAATTATGTTGTGCATATTTGCATGTTTAAAATATATTTTTCTACATGGTTGCATTAAAATACATTTTTAAAAGGTTATTCGAGTTGCGATCGAGGAACGAAGACCGATGGCTTATAATTATAAAATATTTTTATTAAATAATTGTTTTTAATTATTTAAAATATGAATGTGGGTTTTTCTTATTTTTGAAAATATGGGGTTTGGAGGTGATTTTATACGCAGGGACGTAATTTTTACCGGTGTTGGTTTTTCAACAAAAATGCGAACGTTTTGGCAACCCGGCTAATAAATTCACAAACTTTATTAAGCAAATTTATTTTAAATATTTTAGTTAAACACTAATGGGCTGAGTGAGCTTAATTAAATTTATTAAAGGGCCTAAAGCCTAATTAGTGGATTTTTATGTATTTAATATGTAAAACCTCACCCCAAAACCCTCACAAAATCGGCCACACACTTTCAAGCACACCAAAACTCTCCCAAGCAAGAAAAACACACTGCACACACTATATTTTTGAAGGAAAAATTCGGTGGAAGCTTAGGGAGATTAAAGCCGCGGTTCTCGTCCGTTCTTCGCAATCGTCAACGGGTTTTTCGTGCGTTAAATACGCAAAGGCACGTCATACATCTCCTTTTCTCATCCATCATATCATATTATTGATTGAAATATTGTGTGCATGAAGAACATGAAATATTTTTCAGAATTTTCGGTATATGGCATGTTAAATGAGAAAACATGATTTTTGAATCCAATAACTTGTATATTATTTGGTTAAGGGGCTGCCATGACATAAGGAAGGATCAAGAGTGGTTTACACCTGTTTTAGAGTCACACAAACACACCCTAAACACCACAAAAATCGGCATAAACAAGAACAAGCAACCGCGAGTTGCTGTCAAGGGGGAGGGCTCGGGGTTCATGCACAAGGGGGAGGGCTGGCCTTGGTTTGGGTTCAGGGCTTGGTTATGGGCTGATAAGGGTCAAGGGCAGAGTCCTAGCCAGGCTAGGACTCGAGCTAGGGGCGGGGGAAGGAGTCCTAGCCATGCTAGGACTCTACCCGTGAGATACAAGCACAGCGCGCAGGGTTGCGCCGCTCGTGCGGGGAAGGAGGCTCGGTCTGTGGTTCAAGGGCCGGGTCCAGGCGTTGCACTAGAGTCCTAGGAAGGTGGGTGAGTGACTGGTTCAGGGTCTGGGCTCACGGGTAGGAGCCTGGACGCACAAGAAGAGTCCTAGCTATAAGGGGAGTCCTCAGCCAGAATAGGAGTGAATTGGGGTGCTTCGTTTTTGGCTTTGGGTGAGGTTTCCGTGGGTTTCCTAGGTCCAGTAGGGTACTCCAGCATGTTGGGCAGGTTCTGGTTCATTATGGTCCGAGGGTAACTCGATAAAATTAAGAGATGGCTCGGGGTCGAAGTTTAGGAGTCAAATAGGGTTTTAAAATAAAGAAAAATTTGGAAAACGGCTCACGGGGGTCGAGTCGTGATCCATAGGGGCTAAAATAATATAAAAAGACTAAATTTAGAATTTAGGAATTTTATATTAAAGTTTGGTATTTTTCAGGATTAAAACACCGTTAAAACAATTAATTAAAGATAATTGAAAAAGTCTAACATTTAAGCCAAATAAAATTATGAAAAAATTCACGTAAACTTAAATAATTATTTGTGACATGTTAGAGTCATGAAATCAAGAAAAGAGTCGAAAACGTAAAATGTTTAGTCCAGGGGTAAAACGG
This sequence comes from Primulina tabacum, assembly GCF_025594145.1. Lineage (NCBI taxonomy): Eukaryota > Viridiplantae > Streptophyta > Magnoliopsida > Lamiales > Gesneriaceae > Primulina > Primulina tabacum. The sequence continues at coordinate 15,312,137 of NC_134559.1, forward strand.
TCTTTTTACACCGGAAAATTAGTAAAGGTCATGGCAGTGCCCTAAATACTGTTTTTATGATATTATGATTATTTTTAAATGCTTATGAAATGTTCATGATTAAATTATGATTTTTTAAAATGTCTATTTGATTTTTATGATTTAAGGAAGACATTTAAAAGACATGTTGCATGCTTGGTTTCAAAAATAAAATGTTATGTTATGCATGATTTTTATAAAGTGGTGAGAATATAAATGTTGAAGGAAGTGAAGTGATTGTGAATAATTCGTTAATGATGGCGACGTCGTGAGGGTTATGGTCCCAGTGGGAGCCCGACGATCGTGTTTCCATTATTACGAATATGAGGTTATGAGGTTTGAGGTAAGAATGGTAATAGCGTGAGGGAAGAAGGCCCCAGAGGGAGCCCATTCATGGGAGAAGGCCCCAGAGGGAGCCCCGACGATCGTATTTCTATTCGATCATGTTAGGCCAGGGCCTAGTTGACCGGTGAGAGTGTTGCTGGAGTCCTCCGCCGCCCAGTACTGAGGTTTCACGTAGATGGATCCATCGTTATGTCATGTCATGTTGAGGAAAGTCACAATTAACGATCTGAATTCAACAAAGGAAAAGGAAAAGGAAAATATTTATGATCATGTTAAAGGTTTTATGTCATGTTGAGAAAAAAGAAAAAAGATTAAGGTTTATTTATGCATGTCATGAAAATGTTTATGTTTAAAGTTGATGCATCATTATGAAGATATTTTTATTTAAAGTTTATGCATCATGAAAAAGTATTTTGCGAAAATGTTCATGTTTGAAGTTTATACATCTTCATGAAAATGATATTTTAAGTACAAGTATTTTTCACCGTTATATGTTGACTGTATTACGTATTACTCGTTATAAAGATTATGGTGTGTTGAGTCTTTAGACTCACTAGGTGTGATGGATGCAGGTGGTATTGAGGGAGGATTGATGAATGATTTAACTGGACTGAAGGCGCACACAACCCGAGGATCAGCGCTTCTACTTTTTCCGCATTATGACTTTTGACTCATGCTTTATGATTAAAGATTTTTAAAATTATTTATTTATGCTTTTGAGAGATTTTTGAGAGGTTTAGTATGAGCTTTACTTTTCAAATTATTGCTTTTTAGGTTTGGTAAAATGTTTGACGATTTTATGCTTTAAAATATTTTCCTTTGGATTTTTAAATAGCAGTTGGATGGTTATTTTTAAAATGATGTCAAAAATATTTCATGGTTCAGCCGATGCTAAGTGAGGTTTTAAAAAAAAATTATTCTAGTACTTTTAAAGTAATAAAAAGGACAGGACGTTTCATCAAATGACGTTCATCTTAGATATATTTGAAATATATCACAGTAACTATTAAAAACACTTGATTTCTGTTATAATTATCTCACATTGATATATTAAATTAATAAAGAGTAAATTATAAACTCAAGAAATTTACACTATCCAATAGTAAAACCTTTTGGACGAAACGTTGGGTTTATAAAATCAAAAAAATTACATCACCTAGTGGTTTAAAAACGTATATTATTCTAATCCATAAGGGAATTGAAAGTCGAAGTGAATCCAAGTCAACCATTTAGCCTGAAAGATGTGTGGTCTATTTAGTCATTTGCCCATGATATTTGGGCCACAAAAGCCTTGTAATTTATGGACCCTATTGGGCTACACATCCATCTTACTAATAATTTAATTTTAGCCCATCAATTTCTGGTCCAAAGTTGTGAGCGGTTGAATTAAATATTTTTCACTAAATATTTAATAAATCCCTCGATTTGATGGGTTTTTTATAATTAATTTAACTTTTAAAAAATATTTCAAAAATAATTTTAAAAAAATTTCAAAAATACTTCAATCCGTGCTTGGTAAGCACGGACGCTGCTCACGTGGAGCGTCTGTGCTTACCGAGCACGGAGATGCTCAACGTTGGAGTGTCCGCGCTCCGTAAGCGAGGACGCTCCAACGTGGCGCGGACGCTGCCACGTCCGCCCACCTCTTATTCCTTATCCTTATCCCTCCCCCTCACATTCCTTATCCCTCCCATCACTCTCTCCTTTTCATTTTCTCCCTTCTTCCTCCTTCTTTTACGCATCCATTTCTCAATCGCTCTCTTATTTTCTCCTTTTCAGAAGATCGACAACCTTTTTAAGAATGACAGATAATCGAACTCCAGAAGATCCCAGTGTCTTATATTTACAAGCGACACATATGTCGTCTACTGTTTCTTCCGTAACAGTTGATGATATTGTCAAAGTAAAGAGGTCAGACAATTTGATTTGGAAGTTGTACACCGATAATTACATACACAATCGTGTACTTGCATACTTGAATGATATGGGTTTTTATGGAGTTTTAGAATGTGGTTCACAAATTTTTGATAATCATTTGATTACTTCTCTTGTTGAACTTTGGCGACGCGAGACACACACTTTTCATTTTACATGTGGTGAAGCAACAGTCACTTACAAGATGTTTCAATAATTTGGGGTCTAACAATTGATGGTGAAGCAGTCACTGGAATAGATGTGTCACATAAAGTTGAGGAATGACAACACATCTGTTTGGATTTGTTGGGATTTCTGTCATCATCAAAACATTTGAAAGGTGGTCATTTTTCTATGACTGCACTATACGATCATTGCATATCTAACCTTGTTAATGATGATACTTCAGAAGTAGATGTTGTGAAATATACCCGTTGTTTAGCGTTAATGATTATTGGAGGAATAATGTTCCCTGAAATATAACCATTTAGCCTGAAAGATGTGTGGTCCATTTAGTCATTTGCCCATGATATTTGGGCCACAAAAGCCTTGTAATTTATGGACCCTATTGGGCTACACATCCATCTTACTAATAATTTAATTTTAGCTCATCAATTTCTGGTCCAAAGTTGTGAGCGGTTGAATTAAATATTTTTCACTAAATATTTAATAAATCCCTCGATTTGATGAGTTTTTTATAATTAATTTAACTTTTAAAAAATTTTTCAAAAATAATTTTAAAAAAATTTCAAAAATACTTCAATCCGTGCTTGGTAAGCACGGACGCTGCTCACGTGGAGCGTCCGTGCTTACCAAGCACGGAGATGCTCAACGTTGGAGTGTCCGCGCTCCGTAAGCGAGGACGCTCCAACATGGCGCGGACGCTGCCACGTCCGCCCACCTCTTATTCCTTCTCCTTATCCCTCCCCCTCACATTCCTTATCCCTCCCATCACTCTCTCCTTTTCATTTTCTCCCTTCTTCCTCCTTCTTTTACGCATCCATTTCTCAATCGCTCTCTTATTTTCTCCTTTTCAGAAGATCGACAACCTTTTTAAGAATGACAGATAATCGAACTCCAGAAGATCCCAGTGTCTTATATTTACAAGCGACACATATGTCGTCTACTGTTTCTTCCGTAACAGTTGATGATATTGTCAAAGTAAAGAGGTCAGACAATTTGATTTGGAAGTTGTACACCGATAATTACATACACAATCGTGTACTTGCATACTTGAATGATATGGGTTTTTATGGAGTTTTAGAATGTGGTTCACAAATTTTTGATAATCATTTGATTACTTCTCTTGTTGAACTTTGGCGACGCGAGACACACACTTTTCATTTTACATGTGGTGAAGCAACAGTCACTTACAAGATGTTTCAATAATTTGGGGTCTAACAATTGATGGTGAAGCAGTCACTGGAATAGATGTGTCACATAAAGTTGAGGAATGGCAACACATCTGTTTGGATTTGTTGGGATTTCTGTCATCATCAAAACATTTGAAAGGTGGTCATTTTTCTATGACTGCACTATACGATCATTGCATATCTAACCTTGTTAATGATGATACTTCAGAAGTAGATGTTGTGAAATATACCCGTTGTTTAGCGTTAATGATTATTGGAGGAATAATGTTCCCTGATTATCAAGGAGGGTCTGCTAGACTAATATTTTTGCAACTTCTACGTGATATTGATAACGTCAAGTCTTATAGTTGAGGTAGTGCAGTTTTAGCATTTCTATACCATGAGTTGTGTAACGCGTCACGTATAGAGAAGACTACAATGGCTGGGCCTTTATATATCCTGCAGGTATAATTAATGTAACGTTATTATTTAACACAATGTTTTTGTTAATTTTGTTGAGCTATTTTTATTATTATAAGCAGATATGGGCATGGAGCAGGATTAAATGTGTTAACCCCGATCGAGATGGGTTCATTAGTTGTACCTCCCATTGATTCAGATGCTATTATTCCAGTTTCTCCATATGGTGCACGGTAATATTTAAAAATTATTGTGGTAATATCAAATTTATCTCTTATAATTTTTTGATATGTAATTGTTTTTGTTAAATTGTAGGTGGAAAATTGGATTTAGCTACACACATTCGCCAACACATGCTGTAAGAATTATAAGGGATTCTCTAGATCGTATGAATCATAATGAGGTATTATACAATTTTAATATTTAATAGTGATTAAATGAAGATTTTTTTTGTTTTGATTAAATGCATTTTTAATTTGAACATTTCTTTTTTTTTTTTACAATTTAATTGGATCATTTACCAGAAGAATGACATAGATGTGAAGATGATTATTGATTCATACGACAAAAAAATTTGGCAATGTGTTTGTCCCCTTATTTGCTTTGACATCGTAGATATGCATCGTCCTAATCGGGTGATGCGACAATTCCGAAGACGACAATCAATTCCAGTGGCTGCCGTGGACAATGATGACATGCATAATATCACGAGAATAGGTCATCGAAATACCAATTGGAGAAAATATCATCAAAATTCAATTGAGTTGTGGAATAGTAGGTTGAGATATGTTGCTAAAGGGGTATGTCATGGGCGATCAGGAGGCTCTTCCCCAAAAAGCTTGTTGAGGTATGTTGCTAAAGGGGTACCTCTATCCGGATTGTAATAGCTTGTTTGCACTCCAGAAGGTATATCGACAGAATCAGGAGGCTCTTCCCCAAAAAGTTTATTGAAAAATGATGGCATTTCAGAAGTGATTGAAAGAAATGGTACGGTCTGCCTCCGTAATGTGGCACGAGGTTGTTGTTGAGATGATATCCCCTCATCGGGATTTGTAAAAGTATTCACTTCATCATCATCATTCATTTCTTCTTCTTCAGACTCGCTATATGACATATCGGGTTCAGAATCAGTCCTCCAAATATCATCATTAGTGGCCAGATCTGGACAACGATAACTGATATCTAATGTTGGATTCGGCAATTATGGAGCATGATTTTGTTCCGACGAGACATTGATATATTGATCCCAAGACCCACTTACATCATCGACATTTATAGTACCGAGTCCTTCAGTAACCTGTGGAACATAAGATTCTTGATCCTGGAAACCACCATATGTAGAAGTACCGGGTTGGTTATTGAAACCTGAATCGGATGCATGTGGAACGTAGGATTCATGATCATCAAATCCAACATGATGCTCAATTGAATTTGCTTCCACGTATAAATGCAACACATGTATATTTTCACATTGCATTATAAACTGTAAAACATCATCATCAACGAGATTGACTTGAATTTCATGCCAAGATGATCTCTCAATGAATGAATATTTTGTTAACAACTTCATAGAAAAGTTGGTTGGATCGATTCCTAACATTTTATGCACAACTTCAACCAACTCCAACAAATTAATAAATCGTAATACTCATATCGGTCTAAAAAATAGAATGCTATATTCAACCAATCCATTATCGATAACTACATGACCATCAAAATATAAGAGTACATCGATGTTAGGCATTTTGCCAATGAAATTTGAGAGAAAAATTAAGATGAAATTGATATCTCCTTCGTCGAAGTTATCATCAATTATATACCAACAATGTTGAAGACTATTTAAATTTGAATTATTTAACTTGACGTGAAAATTCAGAAGTTCAGTTCACGTGAAAATTCAGAACTCCAGCGTTCACGTGAAATTTCAGAACTCCAGAGTTCACGTGAAAGTTGACGAAATGGACGGCCACAAATAATCGAAAAATGAGAAAGAAAAAAAAATATACAGAGTCCGTGCTTACAAAGCATAGACACTGGCTCCACGTGGAGATGGTTCGTGCTTCGTAAGCGCGGACGCTCCACCGTGGAGGCACCGTCCATGCTTACAAAGCACGGACCATCTCCACGTAGTCATGGTCCGTGCTTCGTAAGCACGGATTGAAGTATTTGTGAAAAAAAAATTAAATTATTTTTGAAATATTTTTAAAAAATTAAATTAATTATAAAATAACCCCGATTTGATGATACCCAATACAAAACACTAGATCTAAATTACTTGACTCCACATATATCTTCATACCCTACAATTAATATTATGACTTTCCATGCAATAATAATACCTCATAAAATTTAGAAACATTTAATTTTTTAACTTAAAATTTTAATTAATAATCAAAATTGAGGGGTCAAATTTATCTTTTAAAAAAGGGGGTGAATTTGCTTTAAATCCAAAAATCAAACTTAATTTTGCAGGAAAAAAATGTATTTGTACTCATAGATTCAAAAAAATAAAAAATTATGTATTTTCCGGATCCACATGTTTTTCGCGGAAGAAAATTTATTCAAAACATTGAAAATTTGATGCTAATATATAATATTTGAGCATCAACTATTTAATATATGGTACAAAAGATAATATATTGAGTAAAAAATAAGAACAAATTTATTAATATCAACATTTTTTACACATGTTTGAGCACTAAAAAAATCACGTATTAATACCAGATCTAAAATAATTGGTAATCAAATATCATATATTAATATAATATTTTAATTTTTTGTCCTTATTTTTATCCGAAAAACAATATGTCATTAATATCAATACTTACTATACATATTTGAGTACTAATTAATCATATATTAATATCAGATTTGAAACATCTTATCCTCAAATATAATTTATTAATATCATATTTTTATTATTATGTACCAATTTTATCCGAAAAAATAGGTGAGTTCAGGTAATACATGAACATTTTTTATAGATCAAGAATAAAAATATATAATTATTCTGACAAAAATTGAATATAAATGTAAGAATTTAATGCAAATTTATTCCTAAAATGAAATCACATCGAAAGAGTAGGATTAAATATTTATTTGTAGAAAGCCTTCTTCGAATTTTACCCATCAGCCTGTCCTTATTATATATATATATATATATACACTCTGTGTTTGCGTAGCAAATTCTAGTTCTCTTTGTCCGCAGTCGATCAGCATTGTGAGGTTTGCACCGAAATTTTCTCTCTTCAACATCGTTTATGTGTATTCGATTTCTCCATTCTTTTGAGTTACTTTGATAATAGTTTTCCGTATTCGTACTTCTGAACTTCAGTTGTAGTCTAATTTCTTCGCTGTTTATTTGGTTGTTTCTTGCGAATGCTGGAATTTTTACAGCTCTATTGATCAGCGTCTGCTTCGTTTTTTTCTTTTTTTTTTTTCCCATGGTTTTTAGGTGAGTGATAATCTGCGATGAATTTTGATCCGTAATTGTTATTTTGTATTGTAATGATATGGTAATGGCATTAAATAGGTCGACTCGATATCAAACAATTTTATGCCGATTAGGCGGGTCTACTGCAGTAAGTTATTGATTATTTGAAGATACGGATATTGGCTGGAACAAGTTGTAGTGTGTAGGGTGGGTCTACGCCAGTGAATCATTGAAGGAATTCAAAGTTGTCACAAGCAATATATAAGAGCAGTGTGTGTGTGTAAGAGCTTATTTTTGTACGAAAGCTTATCATTCATTAAGGTATATAAAGAACAGGTACCGACACTCTATGCTTTTACTTAAGAAAAAGATGTGTCGGTTATCACATCATTTGAGCATGTCGGCGAGTCCATTAATGTTTGTGCTCTTTTTTCTAATGACGGTTTAGGAACGATTTTGTGAATTTCGTTGATGGTGAAGTGTTATTTTAATGGTTTAGGCACTTAATTTTATGTCCATTACTGAAAGAATATATGGTGTATGGCATAAGACTTCATCATTGCGTGGTAAGATTCTGTAAATTCCTCTCGCATATAAGAATTCAGGTGGTAAGGGGCTTATAAGCTCAGACAATTCGTCATGATATATCGAGTTAGTGTTACAGGATTTTTAGATTCAATTTGCATATATTATAGGATATTCTCAACCATGATATCGAGTTAGTGTTACAGGATTTTTAGATTCAATTTGCATATATTATAGGATATTCTCAACAGGTGCTTCTGCACTCTTTTTTGTTGTAGATAACAACTGTAATTTTGTTCATGGAAGATGGTAAACTGATAATATCTTCTCACCCACAACTATATGCATGTGAAAAATATATAAAATGCATTGTTTTTCTACCTGTACAACAATTTAACGAGCAAGAACGGGTCTTTAACAGCGGTTCTACAAGTACGTGGTCCTTAGGATGAGTATTTCCTTATTCCAAAATGTCTCCTGATTTTTCTCTATGATTATTCACTGGTTTTGAATCATATCCAGAGCTTCTTGGCGCGTCGTAGGGGAGACATCTGATCAAATGGAGATTACAAATGTTATGGAGTATGAAGCCCTTGCGAGGGAGAAATTACCAAAAATGGTTTATGACTATTATGCCTCTGGTGCCGAGGACCAGTGGACTCTCAAAGAAAACCGAAATGCTTTTTCTAAGATTATGTAAAGTGCCTCAGTAGTTCCTTTAGAATGCTTGCTGTATGCATTATCTTTTTTCTAGAGATTCATTAATTTTCCAAGTATAAGGAATAAAGCAAATATCATTTATCTGGACTGGCTTTGTTGCCAAAAACTAAAAAAAGCTCTATTTGTTGTATAGGTTCCGCCCCCGTATATTAGTGGATGTTAGCAAGATTGATACAGACACATCTGTCTTGGGCTTCAAAATCTCAAGTCCCATAATGATTGCTCCTACGGCTATGCAGAAAATGGCACATCCAGAAGGTATTGAGTATAAACAGCTTGGTAGCCAAATTTTCAATTATCTTGAGTTAACAATCATGTATGAGAAACATTTTTAAACACACGATTGTATGATATGTTATTGTAAATTTGTTGTTAATATGTAGAAACTAAATTTGTGCACGCAACTTCTTAGGTAGTGTTTGCAAATGCTTGAAAAAAAGTGATTATGAACTTTTTTTAAAAAATTGGCAAAATTTTGTAAAGGAAACGTCCATGATCACTTTTTTTAAAACATTTGCAAACACTACCTTAATAATGTACTTTATCTATAGCATTTCTGAAGCTGATTGATGCAAAACTTAAATCTATAATTTTCAACAAAGTATATGATCATGTTTCAAAGATTTTTCTAGGACCCTTAAATCTAAAAGCATATTTTGACATATATTTCATCCTTTATATGCATTCCCAAGTGCTTGAAATAATTTTTTAAATGGTTGCTTGATGCAGGAGAGCTCGCAACAGCAAGAGCGGCATCGTCGGCGGGCACCATCATGGTTCGGATTTTCATCACCTCTATTTTCTTTCTCAATGTTAAAGTTTCATCTTAGTCTTTGCCTGCAACACTGATTGAAACATTTTATTGCCTTGCTACTGATCGATGGTTGATGTGCTATATAGACGTTATCCTCATGGGCCACCTCTAGCATTGAAGAGGTTGCATCCACGGCACCTGGAATTCGATTTTTTCAGCTTTATGTAAGTCCAAAAATCATCATCCACTTCTACTTGTTGGCCATTCTGCTGATTCTCTGCTTGTTATTTTCCATGATAATATAGTATTCTCCCTCGTATCTAATTACTACCTCACAGAATGAGCAATTGGAATCCATTAATAATAGCCATGTTATATAGCACAGATCCTTATTTAAAATCGTAGCCTCAGAGATGAGATATATTTCTCTTTAAATTTAGGTTACCAAAGACAGAAGCATTGTAACTCATCTCGTCAAAAGGGCTGAAAATGCTGGTTACAAGGCAATTGCCCTGACTGTGGACACTCCAAGACTTGGGCGCAGGGAAGCTGATATTAAGAACAGGTCAAGTTTTTACTAAATATTTTCCTCTCTTGTAGAGATTCAAATTCTAATGTTAGGTTTGTTAATTGATCTTCCCGTTTGTTTGACTGAAAAATTTTATTTAACTTGTATGTGTATGTGTTTCCTCTTGCGCTAGTTTTGTCTGTTCATTGATATTTATTTTTGTGTAAGCAGATTCGCTTTGCCATATAACTTGACACTGAAGAATTACGAAAAATTGAATCTTGCCACGATAGATGAGGTAAACATGCTAAAATACCTCTCATTGAATAAATTTAGTTCAGTGATCTTGTATTTTAATCCCACCATCCTACCAACTATTTGTGGCTGTTTTAGACCAATGACTCTGGACTTGCTTCATTTGTCGCCAACCAAATCGACCGATCTCTTAGCTGGAAGGTAGGAACGTCATTTTCACCTGATGAATCTAGCGAAATTGCAGGAAAATCAGTTTTATGTTTTCTTCTTGATAAAACCTGACAGGATGTGAAGTGGCTCCAGACAATCACTAACTTGCCGATCCTGGTGAAGGGTGTGTTAACCGCCGAAGATGGTATGCCCTTTACTTCAGTAAATTTAATTTTTTTCAATGTTTCTTTACCTTATATTGGTGCCCCTCGTTGATGTCTTATTTGAATGTATTTCAGCCGCCCTAGCTATACAAGCTGGAGCAGCCGGAATCATCGTATCCAATCACGGAGCTCGACAACTTGATTATGTTCCTGCGACCATAATGGCCTTGGAAGAGGTTATAAATACTTGTTTTGTTTATTGCAATTCCCTATTAAGTTTGTTACTCTTGGACAGTGGCTCAAGGGAGGGGGAGACCAGCAACCACGGTCGCCTCCATTTCTCTTGACCTTTTTAATACATGCATGATTCTTGTAGACAATATAGAACACTCCTTAAATTATGAATTTTGGCTCTGCAATGCCTTTGTGGGTTGTTTGATATGTAACCTGTTGTTAATCGAACACACAACATTTATTTTCTCATTTTTGCGAGTTGAATACCTTTGCCCAAGGTGGAATTACATCTGTGTCTGTTAGTTTGTTGATAGTGTTTAGCAAGTAATATAATGATTCCAAACTTGAGAAAATGTTTCTGGTTTACACAGCCTTCTCCAGTATACTTTGTAGCCAGTCCAGGTTCAGACATTTTAGTTTGGAAACTTGCAGGTTGCAAGAGCAGCACAGGGCAGAGTTCCCGTTTTTCTTGATGGTGGGATTAGGCGAGGAACAGATGTCTTTAAAGCATTAGCCCTTGGAGCATCTGGTGTATTCGTAAGTATTGAAGGCACGGCTTCTACATATGACACCGTCAAACTTAGTGTTTAATTCACAAGTTCTCCTTCACTTATACTTCCTACTTCTGATTAGAACTTAAAACTTCGTGTTGTACATACTACATATACATGACCAGAATAAATTTACCTGGAATCCGCATTAAATTCAATATTATTTAAAGTTAAGAACCATCGTCGTTGAGTCTTACAATAAGCTAACAAAATTTTTTTCCCGTTGGCAATGGATACTACAGATTGGAAGGCCAGTTGTTTTCTCATTAGCAGTTGATGGGGAGGCAGGTGTACGAAAAGTTCTTCAGATGCTGCGCGATGAGTTCGAGCTTACCATGGCATTAAGTGGTTGTCGCTCGATCAAGGAGATCACCCGTTCTCGTATTCAGGTGCCGGGTGACACACCTCGTGTTACCTCTAGATTGTGAAGTCCGAGTTTGTGGTGGAAGTACGTACCAGTCATTATTAAAAATACCAGTTTGCTGATTAATAATGACATCTTTGTTATAAATCATTTATTCGTCATTTAATGGTTCGCCGTATTCAAGTGCGGTTTGGACCGGCTTTGATTTTTTGTTTTCCAAATGAAATACTTTGTGATTGTTGAATAAATTATTTGAATTATCTAATCTAGCCATTATATATATATGAATAAATTATTTCAATTATCTAATCTAGCCATTATATATATATATATATGGGCTGTATCAAGCATTTGAAATATGGGCTGTATCAAGCTTTTGAAATATTTCTGGCTAGGATTAATTCAATAGGCTTGTAACCAAGAAATGAACAAAAAGCCCAAGATCCCACATATTTATCCCACAAAAAGTAACACAACCATGAGATAAGATTTTTCATAGTTTTTTTAAAAATAAATAAATCATACACCAATTTTTATTTTTTTTATTCGACTAGAGATGATTAATGTTGCCGACTTCGGAGTTGGTCCTCCACGTGAAGGAGCTACGTGCAGGGAGTGCGGCATACAAAATTTGATGGAGACAATGCCTCAACTTCCACAATCATATATGCTTTTACGTTTTGGTTTGTGAAATATAATATATTTGTGTTATTTGTAGTAATACATGCTAACATGGGTATGTCATCAACTTCCAAAATCCAAGAATATAATTTAATTATTATGTATATACACCTCATTAAAGAATTTAACGTGGTTTTAATTAATTTGTCCCTATAATAAGTAAGTTTTTAAATAAAAGAAATGTCACTTTCATGTGCATTATTAATGTTTCTTACTTATAACATGGCTATTAAGGACTATTTATTGTCTCCATGTGGAATACAAAAGCATAATCTAGTTAACTAAGTCTTTAACATGCACAATCATTTTACGAATGAATTAAATAAAGCCGAAATAAGAAGTTTGCTTGTAAATTTTGTTTTTTCCACGTGTTTCATAATCTGTGTGAAAAAACAAATATATCAGTATATTTTGACCAAGTAAATAATAATTAGGTACTTTCAGACCGCAAAATATTTTAGGGCTTCTTAGTATCTGTGGTTTGTAGAAATGCTGGACGTACAAGCTACAAACTGAACATGAACAAGCTAGGAAGCCAACATGCATGTTTGCAACAAATTGAACCTGTTCAATGGACTCGTGTCATGTACTCGACAAAGCAACACGATAAAAAAAGAATTTAATTCTATAATAATTATCTTCTTCAACCTACCCACCAATCGTATGTGTATGTAATTATATATAGTTCGAAATGAGCATACATTTTTAAGAACAGCGGCACATATGGTCTGCGGAGAAAAGTTGAAACATGTGCTAATCTTTGAAAAAAATCACAAAAATATTCGATGTACTAGGACAGATTGGTCGGCTAATTTAAAATTGTTATCTGAATATAGAACGAACACTTTTTAAAGAGGTCCCTGAAATGTTTTCTGTACAAGACATTATTTAAGAGAACAAACTTGGGAGCTTGTCTCTTAATCTTTTGAGCTCGGGCTTTGTCCTCGGGTAATGCATTGTTCACAATGAACTTTATCAGAGGCGTCATCCAGGAATTCTCAAGTGTTGATAACGCTTCTTCTTCAGTAGAAAGGACCAACCGGAAAACATGCAAGATTTCCCGGGTGCTGACTTCTGACAAAGAAGCAGCCATTTTCGCCAGAGAATCTGTAACGACCCATTACAGGCACAGTGGACCGCCCATACAGCCCACTGCCCCGATCGACCCAAGGCTATCCCGTAGCTCAATTGGTACCAGGACTCTTGATATCAATGTACTTATCCTATAGGTCATGGGATCGAGTCCTGGGGAGGCGAAAGAAACCCCTTGGTAGGGAGGGGGAGATCCTATGAGTAACCCGTACGACGTCTATGGAAAGCCCGTGAGGGAAAAGGCCCTTTTGAGGGAGCCCAAGATCGGGATAGCCTTGGGTCGATCGGGACAGTGGGCTGTATGGGCGGTCCACTGGGCCTGTAATGGGTCGTTACAATAAAAGGCGTCTTTTTATTGTAACGACCATGGGCTATCCCGATCTTGGGCTCCCTCGGGGGCCTTGTCCCATCTTGGGTTCCCTCTGGGGCCTTTTCCCTCACGGGCTTTCTACATGCGCCATTACTCATAGGACTCTCCACACCAGGATGGTGGAGTGATACCTCCCCAAGTCTCGAACCCACGACCTCCTGGCATAAGTACATAGTTCAAAGAGACTTGGTACCAGAGCTGAACTGGTACCAAGTCTCTTTGAACTATGTACTTATGCCAGGAGGTCGTGGGTTCGAGACTTGGGGAGGTATCACTCCACCATCCTGGTGTGGAGAGTCCTATGAGTAATGGCGCATGTAGAAAGCACGTGAGGGAAAAGGCCCCAGAGGGAACCCAAGATGGGACAAGGCCCCCGAGGGAGCCCAAGATCGGGATAGCCCATGGTCATTACAATAAAAGGTGCCTTTTATTGTAACGACCCATTACAGGCCCAGTGGACCGCCCATACAGCCCACTGTCCTGATCGACCCAAGGCTATCCCGATTGAGGGCTCAATTGGTACAAGGACTCTTGATATCAATGTACTTATCCTATAGGTCATGGGATCGAGTCCTGGGGAGGCGAAAGAAACCCCTTGGTAGGGAGGGGGAAATCCTATGAGTAACCCGTACGACGCCTATGGAAAGCCCGTGAGGGAAAATGCCCCTTTGAGGGAGCCCAAGATCGGGATAGCCTTGGGTCGATAGGGGCAGTGGGCTGTATGGGCAGTCCACTGGGCCTGTAATTGGTCGTTACAGAATCTGCCATCACCGAACCATCATGGACCAGACCCTCACTCGAGCCTCCTGGGGCCTCGCTGTCCTAGCCTAACCCAGCACACCAGCCCCTAGCCATGAGACCAGCCCTTTGTGCATCTGCATCAAAACCGCGCAAGTTCCCTCATGCTATGATCGAGCCACCATCAAGCCACCCTAGACCTAACCTTTACCCGACCCTCTTGGTCTCTACCTGGATCATCCCTAGACCCTGCTGGACCAGCCCAGCAAGCCCCAACCGAGCCACGCCCTTTCTCGAAGCTTCCCCAACATGCATGGGGAAAACTCCTAAATCATGTGGACTCTTCCCTAGCCGCTGCACTCATCTAGGACTCTTCCCAACCCTTGACCAAGTCCAGCTCATCCCCCAGCCATGCCCTGGCCGAGCCACTCGTAGCCATGAACCGAGCCGCTCACTTATTTCACGTGGGAGCCATTTGAAACCCTAGGTCTCTTATGCATCTCAAATATTTAGAATTTTAGTGTGTGTAAAGTGTGTGATTTCGGCTGATATCTCAAGAAAATTACCTAGGAATCCTTTTTATAGATTTTAATTTACATGTTAATGGGCTTAGGTTTTGGGCCTTGAAGTTTATGAGTAATTGAGACTACTAATCCTAGGTAAATTAGGCCCAATAACACCTATTTAATTGAAAAATAAAATTTTATAAAAACTATTTTTCAAAAATAATAATTTTGATCTTTTAAAATCCATCATTTGTTCAAAACCGGCTTCACGGATAAAATCGAGCTCGTCTCGTAGAATAATTTGAAATTTATCATTTTCAGAAAAAAATTTAATCATATTAATAAGCCTTGAAAATATTTATTTTATCTTGGTCGTCCTCGATCTCTTTTCCCCGCCTATTATCGAATATTCAGATAATATCTTCAATTATCATGAAATCATGTCATCTAATCATTTAATCATGCAATCAGACCTTTAATCATATCTGCATCTTGTAAGAATTAAAAATAAATTAAATAAAACAATCAAGAAATGTAGTTCATTTGCATGCATGTGGTTTACGTAGGTTGACTTTTGGACGTTACAGAGGCTAAGGGATGATGAGACTTTCTAGATGATGGACAATGGAGCAAGAATTATTGCAAAGGCCACATGAGACGTTTATTTAATATTAAACAATAATATTAATTTGTTTTTTATAGATGTTTCATATGTTCTAGATTTGTTAAAAAAATCATTTCCATTTCTATACTTAATAAGTTGGATTTTCTTCTTTATTTGCCAAAAAATGTTTGCAATATTTACAAGAATGGATGTTAAATTGGAACAGACGAATTACAAAATGATCTCTACAACTTAAAAATAAAACATATTTCAATTAACGATGTCCAAGTAAATACAATATCAACAGCAAACAAAAGAAAACAAAATAATCTAAATCAAGCTCACTTGTGGCACGCAAGGCTATGACATATTTTCCAAAGAAAAATACACAAGCTAGTAGGATAGAACATGTTTGACATGTCAGAGATTAACTCTTTTGAAACATGTGAATCCTATCTAAAAAGAAAGATGAACAAAGTTCATTTTCTAGAGAAAATGGAACGTGCACATGATCTATTGACACTACAATAAAAATAACTTTTCACGGCACGACGTCAACGACGTGCTTTTAATACACGCCCTTGATATTTTTATGAACGAAGTTCCTCATTACGTGCGCTGTTGATATATTTACATCTACAGCACGCAATGAATGCACACTGTCATTGTTATTAATTATTTAGGGCGCATCGTACTTTACATGAGCGCTGTAAGTATTCTCAATAATAAGCTTCCGCCAAATCCCCGAATCACTTTTATTTCCTTGCCCTTATATTTAATTTCCTCCTCCATCGTCGTTGCTGCAGAGATTATAGATGTTTCCTGAGCTGCTCGTAGTAGGTGCTTCTATTTTATTTCTTCCTCATTGCTCGTCTCTCTTGTCTTGTTTCATCCAGCCCTAACAGCTCCCACGACTCGCTACCCGACCCCTTTCTCTGCTCCTACGATTTGATTCCAGGTATATATGCAAAACGCGAAAGTATGTCCTTCGTTTTACCCCTTGTATTTACAAATTCTGTTGGAGAAACATTTATTCATTTGTGAGAACTAAAAATAGTGAACCGGTCTTTTTGATTTGAAAAAATTGTTTATCGGGAGAGGAAGGGCACGCAATAGGAATTGGGGAGAAAGACATTTAAAAAGTAAATTAACGCTGTTTTAAAAAAAAACATTTGTGCATAAATGTAAGGTCTATGAATTTAATTCACGTAACCTGAATGCATGCAATCTAGGATTTTTACTTAAATTATGTGTTTAATTATTTTTGTGCTTGTTATGCATAATTCATGCATGATAGGATATATTTTATGAAATTTTAAAAGTTCATGCATTAGGGTTTCTAGGTGCATTTCGCGCTCGGACGAGGAACGAAGACCAGTGATTATTTTTATTACGTGAATAATTTTTTTATTAATTATTATAAGGTGTTTTAAAAGTATTTTTCAAGAAATGGACTTTGTTGGGTATTTTTATCTGCCAGAGCATATTTTTCGACGGTACGTAAATTTTATCGAATCAGCGGACTTTTTGAGGGTTCGGCTAATATTTTCAAAAACTTTCCAACACGAAATATTTTTCGGGAATATATTTGGATTTAATGAGCCTAATTTTAAGCTTATTGGACTTAAAACTCTTTTTAAACTTTTAATTTGCAATTTAGGACCCATTAGTTTATTTGTTAAGCATTTAAATATTAACTAATTAGCGCTAAACCTAATAATATCCACCCCACCAGTCTACACCCCTTCATTTTCAGAGTGGTCTCTCGGTTTCAGCAAAATTCCATCAAGAAAGTTTCGGCCTCTTCACAGGGCCGATCTTAATAATATTTGGGCCTGAGTCTAACTTTTAAAAACATGCCTCTAAATCATAATGTGTATTCATATTTTTTTTAGTCTCATAGCAATTTTTTAGATTAAATCAATACGTCAAAGACAATATAAAAAACTAAATGAATAAAAATATCAAACATGTCCAAAATGATCACTAAAAAACAACCCGCCTAAAAGATTTAGAGTTAAAAATACTAATCAAGTTTGTATAATCAAGTTGTTCAGTAATTTCTTTCTCAATCGATAACATAGTCAATCCATTCAATCTTTCTTGTGACATGGTTGATCGGATAAAAGTTTTGATGAGCTTTAACTTTGAGAAACTTCGCTCTGCACTTAAGTCAATGAACAATTTAATAAATAAATGACAAATAATTCAAATATAATCCACTTATTTTTTTATGGGAGCAATTCACTCACACCATCCCAATCTATCTATTTATTTACGTACTTATTGTCATATTACTGTTATTGCTACATAGAGATTCGAGAAAAAATATCATACAAATATATTATTAATCCTAAATTGTAATCGCATGATATGCTTGTAAATTTTTTGGTGCCACGCATACTAGATATCAAGTATTAACTACGGACACACACAAGTTTGCTACAGTTGTACTGTGCTGCAATAACATGAATAGAATACGTTCCACAAAAATCCAATCATCAGGGATCCTTTGTTAGAAGGTAAGTATGAAGCAGTTTAACCCTTTTCATATACATATGGAAACTACCAGGAAAGTAAATACAGAGGCAGACAAATAGCTCGTACGAAGAAAGAGAACTTGTCATACGTGGGACGAAACATAAAATATAAGCAAACAGAGACAACAAAGTCTGAGAAAGACTCGTGACCAAAATTTCGAGAAAAAATACTTTGAATTAAAACAGAAAATACATTACACATTGAAAGCCGGATAAGCATTACATCCACCAAAATTTCAGTCAAAAGCGTAGATTATATATACCACATAAAGCCCCGAAGAAAGTAAAAAACTACAATAAAAAATTAGAAGCCCGAACAAAGCAAATGCGAGAAAATAGACTTACAGCTCCTCTCGAGTCTTTCAATCAAACCTAGAGACGACGCAACGACTGGAGTCGATTAGGGCTTGTCTGGGCTAAACAAGTTCCATTTAATAAATACTTGGTTTTGGGCTTAACTAGTATTATATATAATAATTTTTTTTAAAATTTTTGGGCCCCAAAAAAGAAATGGGCCTGAGTCATTGGACTCATTTGCCTCTTAATAAGCACGGCCCTGCCTCTTCATTCCTTGCAAAAGAAATTCTTCTGGCGCTTCCCCGTTGCTCATTTCTTCGACGTTCTTGCGTAAGAATCATCAAGGCACGTTTGTATTCTCATTTTCTCATCACTTACGCTTCTTGCGTAAGAATCATCAAGGCACGTTTGTATTCTCATTTTCTCATCACTTACGCCCTAAGCATGCTGTAATATATGTATGTGTATGGTTGTTCTTCGATCTCTCACGTGGCTATGTTTTTTTGTGATGTTTTGACATGAAACTTGCATCGTGTGGTTTGTTACTCACGTTTTGATGTTTTGCGTCCGAGGGACTGTCGAGGGGTTGCTGAGTGCTGTTAAGATCGAGGTTATGATGTCTAAGGGTTGAGGTTGAGGTGTGATATAGTTTAGTCGGAGAATGATCGAACCTAGGCGGGATCGAGTGCTTGAGGTTTAGATATGTGGTTGAGGAACTCTATGCTGTGCAAGGGCATCCCGAGATCAGGAACAGATCACGAGGGGTCTGAATCACGGTCAAGGGTGGTTCGAACACAGCTAGGACAAGGCGGGGAGTCGCTTGAGCGTTGGGCGTGGGGTGATGTTCGGGTGCACTACATGAGGGGCCGGGGCTGCATGGGGCAGGGAGCTGATGTGGGTTCGGCCAGAGGGTTCTTAATGTGTTCTAGGGTGGGCCGATTCAGGGCTGGACCAATCGGTTTTGGGCTAGGGAGCAAAAATGGGAAGTAGTGCACTAGGGTTTGGAGGAATAAGAAGCCACAAAAATTCAGCAGTTGGATATATTAAAATTCGAAAGTTTAGGGGGATGATTTTTGAGGTTTTAGGACCTTTTTGATGTGTTTATGGGGTGGTAAAAAGTTTGGAAAAATTCTGTTAAGTTTCGAGTCGATTCGGGTTAAAACCGGGACCCTGGTCCAAGTTTTAAAACGAATCGTTTAAGTTATGAAATTAACTTGAGTTTACGTCTAGGAATGGTTTTAAATATGTTTTGGGATATTTTAAGGAGGTTGGTAAGCTTCGGGTCAATTTTAGAGGTCCAGGGGTAAAACGATAAATTTTGGGTTTCCAGGGGCAAAATGGTCATTTTGCACGCAGATTGAGATTTTGGTCCTGGCAGCGCCTTGAGTACAAATTTACTATATTTTAAATGTTTATGCATCATGATCATGATTTTTAAGATTTTATGAAAATATACGTTGACTGCTTGGATATAAAGAAAATTACATTTCTGTATGATTTTTATAAGTGATGTAAATGATGATGTTTTGAATGATGAGAATTAGTTGTGGCTATCGAAATATCTGTAAATGCATAAGACGTATATGTAAATGATGATGATGAGGCCTAGGCATAGTGGATGGGTTATCATGTCACTGATGTCCGACAGCCGACGGATACCGCGGTTCTATTTATGATGGATCTATCGTAAATGATGATGTACGATAGACAACTCTAATGAACTGAATTCACCAATGGAAATAATAAATAATAAATTATGAATGATGATTAACGATGAGCTGTTTTGACACGTCACGATTTCATATAACACGTTTACATTACGTTTTTAAAGATCATGAAAGATATGTTGAGTATGATATTTTTCACTGCTCTGTGCTATGTATAGGTATTTGTTATTTATGGTACAGGTGTGTTGAGTCTTTAGACTCACTAGGCGTGTGTGATGTAGGTGAGTTCGATATCGAGGGGACTGGAGGTGTTGAACTCTGAGTCGGCAGATCTGATGGGCGACACGACCCGAGGACCTCATGATTTTCTGTACATTTACGATTTTATGTTAGTGAGAGGATTTGAGCATTTTATACGCTATTGTACTTTACTGGTTGATGTTAGGATTTTTACTCGTTTTTGCTCCGTTATTGTGTTGGTAATTACTTATGATTATTTTTAAATGATTATTTTAAGTAGGACTGCATGCATGCAATTTATTTAAATGCTTAATTTCAAAATGTGAGCTTTTAAAAAAAAAATATTTCCGCACTTTTAAAACGGTAGACGTTACAAGAAAAATTAGCGGCTTGCATACAAAATCGACTGATTGGATTTAAGCGGAAAGGTAAGGGACGAAACTCTCTGTTCTTGTTAAGATAGTTTCAGGTTTGAGATTTAGATTGTTGCTTGACTTATTATTGTTCAACTAGTTATTATGAGAAGCAAAAACAATATTAGTTGTCTGAACTTTGTGTTGGTTGTGTGAATATGCTTCCTTCTCCCATGGGTATTCTACTACTTTTAATTAGATAATCTCATGTCCATGTATGAAAATCGCGCAACTTTGAAAGTTTTGTTTTATAATAGTAAGGTGGTGTAAATCATGGTTTTGCATAAGATAGCATAATTTATTTGTTCATTTATTGAAATCTGTTATGGATTGTTAAATCTTGTGTAACTTATAATTGAATGGAATACATGTTGAGATTTATAACTTTTAAAGCATTAGACTTAAATTTGATAAGGGTAAGACAGAATTGTTGTCGTGAGTTTTGCATATTTTGCTCGTTCCGTTTTCTTCCAGAAAACAAAATAAGCAAATAAATCTGGATATCTCTTGGAATTTATAAAGAAAACTCGTGCCTAGATGGAGCAGAGTGGAACAATTATGTATATAAATTTTGTTAGCGCATTTAGAGTATTTATGTCATTTAAAAATCTGGTAAAACAGATGAAAACCTGAATATTTAGCTTAAAATTTGAAGAACACATACGTTATCCTTAGTTTTCTCATCAACTCAAATGGATTTGAGACTATGTTAGAATAATGTCGTGTTTTTCATTTGGGTGTGTTGTCGAGTTGAAGTACGAAAATACTTGACATTATTCATGTTTGAGAAATTAGTGTTAGAGTAGATGCCCTGCAAGCCAACGGTTGGCTAGGGAATTTATTGACTCAAGTGTAATAAACAATCTTTATTTTAATATAATTTAACTTTTTATGGTCTTGTTATACTTTATCTGTATACCTATGCAAACAGCATAGATAAAGTCCTTGATTATGCTTTAATACAAATGAATCGTAATTTGATGTTGAAACTCGTTTGTAAATACTGCATATTCTAAATTCGTTCCTAGTCGATTCAGCCGTATAAAACAGGGATAAAGGTCGCTTGAGCTCGAGACTAGCATATGTGATGTTGTGTACTGCGTTTCTTGGTAAGGGGATGGAGATGTCCAAACATGCAGATGGGTAGTCATATGGTGATTATACCGAACAACCCTCCCTCGGACTTTCCAAGTGGTTATCATTCATCGAGAGGATAAGTCCGTGGTTATGATTGTACACCCTTAGTCATTACGACCCAGGACAACACTGAGGCTTTATATGCTAGGGCTGTGCTTTGACTTGTTTACCGGCTCCAGGAGAGATATCAGGTGGCGAGGTTGGGTACAGTTGCAACACATATAGGAGCCAGTGCAATGTAGTCGGGGATTCACCGCTCACCTGCGGGTATGGATATCCTATGTGATCTATGAAATAATAGTGCATGGAATCTCTAGCCAGAGTATGAGATGTATGTTGGAGAAGGAGTTCTCCAATAGTACACGCGATGCCACTATTATAGTTGTCACATAGTTATCGAATTATTATGCAACCCTCGATGAACCAATGGTTGCAGATTCGATCGGGATATATGAGATGAAGGGACCGTACTGTACATTAATCATAATCAACTGGTTCTTGCAGGCACTATCAGTGATACCTAGGGGATCATGGGGCGATGCTACTAGACGCTCTTACCATGATCCGATGGGTGCAATCGGAAATGAGTTCTGACATTCTTAATCAAGGTGTTGATGAAAAGAATGGGGCTAACTAGGGTAAGCCCGAATAAGAATAAATATTATTCTGAATCACAAAGAGTTGTGAACCCACGGCTAGCTGTATCCCTGAACCATTGAGGGTCACACAAGTACTGGATCATTTGTTCCCGTTGAGAGAATAAATTTAAGGAGTTGAATTTATGATAATTAAATTTTGAGAAAATAAATTCAAGAAGTTGAATTTATGATATAGTAAATTCAAGAAGTTGAATTTATGAAATTTGGAGAGAATAAATTCAAGGAGTTGAATTTATAAAATTTGATAATTTAATTTATTAGACTCAAAAGTTGGGTTTATTAAATATTAAATTTTGGAGGTGATAAATTCAAAGAGTTTAATTTATAATTTAAATATTAAATTCAAATGTTGAATTTATAGTTGATTTAATTTATTAAGCTCAAAAGTTGAGTTTATTAAATATTAAATCAAATATAGTGATAGTATGTTTAATGGGCTTGTATGAGTACAAATCCAACATATTAAATAATTAAAGTTATTAATGGACTTTGATTAATTATTTAAACTAGTTGGACTAGCCCAATTAATTAATCAAGCCCATTAATGTTAATTGTGGAATTTAGGTCAAGCTATTGTTTGCCTCCATTCTTCCAATGGTGATTCACGTGAGTTTCACAAAAATTCCTCCAAAATATTTTTGGCCATTTTTCAAGGAAAAGAAATTTGAGTCTATCTCAAATTTTGATCTCAACGTAGAAATTTCTTCCAAATTTTCTAGTGCAATTTGGAAGAGGAACAAGAGATATAGTCATGGAGGGAATTCACCAAGAGCTATCTCCGCTAATCCCGGAATAGTTGGAGCCGTGTGAATCGTTCACCAAAGATATAACTCTAACGCCCTATGAATATTTATGATAAAATCATACGAGCGCCCAAATCAAAACATATTTTGATTGTCAAAACAAAATAAAATTTTTTAAACTTTCGCTGTGTTTGGTCGTGTAGAAAACCGAGATCCAACAATTAGATGACTAGTTTGAGTTATTTTCATATTTGGTATCGTATCGGGATTGAATAAATATTTTTGACGATGTTGGTTTACAAAAAAATGAAACATGCACGGGAGATCTTGCAATACCAACTTACATATAATTCAATATACATAATTCTGAAATTATATATACATATAAATATATAACATCGTCAAAAATATTTATTCAATCCCGATACGATACCGAATAGGAAAATAACTCTGACTTACATATAATTCAATATACATAATTCTGAAATTATATATGTGTATATATATATATATATATATATATATATTTATATGTGTGTGTATGTGTGTGTGTTGGTTTGCTATTGGGAGTTAATTTATTTATTACTAAAGTCCGCATCTCTAGTTGAAGCAGTAATATTAGCTGCTGATAGAAATAGATGTTAGTTGCAGACTTGACCTTGATTTCAACAAGTTAACAATCTTAACTTCTGGTAAAGTAGCTCTTTCCTCTTTTCAACATGTTTTTTTTTGTTCTTTTTTTTAAGTACTGCTTCCACTGAAGACTGAAGCTATAACATTTTGGTGGAACTTTTCCAATACACTAACCATATGTATTTTCTCAATTCTAAAGTTAAGCTGTTTCTTGATTATGGTTGTTAATTTTGACTGATGCAACCCGGGCGAAACGGACGAGTCGGGTCAGGAACTCTGCCGGGTAAACTATCAGGATATTGAAGAAAATAGGAGTTAGACGCTGGGCTTGGATCATAACTTCTCGAGCTCCTTGAAGGATCTGTGAATAAGAAAATAACCACGTGAATGGGCGCCGGAGGGGAGTCCGGCGTGGCCACTCCGATGCTTAAGCCAACAGGGTACTTAAGCAATAAAACCAATGTAGCCAAGTGATGGCTGTGATGATTGGTGTGTAGTAAATGAGAGTATTAAATGTGAATCAGTATCTCAAAGATAGTAAATGCAAGTAAAGAACCTGATATTTATAGTAGAGGATACAATGATGACCTCGTTCTTCGTGTGAGAGCATTAATTATAATAGGGTGGCTGATTATACCCTATTGTTCTGACATGTCAAATCGCATACTTGTCACATCCAGGCCACTTGATTTATTGACCACTTGTAATAATGTCAGAGATAAATCGGCTATAAACACTGTTGATTGGCGGCATTAAATACTTCACTCATATCGAAGTGATCAGGGTGAAGTATTCCTTGGGATTTCTTATAAGAACATAAATGTATAACTTCTCAGGGAGGTTCTGCTTCGGGTGCTCTCGTGGCCTGGCCTCTGATTGGCCGGCCCTTCCGTGGGTTCTTCCAGCCACTTTCTCGTTATCCCGGGTAATTTCATGACTCGGGTGCCGATCCGTCCGATTACTTTATTGGTATGGTCAGAACCTCTTATTCTCCTACCCGGGCATTAACCATGGATATTATCCATAACCCGGGATATCTCGGGGCATCATCACTCCTAACTTAATTAGTCGAGCTAGAGTCCACTCGTTGTCCCGATTAGTCTCGTCGTGTGCCCGGTCAGGAAAATTGTTTGCTTACTCCCTTATTATTATTTTTTAGGCTGATCGTAGTATATGGACACGTGGATTATAGCTGACATAGGCCGTAGGATTTGTCAGAGACTCTTCTTTTTCCAAGAGAATGAATCATTATGACGCATTGATTCCTGGACCTGTCTTTTCGAATATCTTCTCGTCTGTATGAATATCTTTGCACTATTTCCGATGGATATCTGAGCCGTTGGGTCCATTATGGATTAATGGTGTGGATTGGCTTCACTCTCCTATATATATAACAACCATTCCTTTGTTTAATGACACCAACATTTATCTTCTAGAGAATACAATGGCAGGTGCAAGCGGCTCCAACACTCCTGATATGGCGGAAGAATTCATGAAAATAGCCCGGGAGAAACGAAAACTGGAACTGGAGGATGAAGTCTTCCATAAAATTATCCACTACTGGGAAAAGCTTCAGAGATTGAAGTTTCTTTACGAGACTGGGGAAGCTAATACTCCTAGACTGGTGGTAAAGCTGAATGAGTATCGGGAACGTCTGCACGTTTCTGAGACAGCTGATCTTTTCAAGGACGATTATGTCTACGAGCTGATGCTCTACAAGGAAAGGAAAATTCTGACGGACATTGTCGAATCCGACAGCTTCCTCAAATCGTCTACTGGAGAAGTAAATGGCTGGATGACCCTGTGGATGATGTTTTTAGAGGAAGCATATTATGATGTAGTCCGCAAGAATTTCTTTTTCTGAATAAAAGTTATTTTTGTTTTATATCTCCGTTACTTTCCCAGCACCCTTTCCGGAATAAAAATGCTTGTCCATTTCTAATTCTGTCGGGAATTTCAGTTTTTCTAGATATTGTATTTGTACTAGGAACTGAATAAAATAAATCTCCCTAACTGAGATGCCGGGAGCTAAAATTCCTCGTGCTATAAGATGACGGGGCCTCAAACCTCCCGGGCTATGATGTAGAATCATAATGACGCATGCATCAATATTAAATTCCTGTCGAAAAACGTTCCATATTTCGAGATGGATAAGGATGATGCTTCGATAACCGTGAACGTCTTCTCGTCTTACTTGATACCATTTACGAGGTGCATCCATTAAATGTCATGTGCCTATAAATAAGAGAATAGAAATGAAAGGTGAACATCAGTTCAACATGTCTTCAAGTGACTCCACTAATTGCAGTAGCACACACGTCTTAGTAACCAACGCAATGCGTCCTCATCTGGAGGATTTGAAGAAGACGATTGAAGAATTAATTTGGGTGAAGGTCATGTATACCTGGTACAAGGTTCAAGACCTGAATGATACCTACCGGAACGGTTTGGCTCCTACTCGAGCACAAAGAGCAAGAGCAAGGAAGTACACCCGGGAATTTGAAGTGGGTAGAGTTACAGATCTGGCTATCGACCAGGTTCTGTTACACATGATGCTGTGGAAAGAATGACATCAATTGGAAAAGATCTTAACTGCTGAGTCCTTCATCAATCTTCGGATTCATGAATTGACCGACTGGCTAACTGAATGGAAAATTTCTGTATCTTCAATAATGGATAATGTAACAGTTTGCCGAATCTTTCTTTAATAATAAACAATTATTAATTATCGTGTCTTATGTTTCTTTATCTCCTGCACGCAAATAGGTACAAATAACCAATAAACAATAGTATCCTGGTCTCGAAATCAAATGTCGGGTCTTCGTACCATCCGGGCTTATAAGAATATACCGGCCTCACATTATTCGAGACTGTAGATAATGCCGGGACCTTGCGTTTCCCGGGCTAATATGCTTCGTTGGTTAGTGTAACCGGTCAATCCATGAGGATTATTATGATGCATGCTTATTTATGTCGACGACAATCGTTTCATATTCCAAGGTTATAACACCTAGATATTCGTGTACGTCTTTCCAGTCTGCTCTGCTCTATATTCAAGACTAATCCTGACCGTTTATGTATTCAGTCAATGATGGTGATCAACTTTCCTTTTGGGTAAATAGGAAGGCGCTTCGACTGCCTAGGGCCTCTTTACCTTCTTCAACATTAAATGTCACCTTCCTATAAATAAGACGATATGGATGAAATGAGTATCAGTTCATCATGTCGAGCTCAAGTGATTCCAGTGTCTGCAGCAGTACAGTCTCTTCCATTGGTGCACATAGCCAAATACCAGCCGAGCTACGTCCTTACGTGGAGAATCTAAAAAGAACTGTCGAAGAGTACATCGAAGTAAAGGTTATGTCCACTTGGTACAAGATTCAAGATATTACCATCGCTTACCAGAATGTCCTGGCTCTTACTCGTGCACAGAGAGCAGTGGCGAGGAAATATAGGCGAGAGCTTGAAATAGCTCGAACTGCAGACCTAGCCACCGACCAAGCTCTGTTGCATGCTATGCTGTGGAAGGAGTGGCATCATTTGAACAAGATTTCAACCGCCGAGTCCTTCACCAATCTCTACTTTCAAGAGTTGACTGATTGGATGAATGAATGGCAGGATTATGTATCTTCTAGAATAGCTGTAATACGACGCGGACCATTTCCTTAATAAAAATTTTAATGTATCTTGCTACTTTATATCTTTTGTGAACAAGCCGGCATAGATTAAGAATCAATAAACAAGAAAACCATAAGCTATTAATTGATCGCAGGGTCCTCGTGCCACCCGCGCTTAAGATAATACGCCGAGGCTTCGTACCACCCGGGCTTAGGATAATACGCCGGGGCTTAGCCTTCCCTGATTACCCTTTTCATTATGTCGAACTCCACATCTAAGCCCCGGCGTATTATCCTAAGCCCCGGCGTATTATCCGCGCTTAAGATAATCGCAGGAACTGTCCGTATTCCGAGCAAGTGAATGACTATAATTTCTCGATTTGTGCTTACGTCTTTTCAAATATCCCGCCCAATGATGCCGCTCAATCTCCGAGGCTGATCTGGTCCGTTCGATCTGCTTTAGATCAACGATATAGATCACCCTCTTCCCCTATATATAGTATATGACTGGTTTTCAAAATTCACTTGCAAATTCCCTTGTAGCGAAGCTCTGCCAAATTCTTTTCTCGAGCTTTTCCGTCACGTGGGTGTTATTCCGGCGATCTTTCCGTTCATCGACAACCGGTCACCATCTCCATTTCTTCCTAGTAAGTCTCTTTTCCTCATTTACCCTTTTCATTATGTCGAACTCCACATCTTCTACGTCCGGCAAAAATGTCAGGGGCCGATCGAAGGATAACTCCCCGACCCTTTCTGAGACCTCCGTTCGCCTTCCAGTAGGCATTCCCATTTCCCATTCTCGACCCCTTAAAAAATTCAAAACTTCTTCTTCTCGACCTGCTGGTACCCAAGGCAAGGGAAAAGAGAAGGCCACAAGTCTCCCATGGTTTTCCACTGTGACTTCTACCCTTCGCCCGGGTAGTATAGAGGAGTTGAAATCTTTGGGCTCCATCCCTTCTACTTATGACATCAAAATTCCCGGACCGAATGATCACCCAGATACCCCTCCCCCCGGCTATCATGCTTTCTTTCTTGAGCAGCTCAAGAGTGGTCTACGCTTCCCGATACACCACTTCTTTGAAGGAGTTGCCCGATTTTTCAGCCTTCCCCTCAATCACCTCCACCCTAACGCTTTTCGTATTATGGCTGCTACTTTTGAACTGTTTCGTATGAAACAGCTTCTCATCAATTCTTCAATTTTTCATTATTTTTATTCTTGCCGGCTAAATGATGGGGTCTTTTCTTTTATGGCCCGGATGCATTACCGGTTCTTGACTGATATCCCTTCCTCTCTGAAGGGATGGAAGACAAAATTTTTCTTTCTTCAATTCCCGACTCTCCCTACCACTGCCTTGGGCTTTCTTTCTGCTATGCCTTCCCAACCCGAGCTTCCCCGGGATTACAAAATCCTCCCTCCCTTTATCCAAGCCTGGGGGGCCCTAGAAAAAAAATCTTATCTTTCCTCTGTGTTGATCGGGGGGGACAACTTGATTCATTATGGGATTGGGTCCCGGCCTGAAGACCCCGTGGACAAGATAATAGATGAGTTCAATCACCCCGGGTCGCAGGCTGGTAAAGTATTATCTTACCATTATTTTCCTTTATGTATCCTTCACTTGCTTGGTCATCTGACATGCTGTTTTTGTAATGCAGCCGAAGACATGATCAGGGCGGGTTTCCAGGAGGCCGCGGCTAAGAGAAAAGCCGAACAAAAAAGAGCTCGGGCTGAGAAAAAAGCTCGGAAAACTCAAGAGGAGGAAGAACGCCAAGCCCGGGCATTGGCTGAAGCCCGGGAAACTGAAGGACAGGGGGACGAAGCAGAAATGATGGTTCGTGAGGAACCCATTCTTCCCCAGGAAGAATCCGCCGTCCCAGCTACCGAAGAGGATCCAGCTCCTCTTAATCAACGAAAGAGGAAAGCCATCCAGGAACCGGTGGTGGCAGTAGAGGATGACGTCGAGGAGGTCTTCCGGTCTCCTCCTATGACAGGTTCTTCTACCGGGCCCTCTGGGGGAAGGCCTTGGGTTATCCCCAACATCTTCGGGGAAGATATTAGTGCGGACCTTCTTAAAATGATCCGGGGCCTTCTTCGTCCTGACGAGGTGGCACACCTTCAGGGACTCCATCCCAACATGCTTCTCTGCGAAGGAACGTCCCGGGTTTTTTCTGTAAGTTCAGGAAATTGTAACCCCCCCCTCTTTCTTCTCTCCCTTTCTTTCTCTTTTCTCGCTTTATCCCCAAGTTTGAACAATATTCAGGGACTGCAGATCCTCGTACATTCTTACGAGCGAGTAGCTAACGTAGCTAAAGGGGCCAATGCTCGGGCTACCTCGGCCCAGGAGACGCATGCTAAACTCCGAGAGGAGGTGGGCCGTTTGAGCGAGCTTCACGAGCATGTGTTGGCTCGGGAGAGGGCTGTCTGGGAGCAACAAATGGATTTGATACGGGCGGAGCTGACAGTGGCCCGAGCAGAGACACAAGCGTTAAGGGAGGAAGCCGAGTCCTCCCGTGCTCGAGCTGATGGTCTCCAGGCTGCCGTATCCCTTCTTAAGACTGCTCAGGAGGAGCAGATGACCAACTTTTTAAAATCTCCTGTGTTTAAGCTGATGTTGGCTAAGAAAGTCTTCCCGTACTTTGAACAGGGCTTCAACAAGTGCCTGGAACAATTCGAGGAGGCGGGTTTGGTCCCCCAGCTGACCAGGAAGATTTTCCAGATTTAGAGAAAGCAGCAGCCTCTCTCCCAGACGAGGAGGAGGAGCAGAACAAGGAGCAGGATCCCAAATAAAACTAGTTTTTTTTTTTTTGTTTTGCTCCCGGGTTCCGGGCACTCTGTAAATATCTTCTTTGTTAATGAGATCTCTTCATCGCATTTGATAACGGCTTCCCCGATATTCCTATATTTGAAAGTATAACCGGGGTACGGGTCCATCGGGCCAGGGTACGGGTCCCTGGACTTGAAAGTATAACCGGGGTACGGGTCCACCGGGCCAGGGTACGGGTCCCTGGACTTGAAAGTATAACCAGGGTACGGGTCCACCGGGCCAGGGTACGGGTCCCTGGACTTGAAAGTATAACCGGGGTACGGGTCCACCGGGCCAGGGTACGGGTCCCTGGACTTGAAAGTATAACCGGGGTACGGGTCCACCGGGCCAGTGTACGGGTCCCTGAACTTGAAATTATTTGAACGCTTTCTCGAACAATCTTTTT
The DNA here is from genome assembly GCF_025594145.1 of Primulina tabacum. NCBI lineage: Eukaryota > Viridiplantae > Streptophyta > Magnoliopsida > Lamiales > Gesneriaceae > Primulina > Primulina tabacum. The sequence goes on from NC_134559.1 coordinate 15,342,988, forward strand.
ATTTGATGTAGAAATCAGTAGATACAAGTATTTTCTACACATAATATCTCTTTAAATGAAAAGCGTTCCATGGCCTCTCGAGAGTTTGTCCCAGAGAATCTTCAAGATCATAAGCTGCACCAGAACTGATTCTTTGAATTATTTTGAAGGGTCCTTCCCATTTTGCTTCCAATTTCCCTACATCGCCCACCGGTTTCACCTTTTTCATGACCAAGTCCCCCTATCTGAAAGTTTCGCGCCCGACATTCTTATTATAGGATTTCATTACCCGGCTACGATAAGCTTCCATTCGAATGTTAGCTATGTCTCGCCTTTCTTCAACCAGATCAAGTTCAATGGCCCAGGACTGATCATTGTGATTTGGGTAGGACTCTATCCGAATAGAAGATTGCCCGATCTCCACTGGCAGGACTGCTTCTGACCCATAGACAAGGCTATAGGGTGTTTCCCGAGTAGATGATCGAGGAGTAGTTCGGTAAGCCCATAAGACACTTTGCAATTCCTCCACCCAATCTTTTCCTTTCCCGTGGAGCCGGGCCTTCAGTGCTTGCACGAGGATCCTGTTAGTTACTTCCGTCTGGCCATTAGCCTGAGGGTAGGCTACTGAGGTGAAGGATTGAATAATCTTCATTTCATGACACCAGGAGGTGATCTTTTTTCCCTGGAATTGTCTTCCATTGTCGGAAATTAGCTTCCTAGGGATGCCGTATCTGCAAACAATGCTTTTCCAAAGAAATTTCATAACTTCGTCTTCAGTAATCCTGGCTAATGGCTCAGCTTCCACCCACTTGGAGAAATAATCAATAGCCACTAGAAGAAATCTTTTTTGTGCCCGGGCCATGGGGAAGGGACCCACTATATCTAGACCCCATTGATCAAAAGGGCATGAGGCGGAGATTGGTTGCATACTTGCAGTTGGGCGATGGTGAAGATTGGAATGGTGTTGGCAACCCTGACATTTTCGGACTAGTCTGGCGGCATCTTGATCCATCCGGGGCCACCAAAATCCTGCTAATAGGGCTTTCCGAGACAGGGCCATCCCTCCCAAGTGTTCTCCACAGCATCCTTCATGAATTTCCCGGAGGATGTACTCTACTTCACTTTCTGAGATACATTTCAATAGAGGACCCAGGTATGATTGCCTGTAAAGAGTGTTGTTCAATAGAGTGAACCTGGGTGCTTGCTTCTTTACCTTTAAAGCTTGAACTCGGTCAATCGGAAGCTTGGCGTGGACTATGTATTCAATCAGGGGAGTCATCCATGAATTTATTTGGGTAGGTGGTGCCTCATCAACAGATAGTACCAATCAGGTAAAACACATAATTTCCCGGGTACTTACTTCGGACATAGAAGCAGCTAACTTGGCCAGACTATCAGCTTCCTCATTCTCTCCCCGGGGTATTTGTTCGATGCTCCAGTCGGTAAAAGTGGCAGCTCGGGCTGTTATGAGTTTCAAGTATTTGAGCATTTTTCATCTTTGGCCTCGTAAGAACCCTTAATTTGTTGTGCCACTAACTAAGAATCAGAGTAAATAATTACTCGGGAGGCTCCAACTTCTTGGGCGGCTTGTAATCCTGACAAAACAGCTTCATATTCAGCTTCGTTATTTGTAACCCGGGAATCGATTCTCAGGGCCAATTTTATCTTTTCCCCGAACGGGGCTACTATGACCACTCCAACTCCGCATCCGGATAGATTTGAAGCGCCATCAACGAAGACTCTCCATAACTCCTCCTCTGTCGGTTGGATCATTTCTATCAAGAAATCTGTCAGAGCCTGAGCTTTGATAGCGGTCCGGGGTTGATACTCGATGTCGTATTCCCCCCAGCTCTATTGTCCATTTCACCATTCTTCCTGAGACTTCCGAATGTGTCATTATTCTTCCGAGTGGGGAATTGGTGAGGACCACTATCGGATGAGACAAAAAGTATGGCCTTAATTTTCGGGCAGTCATTACCAAGGCTAGAGCTATTTTTTCCATTTCACTATATTTCAACTCTGCTCATCGGAGGGCGTGACTAACATAATACACGGGCCTCTAATCTGTCCCTTCTTTCTTGATGAGAACAGAACTGACAGCATGTTCAGTGGCAGACAAATAAATCCACAACTTTTCCCCCGGCTCCGGCTTTACCAAAACAGGTAACTCGGATAAGTGTTTTTTCAAGTCTTGGAAAGCTTGCTCGCACCCTTTATTCCAACCAAACTTCTGGGCCTTTCTGAGGACTTGAAAAAAAGGATAACTCCGGTGAGCAAATCGAGATATGAATCGGGACAAAGCAGCAATCCTCCCGGTCAATTTCTGTACATCCCGAGTAGATTGAGGGGAGGGCATGTCAATCACAGCTTTTATCTTTTCCGGGTTGACTTAAATTCCTCTGTCTGTAACCATGAAACCCAGAAACTTTCCACTCTTGACCCCGAACACACATTTGGCCGGGTTGAGCTTAATCTCATACTTTTCCAACGTGGCAAAAGTTTCTGTCAAATCATCAATAAAACAAGACATTTCTCGAGTCTTAATCAAGATATCATCCTCATATACCTCAATATTCCTGCCTATCTGCTTTTGGAAGACTTGACTCATGAGGCGTTGGTATGTGGCCCCGGCATTTTTTAATCCAAATGGCATGACCACATAGCAAAAGGTGCCGCCCAGAGGTGATGAAGCTGACCTTATCTTGATCTTCTCGGGCCATGGGGATTTGGTGATAACCCTGATATGCATCCATGAAACTTAGTAACTCAAAGCCGGAAGTTGAATCCACCAACTGATCGATTCGAGGAAGTGGATAACAATCCTTCGGGCAAGCTTTGTTCAGATCCCGGAAATCTACACACATCCTCCACTTCCCTGTGGCTTTAGGAACAAGGACCACATTAGAGAGCCATGTGGGAAATTGGACTTCCCTGATGTGGCCGGCTCCCAACATTTCCTTCACCTGCCCTTCTATGATTTTGTCTTTTTCGGGCCCGAAGTGCCTCTTCTTCTGTTTTATAGGTCGAGATCCGGGGATGATGTTTAGTTTGTGCTCGGCTACTTTGGGTGATATTCCCACAAGTTCCTGTTGGGACCATGCAAAAATAGAGATATTAGTTCTTAAACAGGCTAGGAGTTTTACCCGGGTGGAGTCTTCCAGGTCTCGGGCCACTCGGATACTTTTTCCTGGTTTTATTTCGACCACCTCTTGCTCGTCCTCTGCCACAAAATTTACTTCATTCCCTTCTACCTCCTTTGCTCCCTGAGCCACTTTCTTTCCCCTGTCCTCCCTTCTTGCCCTTTTCTGATCTACTCGGATTGTTTCACCATAGCATTTCCGGGATGAGGGTTGGTCTCCTTTAACCTCTCCCACCTGCCCTCGTATCGGGAACTTGATCTTCTGGTGATAAGTGGAGGCTACAGCTCTCATCTCGTTCATAGCTGGCCTTCCAAGGATTACGTTATACGAAGATGGGGCATCTACTATGGTGAAAACTGTCATAACTGTCTTTCTCAAATCTCCACTTCCAAGTGTTAGGGGTAAAGTGATTTCCCCTTCAGGGTATACAGCATGACCGGCAAAGCCGAACAGAGCAGTCGCAACTACTTCCAGCGGATACTCATGTAAATCCATCTGGACCAGGGCTTCCTTGAAAATAACATTAACAGAACTCCCATTATCCACAAAAACTCTCAACAAGTCATAATTAGCGACCCGGGCCTGAATAACCAGAGCATCATTATGAGGTAGGCTGACTCCTCTGAGGTCTTCTGGGCCAAAACTAATAACCGGCTCACTTCGATCCCTCCCATCAACTTCTAAGCACACTCTTCTACCCCTTGCTTTCCTGGCTCGGTTGGAATCACCATCAGTAGATCCTCCCGAAATCATTTTGATCACTCCCCGGATAGGGGGAAGGTCTTTTCGTTCCACTTGTCTGCTTTTTTCTTCCCGAGAGTTCCCTTCTGTTCTCCTGCTTCCACTGGGGATAGCCGATCTCCTAGGAACATTCGGTCCAGGTCGTCGCGATACCCAGGGCGGCGACCTGGGCTCCTCCCGAGTAGGGCGAGATTCCGGCTCAGTATGCTTCTTAAATCCCTTCCTTAGGGATCGGCATTCATTCGTGTTGTGGAAGCATTCTTTATGTAGGGTGCAATATCTGACCTTCTCTGATCGGACCGGCCGGACTGTGAGATTAGGGAGTGGAGCCACATCCGAGCTGCATTCTTGAACTTCCATACCCCGGGCATTTCTCAAGGGAACATGAGAAAGATGCCCGGAACCATTCCTCTTGTTACTTCTTTCCTCAGGCTTGACAGCCCGGTCTCCCCTTGCTCTCTTCAATGCTTCTCTCTTCTGGTGCTGGGCTTCTTCCATATTGATGTACTTTTCTGCTCGGGACAAAAGATCTTCGAAATCTCCGGGTAGTTTTTTGGTGAGGGAGCGGAAGAAATCCCCTTCTTGCAATCCTTGCGTGAAAGCAGTAGTTTTCGTCTCGGGGGCGCAAGCAGGCACGTCTAAGGCTACTCGGTTGAATCTTTTGATATAAGCTCTTAGAGTTTCCTCCGGGCGCTCCTTTACCTCGAATAGGCTAAATGCGGTTCTTTTATATTTCTTGCTACTGCTAAACTGATGTAAGAACACCTTCTGAAAATCTTCGAAAGAAAGAATACTCTGAGGAGCTAAACCCTCGAACCACCTTTGAGCCGAGTCAATCAGAGTGGTTAGAAACACTTTGCATTTAATTTGGTCCCCATAACAATGCAACATAGCCATGTTTTCAAAACGAGCGAGGTGCTCTTCGGGGTCAGAACTCCCATCGTAGTCCTTGATTTTAGCCGAGTTGAAATGCCCGGGTAATGGTTCCCGAACAATGATGTCAGAAAATGGGCAACCTTTCGTAACTGGAGTGCTGCCTTTAGAACCAACATGCCCTTCTAACACTTTCACTTTTTTCCTCAATTCTTCCAATTCTTCCGCAACAGTGGGAGACTTAGAACCCGCGCTCAATTCCCCCTCCTCTTCCCTTCTCTCTTCCCTTCGCGGCTGTTCATGTTGTTGCTCGGGATGACTGGCATGGTGAGAAGTGGCCTTCTTTGCCGTGGCCATCTAACAGCATCAGTTATAATCTTCTGTAACTCCTCGGGGGTTAAATGAATGGTAGGCTGAGGACCATTAGGGGGAGGACCATCAAGCACCAGAGATACGAGTGTTGTTTTCTCCTTGAACATGAGTGTTGTTTTGATTTGTTGTTCTTCTGGTAGGAGCCATATCAACGTCTTAGAACTCAGAATTTCCCACAGACGGCGCCAATGATGCAACCCGGGCAAAACGGACGAGTCGGGTTAGAAACTCTGCCGGGTAAACTATCAGGATATTGAAGGAAATAGGAGTTAGACGCTGGGCTTGGATCGTAACTTCTCGAGCTCCTTGAAGGATCTGTGAATAAGAAAATAACCACGTGAATGGGCGCCGGAGGGGAGTCCGGCGTGGCCACTCTGATGCTTAAGTCAGCAGGGTACTTAAGCAATAAAACCAATGTAGCCAAGTGATGGCTGTGATGATTGGTGTGTAGTAAATGAGAGTATTAAATGTGAATCAATATCTCAAAGATAGTAAATGCAAGTAAAGAACCTGATATTTATAGTAGAGGATACAATGATGACCTCGTTCTTCGTGTGAGAGTATTAATTATAATAGGGTGGCTGATTGTACCATATTGTTCTGACATGTCAAATCGCACACTTGTCACATCCAGGCCACTTGATTTATTGACCACTTGTAATAATGTCAGAGATAAATCGGCTATAAACACTGTTGATCGGCGGCATTAAATACTTCACTCATATCGAAGTGATCAGGGTGAAGTATTCCTCGGGATTTCTTATAAGAACATAAATGTATAACTTCTCAGGGAGGTTCTGCTTCGGGTGCTCTCGTGGCCTGGCCTCTGATTGACCGGCCCTTCCGTGGGTTCTTCCAGCCACTTTCTCGTTATCCCGGGTAATTTCATGACTCGGGTGCCGATCCGTCCGATTACTTTATTGGTATGGTCAGAACCTTTTATTCTCCTGACCCGGGGATTAACCATGGATATTATCCATAACCCGGGATATCTCGGGGCATCATCACTGACCATATCACTCTATTTGCATAAGTGAAGATCACATGAAATTTAGTAGAAGAAGGTGAATTGATTGATGATGCGAACCTATGTTAGATGTCTAAGCAACTCCTTTATGATTGTGCACTGAATAATTGCTGCATAAACAGTTTTAACGTGGAAACTTTGACATTTAATTCATTTATTCTAATTACACATCATTTATTCCTCCCTCTTGTGTTGGAGAAGTTGACCGTCAAGGAGCACCATCTAGAAGAGAGGTTGGCCATGGAATGCTTGCGGAGAGAGCTCTGGAACCTATATTACCTTCAGAATATCACTTCCCTTAGACTATTCGTATTGAGAGTACTGTCACGGAAAGCTATGGCTATTCAATGTAGCACATTTCATTGGTCGGTTTGGTGAACGATTATTTCTTCTTATCTTCTTTATGCCTCAAATTTTTTCTCATAAAACCAGATGGCGATTGCTAGTGAGAAACGAGGCTGAAAGACGTAATGTTCACGAGTCATTCCATGCATTATTGATAGTATATTTGATTCCATAAAAGCTACTTCCAAGGAAAAATACTAATTCCAAAAAATGTGGAATATCATATTGTTTACCTTGTTTCCATGGGTTTGGCTTAGCTCTACAAGATGCTGGCGTTCCAGTCAAGAGTTCCAAGCAGTGGCTATGGTCTTGAAGACTAAACAGTTTGGAGGAGGTGGTACTCCACTTATCCTATCTGACATAACAGGGGGTGAAGACGCTTAAGGAGATATGGATTTCAAGGTTGTGGCTACTTTAATTTCCAAGAATTTTTATATTATTTATTTTATTGTTTTCTCTCTTATTTCGTCTACACAAATATATATGTTTTCCTTTGCGTCTTTGGTCTAGAGTGTATTGTCACTCATGCATTGATTGTAGTTTCTAGACTTGTGTGTTGAGCAAATTGTAATTTGGCGTTTGAGGTTGCTGGAAACGAAGATGGGGTTACTACATTCCAGATGGACATAAAGGTCAAATCAGTTTTTCATTGTGAAAATTATTTCTCTAATTTGAATGGACTATTATAGTATTATCAATTAATATCATTGAGTTGCGTAATTATGTACGCATGATCTATCTTGTCCCACTATTGCTATTGTATCTGTGTGTTCATTATTGAATAGCATGTGTTCATTATAAATATGTAATGGCAAGTGGGAGGAATTACTGTACAAGTCATAAGATTGTGCATGGAAATATTTGATTATTCGTTTTTTTGAATGAAATTGATTTTTTTTTTTGTTAAAATTTAGTTTTAACGGCGTGCAAGGTACACTGTTGATGATATTATAAGCGGCGTGCAGTGCGCGCTGTCGATTCTAGCATCAATGGAGTGCAGTGCGCACTATCGGAGCTAGTATCCGCAGCGTGTAGTGCGTGCTATCAATACCAACTACTTTTAAAAGCTTTCAATTGTGCAGTGTGCATGCGCGCTGCGGAAAGCAAATTCGCACGCTGCGAAAATTCATTTTGTTGTAGTATGGATTTTATCAATACAGATATGTGTGGCTCGCTAAGTGATAGCACGAGATATGACAAATCCTACTTCACTACCTTTAGTGATGACTTCTCGATGTATGAGTATGTGCATTCAAATCTGAAGCTTTTGAAAGGTTCAAAAAATTCAGAGCTGAAATAGAGAAACAATTAAAAAGAGTATTAAAACACTTCTATTTGATCTAATTGGAGAATAATTAAGTACCAAGCTTCGAAACTACCTTAAGGAAATGGGATTATAGACATCACCGGAATTAATTCCTAAAATTATAAGATGTCACATATTGCCACAAAAGACCGTCACCAGCCTCTCCTCTTTGTGACACCAAGGGCTCAACGTTTGTATATTTGGACATAGGTTTCTAAATAAGCCAATAGTTTACGATGAAACGAATTCAACTAACCATTAGGTTTTTTTAGTGGCCAGAAATTAATAACAGCCATTGCTTTTTTTAAGTAAAGATCTCGTAAATTTGGACAACATTCTATCATATTGTTTCAAGAACCAACATTGAATGGTAGAGAGGGAGCCACTATGTGATCTCTCTATTTCCTAATAATTTTCAGAACACTTGTAAAATGCATTTTCCTCCCATTTTTAACATTTTATCTCTGACCTACAAGAATACATGACCCTGCTATTGTATATGATTTGCTTCTATCGAGTAACATAAATAAGAGATAACAAAAATCATGGATCGATATAAGGGGTAATCTAAACAAAAGTCGAAAAACTGAAGCAACACACGTGTAAGGGTATGTGGGATAGTAAAATAAACAGGTACTCACTTGCATCTGTGAGTTTTTCTTCTCCAGAAAATAAAAGAAATGATCCACAGTACAAGAATGGTAGAAAATGGTCAGTAGGAATGATTGAAAATCAGCTCGTGCTATCATTCAGCGGGGAAAGTGACAAAATGGTTTTCTTGTGATAATGCAAGAAGAATCAGAAAATCTCAAGATAATGAAAAAGAAAAAAGGATTTAAGACAGAGGCATTATTGGAAAATTATATTAAAACAAATTTGGTAAAATCTCTCCATATTATTCAGATAAAAGCATGGTTAATGTCAAGGTTGCGATTCCTATCATAAGATTGTCTAATCATATAACAGAAAAATGATTAATATCAAACTGAGGATTGCAATAGAGTGAAATCTTTAAGATATTGATTCACAATAGGGGATCAGAATCTGGATGGCAAGATCCTTCTTATTAACTATAGGAACTTGAAATACTTGAAGTTATAGAAAAAAGTATTCTTCCTTGAAGTAACATGTATTCGATTTTTATTTTCAGTACCACGAATGGAAATTCAAAATGACCAAACCATCAACATTGTAAATACCTTCAATATTGATACAACGGAAAAGTTCCTATTCACCAATTGCTTCCTCACTGGCGGTCTCCCTTCCAGTGACATTTCTTTACACAAGTTCTGAGCGATCTCCTTTAACAATACCATTTGTGCTTTTTCTGTCCCAATAGATACAATTGCTTGCCTCATTGACTCTATACCAGCCTCAAGAGCATGAAGCCTCTGAGCGATCTCTTTTAACGATACCAGTTGTAACGTCCCGAAAATTTGAAGGTTCACGTGAGCTACATGGATGCAAGTTATCAAATTTCTTATGTATTTTAATTAATTTATTTTAATTGTAATAATTAATTATGGTAGGCACGATTACATGTTTAAAATAGGGTTTTATAATAAAATGGATAAAACTTTATTTTAAAAGTTATTCGACACGCGATCGAGGAACTGAGGCCGGTGATCGTAAAAAGGAAAATATTTTTATTAAATAATATTTTTATTTATTTGATGTATGATATATTTTAAATGATATTTTAGAAAATGCCAACTTATTGGGTGTTTTTAAGCGCCATGTCGTATTTTAACCGACAGTCATTTTTTGACGAAAATAGAGACTTTTTGGAGGCTCGGTTAATATTTTTGAAAAGTAACCTAAACAAAATATTTTAATTATCATCTAATGGGCCTAATATACTATGATTAATAGGCCTAAACTTGTACCAAGTAATTTAATTAAAATATAAGCCCTAAAACCCTACCTACACACACATCAAATACACGCCCCACCCTAGGAAATTACTAGGACTCTTCCATCAGCACATAAACAAACACACAACATGTTTTCAAAGGGAATTCACGTAAGGCTTGAAGGAAAAATCAGCAAGGTTGCATCTCTCGTCTCTCCGCCAATGTTCCTCGTATCACAAGTCATTTTTCGTGCGTAATAAACGCAAAGGCATTCCTTAATCTCCCTTCACTCATCTTTCACACCATATTATATGTTTGATACATGATTGCATGAAAAACATGATAAACTTTATATATTTTCGTTTTTACGACTATACACGCATAAAACTAGAGTTTTCACCTTTTGAAACTCTTTCTTATGATGCACAAAGGGGCTGCAATGATAGGGTTACTAGATGAGATGTTTTTCCACATGTTTAAGGGTCATGAGATGCATGTTTAAGGGCTGGAAAGGTTAGGGCAAGAGGATGAACGAAAATATGTGATTCTAGAGTCCTAGACTTTTTGGCTTGAGGTTCCTTGAAGGGTGCGGCTCGGTCATGGTTAAGGGCTGCGTCCAGGGGTCCTAATGGGGCTGGGTCAGGGTCCTAGATGTCCTGGAGGAAGGCTGGTGCAAGGCCTAGGTTTGTAGGGGAAGCTAGACGCGAGAATGGCTTAGGAAGGGTTCATATGGGCCGTCCTCGTGCAAGAGCTTTAGAGGCTGTTCCATTAGCATTTCTAGGGTTCGGTCATGCTCCTAGGAGGAAACTAAGGTCTGAACATGGTGGTTAAGGGTTGGAGTAGAGGCAAGCTACGGTCCGAACAAACTAGGGTTAGGGTTCTTGTGCAGAAATTTCCAGCAAGGTTCTAGGTTTGTTCAAGGGTTATAATTGGCTTGATTTGGGTTGTATATGGTATGGTTAGGTGTTGATAAGCTATGATTCAAGTTTGGTTAAGTTTCGAGTTAATTCTGGTTAAAACGGGGATGTACGTCTATGTGATAAATACGATCAAAAAATTAGTTGAGGAGCGTAAGTTTACGTCTAAGAAATATTTATGAGTATATTTTAAGGTGTTCTGTTAAATTTGGATAGATTTAGGTCGTCGTTTTAAGGTTTAAGGATATATTGGGATAGTTAGTGTTTCAGGGACAAAACGGTCATTTTACACCTGAAAAATGTTAGACGTGTTGGAAGTGCCCTGAATGCTATAATAAATGTTAAAATGTTTATTTCAAATGTTTAGAAAATTTTATGATGAAACGTTAATGCTAAAAGACATATTGCATGCTTGGTTTAAAAGAAAAAATGATTTATAAATGAATGAATTTTTAAAAGTGATGGAAATATGAAAAGTTGAAGGAGATGAATTAATTGTTACTAATACAATGATACGATGATATGCAAGGCCAAGGTTCGGTTTGTGGGTGAGAGTGTCGCTGATGTACCCGCCGCTCGGTACCGTGGTTATACGTAGATGGATCCATCGACCAACAGCTGATACGAAAGTCACAATTAATGATCTGAGTTCAATAAAAAGAGAAACATATACGTATATGATGAAAGGAAAGAAAAGCATATGATGAAAAGGAAAAAAGTATATGATGAAAAGAAAAATGTTTAAATTATGCATGTTCATGAAAATCTATTTTATTATAAGTATCTTTCACTGTTGCTTGTGAATATTTATTTATTACCTGTTATTATAGTTAAGGTTTGTTGAGTCAACAGACTCACTAGGTGTGATCGATGCAGGTGAGCATGAATTTGATGGAAAACTTGATGGATGAACAAACTGGACTGAAGGTGCACACAACTCGAGAACCGTCGCTAGTTTTCTGCAAAATTACATTTATGATTTAAGTTTACATTAAAAGATTTTATGGATTATGATACTTTTGACGTATTAATATGTTTATGCTTTATTTTGGAATAAATGCTAAGTTCAGGTATGGTTGACGCTTACGATTTCATGTTTCAAATTATGTTTTGGATTTTCAAATAATTAGTTGGTGTTTTTATTCTTAAATGACGCAAAATATTTCTATAGATATGTATGTGGTTAAGCCGAATGGTTTAGAAAAAAAAATCTAGTACATTTTAAAGAAAAACGAGTAGTGGACGTTTCACATTTCTTTACACAAGTTCAGAGCGATCTCCTTTAACAATACCAATTGTGATTTTTCTGTCACAATATATACAATTGCTTGCCTCATTGATTCTATATCAGCCTCAAGAGCATGAAGCCTCGCATAAATTTTCTGGATCTCCAGATCTCTACCATCAGAATGATTTGGTGACTCCCTATAACTTTTGTCATCTCCAACTTCTGATGCATTATCCACCTTCCTCAGATTCAAATTCCCCTCCACATGAAAAATCTCCATCTTCTTGAAACTACAACCAGACTTTGGTGAATCTGGGGCAAGATCTTGGCCCATTTCTTTACTCATTTCGCCAGAGCAGTCAGCTGAGCACTTTCGGATATTATCGGCCTCCCTTGAAGAGTGATCATTCACCACCTTTTCAACTACATCTATTTCTCCAATGCATTCCCCATCAGGCTCCTTGGACTTCGATCTCTCCAATTGACGCTATATTCTAAATCCTCCAACTGATCCCTAGATCGAGGAGTTTCTCCAAATGCATATTTCTCAACATCAACAACTTCATCATCACCATCAGGATAAAATTGGGACCCGTTCAATTTGCATTTGAGTGGAGGGTAAAAAGTATCCCTTTATTTTGTAAGAAAATTCAGAACCGAAGATTAGAAGCTTTTTAGATTTTGATTTAGAACACTTTTTAAAAAATAGAATTAAGTCAAACACCAATTTTTTGGAAAATGAAAAAAAACAATTGAAACCAATTATATGAAACAGTCTCATAGATCACATTTGTGAGGCGAATTTATGACAAAACACAATCTATGAAAAATATTACTTTTTATGCAAAAAATATTATTTGTCACTTTTATTATGAACAAGGTCGATCCATCTTACAGATATAGATTTGTGATGATATATCGCATAATATGTAATTTTCTTTATTTCCCTTTCGAAAAATAATAATTTTAGAGAAATTGGTATCAAACATATAGATATCCTTGATAAATCATAGCACCAAACAGATAAAAAGTGGTTATCATCCAATCAAAAAATTGAAAAAAATGATGCATTCATGTTCTTAGGACATCCACATAACACCAATCATCTAATCACAAAGTGTAGGCTCCACATGCTACATACACGTTAAGAAATTAATTTTATCAAAATTATTTTAAGGGCAAAATCGTCGGTATTTTCATAAAATATCAGTTTAAGCCAAAATTTTGAAAAATCAAAAAAACGCCCCTAGGCCCGAACAATTCAAGCTCACGACCCAGCACGGTACCCGAGACGTTCCCAGGCACCTTCCCGCATTGCGCTCCTGTCTACCCGAAACTGTTCAGGGCAAACCTGAAAATATATTTTTTTAAAATCTGTGTTTTTTTTAAAAAATTGAGGGGCGTTTTTCTTAAAATTCTTACAGGTTAGAAATAATAAACTCAAAATAATTTAATTAAAACACACGATTGAGAATTACCGGATCTGATACCACTGTTGATGTATCGTGTTCTTGCACCCAAGACGCAACGGAAGTTTAAAATTTTTGCTTGGGCATCGTTTGTTTAAAAACCATACATATGTTCTTTAGAGTTATACCTTCGCATATTAAACACTGGACTCCAAACTATTCCGATATTTTAGCGGAGATAGCCTTTCTTGTATATCCCTTCGAACGGCTCTTCAACTTTGATCGTCTAATTAGGTCCACGATCGAAGAATTTCTTGCTCTCTTGGATTTCACTAGAAATCGCAAGTGATATGTGCGTTGAGACTATAGCCTCCGAATTTACAAAATGCGGAGATGGTACGGCGCCGCAGGTGGAAGGACACAAGGTGGCCGAAAAATTCTTCACAAGAATTGTGTTGGCCGAGAGGCCTTTGAAAGTGGGTAATTGATTGATTCTTAATCAATCATTAATCAAGCTAATGAAGTCATTAATCCAAAATAAATTATATGACTTGATTTGCTTCCATCTCCACATGGCCGTGACTTCCATTGGAGGAGAGAAAATCTTTGTGTTGTATTTTGTGTGCAAGAGTTTTGTTATGGTATTAGTGTTAGAGTAGATGCCATGCAAGCCAACGGTTGGCTAGGGAATTTATTGACTCAAGTGTAATAAATAATCTTTATTTTAATATAATTTAACTTTTTACGGTCTTGTTATACTTTATCTGTATACCAATGCTAACAGCATAGATAAAGTCCTTGATTATGCTTTAATACAAATGAGTCGTAATTCGATGTTGAAACTCGTTTGTAAATACTGCATATTCTAAATTCGTTCCTAGTCGATTCAGCCGCTTAAAACAGGGATAAAGGTCGCTTGAGCTCGAGACTAGCATCTGTGATGTTGTGTACTGCGTTTCTTGGTAAGGGCATGGAGATGTCCAACCATGTAGATGGGTAATCATATGATGATTATACCGAACAACCCTCCCTCGGACTTTCTAAGTGGTTATCATGCATCGAGAGGATAAGTCCGTGGTTATGATTGTACACTATTAGTCCTTACGACCCGGGACAACACTGAGGCTCTATATGCTAGGGCTGTGCTTTGACTCGTTTATCGGCTTCAGGAGAGTCAACAGGTGGTGAGGATGGGTACAGTTACGACACATATAGGAGCCAGTGCATTGTAGTCGGGGATTCACCGCTCACCTGCGGGTGTGGATATCCTATGTGATATAATGAAATAATAGTGCATGGAACATCTGGCCAGAGTATGAGATGTATGTTGGAGAAGGAGTTCTCCAATAGTACACGCGATGCCACTAATATAGTTGTCACATAGTTATCGAATTATTATGCAACCCTCGATGAACCAATGGTTGCAGATTTGATTGGGATATATGAGATGAAGGGACCGTACTGTACGTTAATCATAATCGACTGGTTCTTGCAGGCATTTTCAGTGATACCTAGGGGATCATGGGGCGATGCTACTAGACTCTATTACCATGATCCGATGGGTGCAATCAGAAATGAGTTCTGACATTCTTAATCAAGGTGTTGATGAAAAGAATGGGGCTAACTAGGGTAAGCCCGAATAAGAATAAATATTATTCTGAATCACAAAGAGTTGTGAACCCACGGCTAGCTGTATCCCTGAACCATTGAGGGTCACACAAGTACTGGATTATTTGTTTCCGTTGAGAGAATAAATTCAAGGAGTTGAATTTATATTATGATATAGTAAATTCAAGGAGTTGAATTTATGATAATTAAATTTTGAGAAAATAAATTCAATGAGTTGAATTTATGATATAGTAAATTCAAGAAGTTGAATTTATGAAATTTGGAGAGAATAAATTCAAGGAGTTGAATTTATAAAATTTGATAATTTAATTTATTAAACTCAAAAGTTTGGTTTATTAAATATTAAATTTTGGAGGTGATAAATTCAAGAAGTTGAACTTATAATTTAAATATTAAATTCAAATGTTGAATTTATAATTGATTTAATTTATTAAGCTCAAAAGTTGGGTTTATTAAATATTAAATCAAATATAGTGGGAGTATGTTTAATGGGCTTGTATGAGTACAAATCCAACATATTAAATAATTAAAGTTATTAATGGGCCTTGATTAATGGATTAAACTAGTGTGACTAGCCCAATTAATTAATAAGTCAATTAATGTTAATTAAAGGGCCCAATTATTATACTATGATAATTAGGTCATGAGTTAATATAAATAAGAGTAGATAAGAGAAACCCTGGCCACCACCTCATAGTGATTTTCGAAAATCACCTCACCTCTTCTCTCAAATATTTCGGCCACCTTGAATTATTTTTAGGGTTTGAGCCGTCTCTCGATATTTGATCTCCAACGTAAATCTCTTCCAATATTTCTAGTGCAATTTGGAAGAGGAACACACAATTCAGTTGTGGACTTGATAGGAGGATTTCATCGAAAAAAGTTCGTAGGGAATCAACAAGAGCTAATCCATTAATACCAGATCATTTGGTGTCCAATAATTTATTCAGAAAAGGTATAACAATTTTAACATCCTATGTATGTTTTGTTAAAATCATACGAGCGTCCAAATAAAAAACCATCTTGAATGTCAAGATCTAAAATTTTTAAAAAACTTCCGCTGCGTTTGCGCGTGTAGAAAACCAGATCCAACAGTGGTATCAGATCCAGTTTTTCTAAATCGTAATGTTTGATATTGAATAATTTATTTCTAACCACACAAGAAAATTTTTTAGAAAATTATAGCACCATGAAAAAGTATTTTTTTCAAAAAAAAAAAAAAATTTGGGTCTGCCCGGAACTGTTCCGGACAGTGCACAATTCGCGCCGCCGCGCGCAGCAGGCGTGCGCGCTGTGCGGAGCCTCCGCACGACGCGCGGCGTGCCGAACGTCTGCACGCTGCGCGCACGGCGTGCCGCAGCGCTGCGCGCGCCCAGCGCGCACAAGCTCCTGCCACTGCCCGAAACTTTCGGGCGGCGGGCGGGCAGTGAGGACGGCTGCCGGGGATCGTCTCGAGAAGCGTGCCGAATGGTGGGCTTGAATTGTTTGGGCCCAGGGTGCAATTTTGCCGATTTTTCAAATTTTTGGGCAAATTTGAAATTTTTGAAAATTGGTTCAATTTTTATTTTGAAAAATTGATTTTTAGAAAATTAATAATTTTTTTGTAAAATAAATAATTAGAATATGATTTAAATTATTTATGGTAAAATGAGTTTTACAAGAAATCAATTATTATTGATTTAATTGGAAATTAAATAAAGGAGTTTATTTAATTTATTAAATTTTTTAATAATTGTGGTGGTTAGTGATAAAATTATTAGATATATGATTTATCAATTAATTAAATTTTTTAATTAAATTGATGTTAATATTTGATATTAAATGCATGAAAGATGATCGAGAGCCTTGACCAATGTGTTAGGTGTATGTTAGGATATTTTGCTGTTTTTATTCATTTTGTTAATATTTGATATTATTAAAGTGGGCTTGGTTTATGGCCCGTTCCCACCCCCATGAGATGTATCCCTTATGTGCCATGGCTATTTAAATGTAATCATTAGAAATAGTGGGAGATCAAAACTGGAAGATGTTGGGCCCGATGAACAAGATGAAGACATGTAAAATATTGGAAGCTCTTGTAATAGTTGCATTTGCATCGCTGCATTCACCTAGGTTTTGGACCTGGATCCTTGTTTGGCTCACATGGATCTAATAGTGTTGGCGATCGATCATCCTTATTTATTGTTGAATGTCATATTATGATATATGCGATATATAGTAGTATGCATGTATGTATATTATTAGATTATATAGTTACATGGATCCGGCAAACATACAAACTCGTGGCACGCTATTTTAAAAATTAAAATGATGAGACAATTTTAAAATTAAAATCTCTCATTTTGAATATGATTCAAAATTCATATCAAACCAAAAAAGTAAAAATTAAAAGAGTTTAATTTTTCCTTGCCTTCCATCAACCGTGGTTGCATGTTGATCGCTACTCGCGGATAGTGTCTGGCTCATATTATTGGGGAGGCCTGTACGTCGGAAAGCTGTGACTTCCACCGGACATATGATGTGAATTGAGTGGAACTCCCATGACTTCGGCTCATATTATTGGGGGAACTCATGGCGACCGTCTACTACAATTCAACATTGATGGGTTGGTTTGACACGTGAAAATAAACGACGTCATATTACTGGGTCCTTATTAAACGTGAGGCAAAACACGCGGAGGTTGCATAGGGATGCAATTGGATTCTACCTTTTAGAAATTATAATTGGCTGATATTATTCGGGATTATAATTGGCTAATTGGACTCTACGTGCCTACTAAGGAAATACAATTTCTCTTTTTCATCAAAGGGTGGTGGAAATGTCAAAATAGTGGGAGGGAGATTTATAAAATAAAATCCATATTTTATATCTTAAAATTATTTTAAAATAATCAGCAACCATTATTCTGTTTCCATATCATTATATTTTCGATTTCGTCACGTAATCCATTTCTGTTATTAACAAGCTAACCGAATCTAATTTTCAAGACTGGTTGGAAAAATTGTTCTAAATTCGAAGAAAATGACACACACACTAATGTCAGTCCTGCTGAACTGACAAAACATGCAAGATGGTAGGACCATAGTATGCAAGCTAAAGTGTAACATGCTCGCTTCTATGTCAAATGAACTGTAGGGACAGTTTGAGGAAATTTTGAATGCTGCTGACATTCGAATGCACGTACAAGAGTTGCATGGTGCATGAAACTATGCACACCACTTTCAAGGAACTCATGACTACACACATGCAAGACAGGGCTTTGGCTCATGAGCGTGGTGTACGTATGACTGGGCTTATTGAGAATATGGTGGGCCTAGAATATGTGATTCCTAACAAGTTACTAGATAACATCAATTTGTTGTCTTTCTCTTCCTCATTTGACGGGTTTATGGTGAACTTCAATTTGAATAAGATAGATGATAGCTTTGAAGAGCAAGTCAATATGCTTATAACTTATGAGATCACCATAAAACATGAAATTGTTGTTTTTATAATGGGTCTCTCGTCGGACGAAAAATGGCCCACAATGTAAGGGAATGAAATGTTCTGCCTCTCACAAGAAAAACAATCCCAATAAGAGGCAAACTCTGAAAGACACTTAAAAGGCCTACAAAGCCCGATAAGTTAGAACATATTTATTTCATTGCAAGAAGTCCGGACATAAGAAATTATATGTGCCAGAAATGTTCTGAAAATGATAAGTGAATGTCCAAGTAAACTGATTTCAACAACAAATAAAAGAAAGTTAGATGATCCAAATCCCACACAAATATGGCACGCTAGAATATGTCACATTTCCCAAAGAAGGATGCACAAACTAGTGGGAGAAGGCATGTTTGACTTGTCAGACATAAATTTTCTACCTACTTGTAAATCCTGTCTAAAAGGGAAAATGACAAAAACTCCATTCAATGGAAATGTGGAACGTGCGCATGGTCTATTGGATTTGATCCACACAGACATTTGTGTCCCGCTAAGTGTTAGCACCAAATATGGGCAATCCTACTTCATTATCTTTACTGATGACCATTCGAGGTATGGGTATGTTTATGAAACACAAATCTGAAGCATTTGAAAAGTTCAAAGAATTCAGATCTGAAGTAGAAAATCAGCTGGAAAGAAGTATTAAGGCGCTTCGATCTGAACGAGGTGGTGAATACTTAAGTGCTGAATTTTTGGATTATCTAAAAGAGAATGAGATTCTATCACAGTGGACTCCACCAACAACACCACAATTGAATGGTGTTTCTGAACGTAGTAATCAAACCTTGTTGGACATGGTTCGATCGATGATAGGATTTACTGAATTGCCTACATCGTTTTGGGGCATTGCGCTTGAAACCGCGGCAATGTTGTTAAATAATGTCCATATTAAAGAAGTGGATAAAACACCATATAAGATATGGATGGGAAAAACTCCCAAATATTCTTACGAGAGAATATGGGGATGTCCTGCTTACGTGAAGCAGAAAGTGGGAGACAAATTGGATAGTAGATCCACTTTGTACTACTTTGTAGGATATCCAAAGAATTCTGTTGGATATTATTTCTATCATCCCAATGAAGCAAAAGTGTTTGTTTCAAGAAATGCCACCTTTTTGGAAAGAGAATTTCTATTAGATAGAAAAGGCAAGATGATAGAACTTGAAGAAATTCAAGATACTCCCTCAACTATAGTAGTTGAACCTAATTTCCAACAACCAGTAGTTGAAGTACAAGCTCCTAGAAGGTCTGATAGGGTTATTAGACCGCCTACAAGATATACGCTTCTTCATGAACAAGGCCATGATGAGTCTTGTGTTGGATGTGATCCAATGAATTTAAAAGAAGCGATATCTGATACTGATTCAACCAAATGGCTGGAAGCCAATGCAGTCAGAAATGGACTCTATGTATTCAAACTAAGTTTGGACATTAGTGGATCCATCTGAGGGAATCGTTCCCATATGATGCAAATAGATCTACAAAGAAAGCTTGGGGCGGATGGGAAGGTAGTGACCTTCAAAGTAAGACTGCATGGAAAAGGTTATACTCAAAGGCAAGGAGTTGTCTATGAGAAATTTTTTTCACCAGTTGCTATGTTTAAGTCAATTAGAATACTACTAGCCATAGCAGCATAGTATGACTATGAGATATGACAAATGGATGTAAAGACTGCATTCCTCAATGGAGACATCAAAGAGGAAATTGATATGTCTCAACCTGAGGGATACACATCAGTGGGAAGTGAGCATAAGGTATGCAAACTTCAGAGATCAATATATGGTCTCAAGTAGGAGCCAAGGAGTTGGAACCTCAGATTTGATAGCACTATCAAAGAGTTTGGTTTTGCTAAGAATCCTGAGGAACCATGCGTGTACAAGAAAGTTAGTGGGAGTGCAGTGACATTTCTAGTATTTTATGTTGATGACATCCTACTCATTGGGAATGATGTAGGATTACTGCAATCGACTAAAGTATGGTTAGCAAGTAAATTCTCCATGAAAGACATGGGTGAAGCATCCTACGTATTGAGAATACAAATCTCTAGAGATAGATCAAAGAGGATGCTCGGCCTCATCCAAGCCACCTATATCAATACCATTATAAAACGATTCTCTATGGAAGAGTCCAAGAGATGATATTTACCAATGTGTCATGGTATTACTCTATCTAAGGCAATGTGTCCCAAAAACTGATTAAGAGATAGAGATGATGACACAAATTCCATATGCGTCAGCCAATGGTAGTATCATGTATGGTATGATATCGACGCGTCCTAATGTTGCTTATGATTTGAGTGTTACAAGCAGATATCAGGCGAACCTTGGTCCACTACATTGGAAGGCCGTGAAAGATATTCTTAAGTACTTGAGAAGGACTAAGAACTTGTTCATGGTCTATGGGGGTGGAGAATTAAAATTGGAAGGCTACACTGATTCTAGCTTCCAATGTTACGTAGATGATTCGAAATCGACCTCTTGCTTTGTAGTCATGCTTAATGGTGCGGCTGTCTCTTAGAAAAGTTCCAAGCAAGACACCGTTGTGGATTCCACTACTGAAGCTAAATACATTGTTGCATCTGATGCAGCCAAATAGATAGTTTGAATGAGGAATTTTGTCCAAGAGTTGGGCGTTATTCCTAATGGAGTTGATCCAGTCCCGTTGTACTGGGACAACACTGGTGTTGTTGCGCAAGCAAAGGAACCAAGGTCTCATCAGCGATCCAAACCTGTACTGAGGAAGTTTCACATCATACGGGAGATTGTGGGAAGAGGAGACATATCGGTCGAAAGAGTCCCCTCTGCAGATAATGTTGCTGATCCACTTACATAGCCCTTGCGAGAACCATTGTTTGAAAAGCATCGCGAAGCAATGGGATTAAGGGTAGTTGGCTCTAGGGCAAGTGGGAGATTGTCAGAGTAGATGCCCTGCAAGCCAACGGTTGGCTAGGGAATTTATTGACTCAAGTGTAATAAACAATCTTTATTTTAATATAATTTAACTTTTTATGGTCTTGTTATACTTTATTTGTATACCCATGCAAACAACATATATAAAGTCCTTGATTATGCTTTAATACAAATGAATCGTAATTCGATGTTGAAACTCGTTTGTAAATACTGCATATTTTAAATTCGTTCCTAGTCGATTCAGCCGCCTAAAACAGGGATAAAGGTCGCTTGAGCTCGAGACTAGCATCTGTGATGTTGTGTACTGCGTTTCTTGGTAATGGCATGGAGATGTCCAAACATGCAGATGGGTAGTCATATGATGATTATACAGAACAACCCTCCCTCGGACTTTCCAAGTGGTTATCATGCATCGAGAGGATAAGTCCGTGGTTATGATTGTACACCATTAGTCCTTACGACCCGGGACAACACTGAGGCTCTATATGCTAGGGCTGTGCTTTGACTCGTTTATCGGCTCCAGGAGAGTCATCAGGTGGCGAGGTTGGGTACAGTTGCGACACATATAGGAGCCAATGCATTGTAGTCGGGGATTCACCGCTCACCTGCAGGTGTGGATATCCTATGTGATATAATGAAATAATAGTGCATGGAATCTCTGGCCAGAGTATGAGATGTATCTTGGAGAAGGAGTTCTCCAATAGTATACGCGATGCCACTATTATAGTTGTCACATAGTTATCGAATTATTATGCAACCCTCGATGAACCAATGGTTGCAGATTCGATTGGGATATATGAGATGAAGGGACCGTACTGTACGTTAATCATAATCGACTGGTTCTTGCAGGCACTATCAGTAATACCTAGGGGATCATGGGACCATGCTACTAGACGCTATTACCATGATCCGATGGGTGCAATCAGAAATGAGTTCTGACATTCTTAATCAAGGTGTTGATGAAAAGAATGGGGCTAACTTGGGTAAGCCCGAATAAGAATAAATATTATTCAAAATCACAAAGAGTTGTAAACCCACGACTAGCTGTATCCCTGAACCATTGAGGGTCACACAAGTACTGGATCATTTGTTCCCGTTGAGAGAATAAATTCAAGGAGTTGAATTTATATTATGATATAGTAAATTCAAGGAGTTGAATTTATGATAATTAGATTTTGAGAAAATAAATTCAAGGAGTTGAATTTATGACATAGTAAATTCAAGAAGTTGAATTTATGAAATTTGGAGAGAATAAATTCAAGGAGTTGAATTTATAAAATTTGATAATTTAATTTATTAAACTCCAAAGTTGGGTTTATTAAATATTAAATTTTGGAGGTGATAAATTCAAGAAGTTGAATTTATAATTTAAATATTAAATTAAATGTTGAATTTATAATTGATTTAATTTATTAAGTTCAAAAGTTGAGTTTATTAAATATTAAATCAAATATAGTGGGAGTATGTTTAATGGGCTTGTATGAGTACAAATCCAACATATTAAATAATTAAAGTTATTAATGGGCCTTGATTAATTGATTAAACTAGTGTGACTAGTCCAATTAATTAATCAAGCCAATTAATATTAATTAAAGGGCCCAATTATTATACTATGATAATTAGGTCATGCGTTAATATAAATAAGAGTAGAGAAGAGAAACCCTAGCCACCACCTCATAGTGATTTTCGAAAATCACCTCACCTCTTCTCTCAAATATTTCGGCCACCTTGAATTATTTTTAGGGTTTGAGCTGTCTCTTGATATTTGATCTCCAACGTAAATCTCTTCCAATATTTCTAGTGCAATTTGGAAGAGGAACACACAATTCAGTCGTAGACTTGATAGGAGGATTTCATCGAAGAAAGTTCGTAGGGAATCAACAAGAGCTAATCCGTTAATACCGGATCAGTTGGTGTCCAATGATTTATTCACCAAAGGTATAACGATTCTAATATCCTATGTATGTTTTGTTAAAATCATACGAGCATCCAAATAAAAACACATCTTGAATGTCAAGATCTAAAATTTTTAAAAAACTTTCGCTGCCTTTGCGCGTGTAGAAAACCAGATCCAACAATTAGCACCCCTCATGGTGTATATATAGAGTGAGACTCCTAATTAGATCAGGAGTCCCTCTTCCACAAGGACTCTAATTTCACTATATTTAAATTCTCATATAATTAATCAATAATATATTTATTAACTTTTAATAATACAAGATATAATAATACCACATATATATATATATTTTATATCACCATATAAAATATACACATGTATATGTACATTAGTTAAATAACTATTATTTAATTTATAAAATAAATCATTAGTTAATTTAATTCTAGACTTCTCTAGAACATTTATTGGAATTTGTATGTGTTAGTAATCACTACTACTAGTATCACCATTTAATTAATAAATTCTAAATTTACTAAATACATGATTCTGAACTCATTATAACCCCAATCGACGATCCGAGAGCGCCGATGTACAAATGATACAAATCTTGTTCATATATATGAAAATCGAAAATTTTGAAGATCAAAATTTTTGCTTACCATATTGGTTAGCTGTCAGTTTTAGTAAACTCCTTCACAAAACAGATAGTTCCACTCTCATTCCTTATTTAGCAATCATGCTAACTTCCAATTCCTCTATCATATAGAATCAGCACATAAACTCATTTATAAGCTTCCTGTTTGATCTCCATTAAACTATAGTCGCCAAATTCCAACTTCTTGAAATTTGACTATCTCAATGGAAACAAAAAATCTGTTACTTGTGTGACCCTCAATGGTTCAGGAATACAGCTAGCCGTGGGTTCACATCTCCATGTGATTTAGAATAACATTTATTCTTATTCAGATTTACCATAGTTAACCCCATTCATTTCATCAACTCCTTGATTAAGAATATCAGAACTCATTTCTGATTGCACGCAACAGATCATGGTAGGAGCGTCTATTAGCATCGCCCATGATCCCAGAGATATCACTGATAGTGCCTGCAAGAACCTTTACTCATGGTTAGCGTACAGTACGGTCCCTTTTAAAACATATATCCCGATCAAATCTGCAACTTTAGTATATCGGGAGTTATATATGAATTCGATAACGATATGATTTATCTTTGAGCAATAGTGTCATGGTAAGCGCAACTGAGGAAACACCTTTCCAAACTGCACATGTCTTACTCCGGCCACAGAT
The DNA here is from genome assembly GCF_025594145.1 of Primulina tabacum. Taxonomy (NCBI): domain Eukaryota; kingdom Viridiplantae; phylum Streptophyta; class Magnoliopsida; order Lamiales; family Gesneriaceae; genus Primulina; species Primulina tabacum. Next base: position 15,367,406 of record NC_134559.1, read on the forward strand.
TCCTTGTACTATTAACTAATCAAACCACATATGATATCTTTACCCATAGGCAAAAGGTGAATCCCCGACTACAATGTCTTTGCTCCTACGTATTTCGAAACTACACCCAACCTCGTCACTTGAATACCCTCAATGGAGTCGATAAATGGATCAAAGTGCATGCTAGTACGTATAGCCCCTACATTGTCACGGGTCAAAGGAATAACGGTCTACAACCATTACTGCGGAATATTCCACTCGATAAGTGAGAACCACTTGAACAGTCCTTGGGAGGTCTGTTCAGTGTATCATCATATGATCACCCATTGGTGTGAATGGACATCTCCATGCCCTTTCCAATGAAATATGGCTTTTACACCACAGACGATAGTCTCGAGCTCGAGCGACCTTTATCCTTGTTTTAAGTGGTTGATTCGCTTAGGAACCTGTTTAGAATATACAGTACACTTCCTAATGAGTTTCATGGTCTTACTTCGTGAGGCAGACCTCATTGTACCTATTGTATATTCAAGAAATTTATCTATGCAGCTTGCATTGGTATACAGATAAAGTATAATGCCATAATCGAATGAAATCGTAAAATATTATTAAAATAAAGATTGCTTTCCTTCCACTGAGTGGAATCTTTGAGCATATGATTAGGAGCTCCACATTTAAAGTATTTGTCTGTCCCCATAAGCAAGCTCTCTCATGCTGGTGATTGCACTTTGGGCACATAGTATAAGCATTAGGCTTATGTGTAGCCTTCTTCTGGGGTTGTTTTCCCTTGCCTTTGAATTGCCCCTAAAATGGCTTCTTACACGGCTGTTGAGGCTAATGATAATGCGTATGATAAGGCCTCTTGCCCTGCTTGTCGTTCTCAATGTCCCTCTGGTCCTACTTGGCTGCTAAGGCTCTAATAATAGCAACAGAGAAGGTCATAGGACCAGCCACATGAACATCACGGCGCAATATAGACCGCAAACCATATAGAAAGTGCCTCAACTTCTCTCTTGCATAATTTGCAATCATGGGCACAAAGTGACACTCCTGCTCAAACTTTCTCACAAACTCCGCCACAGTGTGATCCCCATGCCTCAGTGTCATTAAATATGTAGTCTGACGGGAGGGGACATCATCAGTGAACTACTTTGAATAAAAAATTTTCTTGAAGCCCTCCCATCTATGGGTCTCAAGGTTCATAGTCACTAATACTCCTTCCCACCACAGTCTAACATCATCCTTCAGCAGATAGGTGGCGAATCTAACTCTGTTGGCTTCTTGTGTTTCCACAAAGGTAAAGATCACCTCTATGGAACTAATCCAACCCTATGCCACCATAGGATCAATTGTCCCCACAAAGTCCTTGGGGCCCATCTTGTGAAAGCTCTATAAACTACTTCCGGCCTCGTCCTACTCCCCACCTCGGCATTGTTCCTAAAAAATTGTGCAAAGAACTGGGTCATGCCAGCAATCATCTGTGCCTGAATATTTGGTGGTGGACGTGGAGGGGATACTCTCTCCTTGATTGGTGTCATTTTTACGTGTATTGTTGCATTAGTTTTGTGTGTGTTTGCATTGTGCATGCATGCATTTCATTTACATTTTGGTCATTTTAGAGTTAACATTTGCATATATTTGAGTCTGACTTGTACGTGATAAATTTGCAGTTAAATGTCCGATAAACTGAAACCAGAACAACAATATGCAAGCCAAGAGAAATGAGGCAGAAAATTTGGCGCTCGAGCAGTAGAATCTTACCGCTCGAGCGCGAGTATGGATTTTTGGAAGCCTTGGACAGAGGAGTTGGCACCCGAGCGGTAGAATCTTATCGCTTGGGCGCGAGGTGTGATTTTCAAATGATGAATTACAGAAGACTCGGCGCTCAAGCGGTATAATCTTACCGCTCGAGCGCGAGTGCCGCACCTCTTGTAGAAGAGATTTGAAGATTTCGGGGCACCGTTCTTCGCTATTTCGTCACAACTAGTATTGCTAATTTAATTTCTATTGTTAAAACATTGTTTTGCTTATTTCAATCATGACATCTTGTAGCTAATTTACATTATTTGTTAGGATGTAAGGGGATCCTACCCCGAAACTGAGTTTATTTAATTCATATTTTGATTTTTGGTTTATTCTTGATTCTGCTACTGTTTTATCGCGTTGTTAAAGCGTAGCTAAATTTTAGTAACTATTTTATATTGCAAGTGAGTTCGAGAGAATAGCCCGTAATAAGAACGAGTAGCATATTCCGTGGATTTATAATTTACATAGAAATATGAAGTCGGATACACGTCGATAGTCATAGTCCGGTAGGGCGAAAGCTAGGGAATTTCATAGAACGACATGCAATTAACTTGTCATAAACTGCTTCCGGCCTCGTCCTACTCCCCACCTTGGCATTTACCTAGCGAACTGTGCAAAGAATTGGGTCATGCCAGTATGCATCTGAGCCTGAAGATTTGGTGGTGGACGTGGAGGGAAAACTCTTTCCTTGATAAGTGTCATTTCTACGTGTTTTGTTTCATTAGTTTGGTGTGTGTTTGCATTGTGCATGCATGCATTTCATTTACATTTTGGTCATTTTAGAGTTAACATTTGCATATGTTCGTGTCTGACTTGTACGTGATAAATTTGCAGGTAAAAAGTCCGGTGAGCTGAAATTAGAACAACAATATGGAAGCCAAGAGAAATGAGGCCGAAAATTCGGCGCTCGAGTAGTAGAATCTTAACACTCGAGTTCGAGTATGGATTTCCGGAAGCCTTGGAAAAAAGAGTTGGCGCCCGGGCAGTAGAATCTTACCGCTCGGGCGCGAGGTTTGATTTTCAAAGGGTGAATTACATAAGACTCGACACTCGGGCGGTAGAATCTTATCGCTCGAGCATGAGTGCCACACCTGACCAGCAGAATTATAGAGGAGTTGGCGCTCGGGCGGTAGAATCTTACCGCCCGAGTGCCACTTAATTTTTGGAAAGATTTTATGGACAATTTCTTCCCTTATTTTGATGGAGGATGATATAGAAAGGAGGGTGGACGATTTGGAGTATCATTCAGACATAATTCAACAGCCAAGGAACTTAGGGAAGAGAGAAAAAGCTTGAAGCAAGGCTTGGAGAAGAGATTTGTAGATTTCCGGGCACCGTTCTTCGCAATTTCGTCACAACTAGTATTTCTAATTTAATTTTTATTGTTAAAACATTGTTTTGCTTATTTCAATCATGACATCTTGTAGCTAGTTTACATTATTTTTTTGAGTCTAAGGGGATTCTACCCCGAAACCGAGTTTAGTTAATTCATATTTCGATTTTTGTTTTATTCTTGATTGTGCTATTGTTTTATTGCATTGTTAAAGCGTAGCTAACTTTTAATAACTATTTTATATTGCGAGTGAGTTCGAGAAAATATTCCGTGATAAGAATGAGTAGCATAGTCCATGGATTTAAAATTTACATGGAAATATGAAGTCGGATACACGTCGATAGTCATAGTCCGGTAGGGCGAAAGCTAGGGAATTTCATAGAACGACATGAAATTAACCTGTGATAAATAATTAAAGAGATTTAATTACTTCATTGAGCAGAATTAGTTTGGCATAGCTCGAAAGGGCGTGTTCAATTGGATAAGAAATTTTTCGGAAGCGTAGATCACTATCAAACGAATTAAGTAAATAACGAGGGGTAGGTGAACCGAGATTCCTAACAAATTCATTTCTCATTGAATTTTAATTAACCATTCTAGCTTATATATTTCATCATTTAATTCTTGAACTTTTTTCATTGAGTTTTTATTTAATCATAGTAGTAGTAAACAATCATTCAAATTTCGTTGCTAAAGATTTAATAATTGGAAATAATAATTGTGAAATACAGTCTCTAGTGGAACGATACTCGTACTCTCGTACATTATACTATTACTTGACATCCTTCACTTGCGATTATTTTGAGCTTGGATATTATAAATTTGTATTAAGGATTTTACAGTGCAAGTTTTGCTCGATAAAGTTGTTGGTGCCGTTGCCGGGAACTGTTAATCCACAATTTTATCTCTAGTTATTTACTTTAGCATTCTTTATTTTGTTTTGTTTGACACATTCGATTTATTTGCAGGTATACATCTCGGTGCATAGCAAGATCTCTAGAGTCTGAACTAGAGACTTTCTAACCCGAGATTGAAAGAACCCATCGCAGACGAAGGCAACAACATAGGCTTAGAGACATGATGAACATGAACGAATGTGAGGAAGAGCATCATGAAGATCTAAGAGTCGAAGAACCAAGGCGCATACACATGTTGGAATACGCACAACCTTTGCTAGATGGAACAAAGCATAGTGCGACCAACCATCAGGGTGAACTAGTTCGAGATCAAACCAGCCATTATTCAAATGATTCAGAATACGGTCCAGTTTGTGGGAAATGCGCTTGATGACCCAAACACTCACGTCGCCGACTTCTTAGAAATTTGCGATACTTTTAAATTTACTAGAGTTTCTGATGATGCTGTTAGATTACATTTATTTCCTTTTTATTTGCGTGACAAAGCTAAATCCTGGTTGAATTGTTTGCCTGTAGGTTCAATCACGACTTGGGAAGATATGGCTAAGGTATTACTTTTGAAATACTTTCCTCCATCAAAAACCATGAAGCTGCGAGCGGACATAACCACCTCCTCTCAGTGCGAGCAGGAGTCACTCTACGAGGAATGGGAGCACTACAAGGACTTATTGCGAAGATGCCCACATCATGAGTTGCCTCTTGGGTTAGTTGTCCAAAATTTTTACTATGGCTTAATTTTGTCTAACTGCATCATGATAGATGTTGCGGTCAGTGGGAATCTGTTGTGGAAGACGGCCAAAGAAGGGTATGAATTACTGGAGGATATTGCTGCTAGCAGTTATCACCCTCAATTTGAGAGGAACAATCTGAGCAGGAGTCCAGGTAACCGACTTTTCTGCTGTCACTGAACAATTAGAAGCACTTAACAGGAAAATAGACAGCTTGAATGTGCCTGCAAGAGATATGCGGAGGAGAACACTATGTTAAGGATTGTCAAGACAATGGTCCTTTTTATGTGCATGAGGAGGCACCAGTAAATAAAGTGGGGATTCAAAACCGTCCTAGGAATTATCCTTATTCGAACACATACAATCCTGGATAGAGACAACATCCCAACTTCTCATGGGGTGGTCAAAGCAGTCAGAATCGAGCCTAAGGAGGACAACAGTATGGTAAGCAACCGATGTATCGATCAAAGCAGAGAGAGGAGAAGTCTGGTTTTGAGCAAATGATGTCTAAGTTCATCTCATCTACTGAAACTAGACTACAAAACCAGGATGCATCGATAAAGGGGCTAGAAAATCAGATAGGACAGTTAGAAAAGATGATTACTATTAGAGATCCAGGCACCTTGCCAAGCAACACAGAGACTAACCCGAAAGAGCAAGTGAAAGGCATAACATTGAGGAGTGGAAAAGTGCTTGAACAAGAGGAGAAAGAAAAAGAAGATCAAGGAGAGAAAAAGGCTGACATGTTCACAGGTAAGTCTTCTAACTCTACACTCGCACCCACTGCACAATCTAAAATTGTTATTCCCTCACCTTTCCCTGCTGCATTGAAAAAGAAAAAATTGGATGCACAATTCGGTAGGTTCTTAGAATTATTCAAGAAATTGCCCATTAATATTCCCTTTGCTGATGCTTTGATGCAAATACCGAGTTATGCTAAATTTCTGAAAGAAATCTTGGCTAATATAAGGAAGTTGGAGGATCATAAGACGATAAATTTGATTGAAAATTGCTCTCCATTGGTACAAAACAAGATCCCACCGAAACTAAAAGAACCAAGGAGTTTTTCTATTTCTTGCATGATTGGTGATGTTGTTTTTCATAAAGCTTTATGTGACCTTGGTACGAGTATTAACCTTATGACTTTATCTGTATTTAGGAAACTTGGAATGGGAGAGCCTAAGCCCACAAGGATGTCCTTACAGCTAGCAATCAGATCCATCAAATATCCTCGAGGAGTCATAGAGGATGTGTTGGTGAAAGTGGACAAGTTCATATTTCCAGCGGATTTTGTAGTACTCGACATGGAGGAAGACATGGAGATGCCGTTGATTTTTGGGAGACTTTTCCTTGCAACTGGAAAGGCCCTAATTGATGTTCAAGAAGGGAATTTAAGATTGAGAGTGGGAGATGAAAAAACCACTTTTGATGTCTTTCATGCTCTTAAGCACACACTGCACACTGATGACTGTTTTAGAATTGATGTTGTGGATTCACTTGTGTCTAATTTTATGCAGGATGCTATGAAGGACCCATTGAAATCCACTCTCACCACTGAATTGAAGGAGGATGACATGGAAGAAGAGAGAGCTGAAATTGTGGCATAATTCAATGCCAACCCTCCTTGGAGGAAGCCAATGAGGATGATATTGGAGGATTTGGGAGACCGAAGAGACTTGACTCCTCCGAAGTCAAGCATTGAGGAACCACCAACACTTGAACTAAAGCCACTGTCTCCGCACATAAAGTACGTATACCTAGGTGAGAATAACAATTTACCTGTCATTATTTCTGTTGCTTTGACAGATGCTATGGAGGGAAAACTGCTGCAAGTTCTCAAAGAGAACAAAAAGGCATTTGTCTTGAAGGTGGAAGACATCAAAGGAATAAGTCCATCAATCTGCATGAACAAAATCTTGATGGAAGAAAAGTACTCACCCCTCGTGCAACATCAAAGACGACTGTATCCAAAGATGCAAGAGGTAGTGAAGCCTGAAACTGTCAAGCTTCTCAATGCAGGTGTTATCTATCCTACATCAGATTGCGCCTGGGTAAGTCCTGTTCTGTATGTGCCGAAGAAAGGTGGGATTACTGTGATCACTAATGAAAAGAATGAACTTATTCCTACTAGGACTGTTACGTGGTGGAGAGTGTGTATTTATTATAGGAAGTTGAACGATACCACCTGTAATGACCACTTTCAAGTCCCCTTTATTGATCAGATGTTTAAGAGATTAGCGGGGCATGAGTTTTACTGTTTTCTAGATGGGTATTCGGGGTATAATCAAATCACTATTACACCTGAGGACCAAGAGAAAACCACTTTCACTTGTCCTTATGGCACTTTTGCTTTCCACTGTTTGCCTTTTGGTCTTTGTAATGCCCCTGCTACGTTTCAGCGCTGCATGACTGCTATATAACATGATATGATTGAAACCTTTCTTGAAATATTTATGGATGACTTTTCTATCTTTGGGGCAACGTTTAATGAGTGTTTGCAGAATCTGAGCTCCGTGTTGAGGAGGTGCGAGGAGACGAACCTGGTGCTGAATTGGGAGAAGTGCCACTTCATGGTACAAAGGGAATTGTATTAGGGCACAAGATTTCGGAACAAGGGATTGAGGTGGACTAAGATAAAGTGGAAGTCATCAAGAACCTACCACCACCAGCTTCAATAAAGGGAGTAAGAAGTTTTCTAGGGCATGTCGGGTTCTATCGGCGTTTCATTAGAGATTTTTCTAAAATTTCTAAGCCTCTATCGTCCCTACTCATGAAAGACGCACCATTTGACTTTAACTCCGATTTTTTGCATGCATATGAGAACCTGAAGGGCTTCTATGTTGGTGGCAGCGGATTGGGATCTGAATTTTGAGCTAATGTACGACGCCAGTGACACTGCAGTTGGTGCTTTCCTAGGCCAAAGACAGAACAAGGTATTTCATACTATATACTATGCAAGTAAGACTCTAGATGAATAACAATTAAATTATGCAACAACTGAAAAAGAGTTACTTGCAGTAGTATTTGCACTTGATAAGTTCCATTCATACCTTGTGTTGTCGTAAGTCATTGTATTTACTGACCACGCTGCAGTTAAATATCTGCTTGCTAAGAAAGAGGCTAAACCACGATTACTTAGGTGGATCTTACTACTCCAAGAGTTTGACCTAGAAATAAAAGATAAAAAATGTGCAGAGAATGTAGTAGCTGATCATCTTTCTAGGCTTGAGCATGTTAGAAAAATTTGTGAAAATGCTGAGATAGATGATTGGTTTCTGGATGAACAGCTGTTAGTGGTGAAAAATTGTCCATCGTTTGGAGATTTTGCGAATTTTCTTGATACAGGCTCACCCCCCCAAATTTAACATTTCGACAAAGAAAGAAATTCTTTTCTGACGTTAAATATTATTTTTAGGATGAATGTTTTTTGTTCAAAATCTGTGTAGATGCCATCATACGGAGATGCGTGGCGGAAGGAGTGATGAGATCGATTCAGTCATTGACATGACCGCGAGGTAGGTGGTCATTTTGAACCCACACGAACGACATCCAAGGTACTCGAATGTGGCTTTTATTGGCCAACTCTATTTAAAGATGCACGTTCATTTTTCCTCTCTTGAGATAGATATCAACGCACAGGTAACATTTCTAATCGCCATAAGATGCTTTTAAATAATATTATCTAGCACGAGGTCTTTGATGTTTCGGGGATAAATTTTATGGGACCGTTTCCAACCTTTTTTACGAAAAAATATATTTTGGTTGCGGTTGACTATGTGTCCAAATGGGTGGAAGCGGAGTCATATGCTACAAATGATGCTCAAGTGGTGCTTAAATTTTTAAATAAAAATATTTTCAACAGATTTGGAACACCACGAGCAATCATTCCATTTTTGAAATAAACTCTTTGAAAAACTTTTGGGCAAATATGAGGTCACTCATAAAATCTCCACCCCTTATCACCCCCAAACGAGTGGTGAAGTTGAGGTGTCGAATCGCGAAATTAAGAGGATTTTAGAAAAGGTTGTGGGGATAAATCGAAAGGACTGGTAGTTGAGGTTGGATGACGCGCTTTGGGCGTATAGGACTGCTTTTAAGATACCTATAGGCACGACAATGTATAGGTTACTTTTTGGAAAAGCGTGTCATTTACCTGTTGAGTTAGAACATAGAGCTTATTGGGCAACAAAAGCACTGAATCTTGATTTTGCTCTTGCAGGTGAACACAGGTTGCTGCAGTTGGACCAGTTGGTAGAATTCCGGGGTCAAGCCTATGACCTGGCTTTGACCTACAAGGAGCGTACAAAGCAAGCACACCACAAGTGCATTACACCGAGGGAATTCAAAGAAGGCGAATCGGTGCTACTGTACAACTCCAAACAGCGGTTATTTCCTGGCAAGCTCAAGTCAAGACGGACGGGCCCATACATGATCACCAAAGTGTTCCCCCCGTGAGCTATAACTTTGAAAGATGGGAAAAATCACTCGTTCACAGTCAATTCTCAACGACTGAAGCATTATTTGGGTGGCACAGTCGAGCCACAAATTGGAGTAGCTCGATTCCAAAACAGTCAAAGCTGAGAGGAACCTACAGTCTAGCTCTCGACTATAAATTGATAACTAATTTTTTTTCCCTTCCTACTAGTTTCTAATTTTTATTTTATTGACTTGAGTCTTTAATCTAGATATTGGTTGTTTTTTTAATTGCTTTTATTAAAAAAAAGTAATTTTTATTATTTTTATTAATATTTTTAATTATTATAAAAAATATAAAAAATTAAAAGGGCGAAGGTTCACGACTGGGCGGTAATATTTTATCGCTCGAGTGCGAGCACCTCTGCCCATGAGTAATTTCAGTGCAGTCAGCGCTCGGGCGGTAAAAACGTACCACTCGGGCGCGACTGCACATGAATTCTCCCCTCCCCTTCCCCTTCTTTCATTCTGCACGAAAATTTCTGAAACATAACTCTCACCTTCGCCCCTTTCTCGTTTTCTACAGCGGATCCCTCCTAAAATCAAGATTCAAACAGCGTGGCTCACACTCCTCCGTAAGAATCAAGCGGCATCTTCCCTCTAGTCAACATCTCCATCATCTACCAGCATGGCCATCAAGAAATTTTAAGGTATTCCCGGCTCCTCCTCATCTTCGTCATTTGATAGAACTCACTTTGTGAATGAGTCGGCTATGGCTCGATATGATCATGCTAATATTCATAGAAACCCAATTACCGAGAGAGGATTTTGTAGGCAATTTGAGGATAGACACTTAGGGCCTCTTGTGAAATTGGGTAGGCGGGGATGGGAATAGTCAACCCATTGTGGCGGTGCTATCGGTGGTTAGATGATTCTATGCAAATGTGACGGAGGGGGCGGATGTTAGGGTTTTTGTTAGAGGTCGACTAGTACAGTTCGATTCTATTACAATTAACGCCCTACTATAGACGGCTGAAGTTGATGACTCTCGATTCGAGGCATTGGTCGCCGACCCCAATTATGATATGATACTCATGGAGCTGTGCCATCCGGGCGTGATTTCAAAACCGTTGTGCGGATCACCGAGTTGTTTTGACAAGAAGTATATGACTGCTGATATTGCCCTATGGTATCTCTTTGTGGCGAGACGGATGATGCCGGTCTCGCATAAGAGTGAGGTGCAAAAGGAGCGGACGGTGCTATTGTTTGCTTTGACCGAAGGTTACAATATTAATTTGGGCAAGCTTATAAATTCTCAGATCATGATGAGTGCTCACAACAGTCACATCGGTCACTTTTTCCCCACCATCATCTCAGAGTTATGTGTGAGGGCCGGGGCTGTCTTCCGGGATGACGAGGAATGGCTACAACCGATGAAACCAATTTGTGTGGAGGACTTACAGCAAAAAAGGGCGAAACGACAAATAGACTTTCCCTCTCACGAGGGAAATACAGGTGGATCAAGCACCGCCGCCCCGCGTCGCTTACCATCACAGCCCCGCAGGCGGTCCCAAAACGACTAGATGGATGAGACTCTCGCCTTCATGACTCATCAGGATCGAGTCAACGTGAGCTTCAATGAACATTTTGCCTACGTCGAGTCCATGATGCGCACTATGATCGTCCAAGTGGGCGTTGACCCAGGGACCATACCACCACCTCCATCGTTCATTCCCTCTTACCATTTTTAGTATGATTATTATCAGTAAGAGGATGCATCGGGAGTGCCTCCACCAAAACGACGAGGATGAGCCTTGATCAGGGGAGTTCACCGTGTCCCCTTATTTTTGTTTTTATTTTTTCTGTATTATACTTGTGTTATCATTGTTATTTCATTCTGTCATTTATATTGCATTCGTTTCTTTGTTATTCATTCGTGTGTCTACTTGTTTAATTGTCTTGTGCACTGGGGACATTGCACGTTTCTATTTGGGGATGGGTGTTTAGTTTGATTATTTTGTGTTTAGGTTGGTTGTTTAGTTCGTCTTTCGTATTGAATTTGTCTCGTGTTTTTTGTTGCCATTTCAGAAGTGGTTTATAGTTGATGCTAGATTGGTATGTGGAAGCCTATGATGATGTTGAATGGGTCACACATACACATGTCCATTTCTGTCACGACACAAGTTTAGAACACACGAGTGATTGACGCATGAAAATTTTAATTGGATAATGAAAATTTCTGAACAAATGTGGGAACCAGAACATGCATGACTTAGTGAACTTGGACATTGTTTTTGGGGAATTTGAGATGTACTAGGTGACTTGAACTTGAACACTTCCTTTGACACGAACACTGCCCAGCAGAACGAAGATTAGTTAGGTACATCTCTGCTAAACTAATTCATTGAACTGAGCTTACTAATAAAAATGTGTTGCGATACTTGCACTCGTATATCTAGCTTTGTTTAACCTTGTTGATGCACCCTTGAGATTGGACCAAAGCCAAACGCCCATAATTTTTGTTTCTATCTGAGGGAGGACAGAAAAAGAAAAAAATCGTTGCACAAAAAAAAAAAAAAAAAGAGATGGAGATGTAAGGTGTGGGGGAGCCAAATATAGGAATGAAATTCTATTCCTAGGCTAAAAGAATGGAAATGTATGGAGTTGAAGGAAATATGTCATGCCCCGAAACCAAGGCATCGATGACATCCGGCATTGTTTAACAATTACTTGAAAACAATAAGCTTCGTATCAAAAAGCCAAATAAACCATTCTTTTTCATAAATAAAATATTTTCTTTAAAATGACAATAGAACAAAAATTACATCAGAGTTTGCGGAAGCTTAAACAAAAGGAAATGTAAAAATCTTGATTCTTGATCTTGTCAATCGATCACCATCCCCAGAAAGCTTCTTGTTCCTCCTCATTCAGTTGCTCTTCATTCTTATCTGAAATTTGTAAGGGTTGAGTGTTTTGGGAAACACTCATCAAGTGAGGGTCGATCGATTTCCAAAGTTACATATAGAACTTAAACTTTAAAGCATTTCTTTAACAAACTTTCAAAACTTATTACTTTTGACTTATCATAAAGGAATCGAATCAAATATGAGACAAAGATTATTAGACGATTCAGAGCAAATCAGAGACAAATGAGAAACAAATCAGAAACAAACACAACACTGTTACTAATCTTATTTCTATGGTCAAATTGTCCCCAATATATTAGTCCTCTAAGGGGTGAGGCCAGAACACAGTTTTATACCCAGTGATGGGGGCCAGACAGAACACAGTTTTATACCCACTGAGGGGGGCCAAAATACAGTTTTATACCCACTAACGGGGCCAGACAGAATTACAATTATCGTTCCATTTCAAATAGATTTGTAACAGTGCATCACATAATTCAGATTTATCGAACAGAACTTATCAAATTTTGAAAGAAATTCAGCGGAATCAAAGGATGTCGAATTCAGAAAGGACATAACAATCATCGATCGGAATTTAAAATCATGTAAGCACTAATTTTTGAAAATAAGGACACACATACAAGCATGTCATATTATTTTTATGAAAAGTTTAAAATACAAGAAAAATACGTAACAAAAACCCACTCACCGAAATTTGAAGACGTGGTCCGAAATTGGCTTGATCTTTAAACAAAGTTTCTCCCAAATATTGGACAGCACTTTGATGTATTACTTGAGTAAATTATGCTGTTAATCTAGCAACACTTTGACATAATTTGTTGAGCACACAAACCACACTAATCTTCTTCCTTTCTCTTTCTTTGCCTTGGCCGAATTTTGGATGCTTTGTGGAGGGAAGGAGCCAAATTTTTCTATGGCTTTTTGGTGTGATTTCATCAACATATTGAGTGCTATTTATAGAGGGAAATTATGGCTTTCTATTCAACTTGGCCGAATTCATGAAGCCCAAGAATGGAAATAAATTTAGTCAAAGTTATTCCAAGCCTCAAGGGTCACCTTCGATTACTAAAGAATCCATTCCTGCACAATTAATTGGTCGAAGCCTTCTAGCTCATCCTTAGCTCCCTTTCTTGGTTAACTTAATGGTCATCTCTTGCATAATAAGTTTGTCCAAACCTTTAGCTCCTTTAACTCCTTCCTTGGTTAACTCAATGGTCATCTCTTGCTCAATAAGTTTGTCCAAACCTTTAGCTCATGAACAATTCTTGCTCAATAAATTTTTCCATTCCCTTAGTTCCTCATTTAGCTCCCTTTTTGGTCCTTCTAGGACAAGCATAGTTGAGCTTCATTGAGCTGAAAGATTGAGTCCTTGAGCTGGGGGTTCACTTCTCCGATGACGACTCTTTGATTGATGCGGTTTCTTATAGTATAGATTCCTGTTGAGCTAATCCTTGAGCTTTGGAGCTACTTTTTCGATTCATGTTAGCTGAAAATTTAAGTTTATATTTGAGTTTTATAGTTAAGATTAAAGTTTTGAGCTTAGTTCCGATTTTTATTTCTTACATAATTTGCTTCGAAATTCCGGATCCTCACATCCCAACCTCCTTATTGGAAGTTTCGTCCTCAAAACTTGGTTCATCTCGATCTTTAAAGAGATGAGGATATTGGGTGCACATCTTTTCTTCTGGTTCCCAAGTTGCTTCTCGTTCCGTGTGATTAGACCATTGAATCTTTACAAAATGAATTGTTCGGCACCTCAATACTTGATCCTGGGTGTCTACTATTCGAACAGGGACCTCTTCATATTTCAACTCTTCATTCAAGTGTCCTCTGATCATCAGCGGTGCAACTTTAAGGACGTGACTTGGGTCTGGGATATATTTCCTCAGTTGTGATATGTGAAAAACGTTGTGAATTCTTGACATATCTGGTGGCAAAGCTAGTCGGTAGGCTAGGGTTTCCACTTTCTCCTGTATCTCGAATGATCCTACATATATGGGATTTAGCTTTCCAGACTTACTGAACCGAACCGAACCGAACCAAACCACTCCTTTCATAGGAGAGACTTTAACATACAACTTATCACCGATTTCAAATACCAATGGTATTCTCTTTAAATCTGCCCAAATCTTTTTCTATCTTGAGCTGTCTTGAGTCTTTCTCTGATTATGGCGAATTTTTTGATGGTTACTTGAACAAGTTCAGGTCTAGTGATAGCTTTTTTTCCGACTTCATCCCAGTAAAGAGGTGATCTACACTTTCGTCCATACAGTGCTTCATACGGAGCCATTTCAATAATGCTGTGATAGCTGTTATAATAAACAAATTCTATCAGTGGTAATCGCTCGCTCCAATTCCCATGAAAGTCCAGAGCACATGCCCGGAACATGTCCTCAAGGGTTTGAATTGTTCTTCTAGTTTGGCCATCAATCTGAGGATGATAGGCCGTGCTATGAGTGACATTAGTTCCCATGGATTTTTGAAAACTTCTCCAAAATCGTGATATAAATCTTGGATCTCTGTCAGATAATATACTCGCCGGAACTCCGTGTAATCTTACTATATTATCCATGTACAAAGTGGCCAATTTATCCAGGTTGTAATTCATTCGAACTGATAAGAAATGTGCAGATTTTGTCAATCTTTCAATGATTACCCAAATCTCATCGTGACCTTGCCTTGATTTCGGTAGCCCTACTACAAAATCTATGGAAATGTGTTCCCACTTCCACTTGGGTATCTCTAATAGTTGCAGAAGTCCTCCAGGTCGTTGATGTTCTGCCTTGACTTGTTGACAGGTTAAGCACTTGGACACAAAGATAGCTACGTATTTCTTTATTCCATTCCACCAGTAATTATTTTTCAGATCTTGGAACATCTTGGTGCTTCCTGGATGAACTGAAAACTTCGTTTTATGTGCCTCGGCCATTACTTCTTCCCGAATCCCATAGAAATCTGACACATACAACCGTCCCTTCATCCAAAGAACACCATTTGCATCCGTCTGGAATTCTTGGGCTTTTCCTTTTTGAATTTATTCCTTTATTTTTGTGATAGACGGATCTTGGCTTTGTTTTAATTTGATCGATTCCCGAAGGCATCGTTGCACTGATAGAGAAGATAAACTTACTTTCCCAATGTTCTTTCGGCCCAAAGCATCTGCCACTTTATTCGCCTTACCCGGATGGTAATTGATTGATAAATCATAATCTTTCAGAAGTTCAATCCACATTCTTTGCCTCATGTTTAGTTCCTTTTACGTAAATATGTATTTGAGGCTCTGGTGATCAGTAAATACTTCGCATTTTACCCCATAAAGGTAATGTCTCCAGATCTTTAGCACAAATATGATTGCCGCTAACTCAAGATCATGAGTTAGGTAATTTTGCTTGTAAGGTTTTAATTGCCGTGAGTCATAGACAATTACTTGACCTTCCTGCATAAGTACACACCCTAACCCTCCCTTTGAAGTGTCACTGTATATTGTGAAGTTCTTGCCATCCTCAAGAAGAATTAGTACTGGTGTAGATGCGAGTTTCGTCTTCAGGGTTTCAAAACTTTTCTCACATGCTTCATTCCAAATGAATTTCGAATTTTTCTTTGTAAGTTTGATGAGAGGAATGGCTATCGAAGAAAATCCTTCCACAAATTTTCTATAATAGCCAGCTAAACCCAGAAAACTCCTTACCTCGGTTACTATTTTTGGTTGTGGCTAGTCCTTGATTGCCTCTACTTTCTTATGGTCCACTGACACTACTAATTCAAAGATTATATGGCCTAAGAACGCTACACTTTTTAGCCAAAATTCGCACTTCTTGAATTTGGCATAGAGTTTCTTTTCTCGCAGTTTCTGCAAAGTGAGACGCAAATGTTCTCGATGTTCTTCCTCACTTGGTGAGTATACCAGGATATCATATAAGAAAACTTTTCAAGGTATGGTTTGAATACACGATTCATAAGGTCCATGAATGCTGCAGGGGCATTTGTTATACCAAAAGGCATTACCGTGAATTCTTAGTGTCCATATCTTGCTCTAAAAGCGGTTTAAGGTATATCATCTGCTTTGACCTTCAGTTGGTGATAGCCTAATCTTAGGTCTAGTTTTGAAAAGACCTTAGCTCCTTTTAGTTGATCGAAAAGATCATCTATCCTTGGGAGCGGGTACTTGTTCTTTATCGTGATTTTATTTAACTCTATATAGTCGATGCATAGTCTCATGCTTCCGTCCTTTTTCTTTACAAACAGGACTGGACTCCCCACAGGGATGCACTAGGTCAGATTTGTTTCTTGTACAATAACTTCTGAAGTTGCTCTTTTAACTCCTTTAATTTGGTTGGAGCCATTCGGTATGGTGCCTTTGAAATTGATGCAGCACCAGAGACTAAATTTATTTCAAATTCCACTTCTCTATCGGGTATAATGCCCGGTAAGTCCTCGGGAAAAACATCCGGAAATTCTTGGAGAACTGGAATATCTTCCAACTTTGGGGCATCTTCTCCTTTGGCTTCATTGATCATTGCCAGATAAATTTCTTCGCCTCCTTTTAAGGCCTTCCAGGCTTGTCAGGTAGATAGAAGTGATTTTCATTTTTTGGATTTTATATATGATTTCCTCTTTAGTTGGAGTTTAAAGTCTAACATTTTTTTTTGGCAGTCCACTATGGCATGGTGTTTGGCTAACAAGTCCATTCCAAGAATGATGTCAAACTCAATCATATTGAGTTGTATCTATTCTGTCTCAAAAATCTGTTTACTGATACAAATTTTATAGTTTCGATACACCTTGTAGGTTTCAATTGTTTTACTTGCAGGTGTCGCCACTCTTAACGGTTCACTAAGAGTCTCATGCCCAAGTTTTAACATATTAGAAAATCTTCTAGACACAAATGAATAAGTCGCACCACAATCAAACAAGGTATAAGTAGGCATTTCATTGAATAAAATAGTACACGCCACCACCTCATTGGTGTTGTCTGCTTCCTCTTGGGTTATAGCATACACCCGAGCGTTAGTCTTGTTTTCATTTGGTTTGCTGGGTCCAGTTCCTTTGTCTTTGTTTTCAAGACAATCTTTAATCCGATGACCCACCTTTCCACATTTGAAACAAGCGCCCGTCTTCCAATGACATTACCCATTGTGATTCTGTCGAAAAGTAGCGCACCACTTCCCTTCCTCATTTCCAGCATTGCTAAAGGTCCCTTTTGAGGGGTCGCTTGAATAGTTTGGCCTCTTGAATTTGGGGCAACTATAAGCAGATTGACTGACCAAAGGTCTCTTGTTCTTTTTTTTTCTTCTCGGCGTTTGATATCAGTTTCTGCGCTCATTGCCGCGCCCATTAAATCTACAAATTTGTTTGGTCTGAAAACAACAAAAGCTGATTGAATCCGGCTGTTCAGCCCTTTCTTGAAACGGTTCATTTTCAAGGTCTCATCTGACATGATTGTTGAAACATAGGTTCCCAGATCATTGAACCTTGAGGTGTACTCCATCACCGTCATGTCTGATGTTTGTTTATAGTTTTGAAACTCGCTCAACTTTTGTAGACAAAACTCTGCAGGGTAATATTGCTTCAAAAATTCTCTCCTGAAGGTTTGCCACGTGATCTGCTCCACATCAGCCAAAGACAGTGACACTGTTTCCCACAACTTACGTGCTCGATTTTCCAGAAATGGTGTCACAACCTCCACTCTAAGTCCCTCAGGTACTTCCAATAGATGCAGTTGTGTTTCGACATTCTTAAGCCAGTTATGATTGACTTCTGGATCCGGATTGCCATCAATGGTTGGGACACAGTTCTTCCGGAGGGATTCGTAATGTTACTTGATTCCTCGTGGTTGTGGTTCTGGTGGCGGCTGGATGGCGTTGGTAATAGGGTTCACAATTCCTTGCAATGTGGCGGCTGCTATGGTAGCAATTTCCATCATGTCTTCTCGGCCGAGATTCACCCTCGGTGGTGATGGTGGATTTTCGTTTTTGTTGTGATTGTCTCTGCGGGGATTACTTTTGTTCCTTGGTGGTCTCCCTGCCATTTCCTATAAGCATAAAGGTTTCCTAAGTCGTTTGTATAACTTTGATAACAATAAAGACAGCCAAATATATCTTTCATTAATAATTCAAAAGTCGCAAGGTTGTTACATATCAATAAGAAATAGTTAAAGCAATTTCTACGCAATATCTTCTTATTCTAGGAGTTTATCCTATTTATCTAAGACTTCTCCGTCGTCCATATATCCAATAGCTTCCTCTCCTTCAAGATTCTCCTCGAGATTTATTTCCATCTCATCCTCGAGATCTTCTAAATTGATCATATCGTTCTGTAACTGATCAATGTAGTTTTGCAACAGTGTGTTGTGGTCATCGAGGTTATTCACTTGGTCCTGAAGCTCTTGTATTGTCAATTGGTTTGCTGCCTCATTGAGTTCAAGCTCTTCTATCCTTACTTGGAGTCGGTAAATAGCCTTGTTAAGCTTGTTTTCTCGATTCCTTGCTGCCAAAAATCTTCCTTGAATTACCTCCAACTCTCCTTTTTGCTATCGTGATGACGTTCAGATTCGAGGTGATAAGAAGCATAGCGTCTAACGTCATCGCGCAGTCTTTTCTCTTCTTCTCTAGCCTGATGAAGGTCCTCTATCATGCATACGTTATTCTCGTCTAACTGATAGTTATCCTTCTCGAGTTTGTCATTTATATCTTTCAATGTTTTAATTTCTGCTTCTTTTTCCTAGAACTATTTTTTGAGTTCGGTTATAACGCTTTGAGGATCCATTTTTGTTTCCTATAAAGATATAAAGAAAAATCATTTTTATTGATAAAATACTCATCAATTTTAAATATGCAAAAATTGAAGATAATAGAATTTTTATTTAAAAATAAGTTATTACATCCCTTGGCTTTTCAAAGCATATTTTTATTACAATCATTATACTAGCCTAGTCTAGTCTATCATATCTCCCCCGTCGCAGTCGCTGTCATCTCCAACCACTTCCATTGGTGCTTCCTCTTACTCTTCCATGTTCTCTAGATACAAATAGTTATTCTGGTCTTGCAGCCTATCCATGGTGTTATGCAGCTTGGAGATGTATCGTTCTTGCTTGTTTTTGAACTCCTCTTGTGGATGACGAGCCCGCGTAGCACGATCTCTCTCTCTCTCCCCATCTTCTCTAGCAAGTACCTGTTCAGTGTAGCTAAGCGCTCAATACAGGCTGACTCGGTAGGTATTTGAAGGAGTTTGCTCTCAGCCAAGTCCAGATGATGAGTAAGTCGATGTACATCCGTCTCGAGTATGTTTCTGATCTCGCTAAGCTCCTGCTTTTCTTGTCTCTCCCTAGCAAGTTGCACTTTCAAAGTCGCAATTTCTCTGGCTTGAATATCTATCATGAGCTGACGCATACGAAGGGCAGCTTGAGCACGAGTATGTGGAGCAGCCATTTTCCTAGAATAAATCGAGGTAAAATATCATAACAATATAAAGGATAGAAAGGCACAAAATTTGAATGGAAACACAGTTTTCGTGGAATTTTTGATACTAGGAATTTCAGAATGATTGAAGGAGATAGACTTGAATTTCGAAGGAAATTTTTGAGATGAAGACATAAAATGTGAATGAATTCGATGGTTGAGTTTACTGTAGATAGGAATGCACTAGGCTTTCGTCAAATTTTGTCTATCAAAATTTCAGCGGGATTATGAACATGGCGTCTCTGATACCACTTAAATGTTACGCCTGAAACCAAGACATCGGTGACATCCGAAATTGTTTACGAAAAGCCAAGTAAACCAGTCTTTTTCATAAATAAAATATTGTCTTTACAATGACAATAGAACAAAAATTACATCAGAGTTTGTGGAAGCTAAAACAAAAGGAAATGTAAAAATCTTGATTCTTGATTTTGTCAATCGATCACCATCCCCAAAAAGCTTCTTGTTCCTCCTCATTCAGCTGCTCTTCATTCTTTTCTGAAATTTGTAAGGGTTAGTGTTTTGGGAAACACTCAGCAAGTGGGGGTCGAACGATTTCCAAAGTTACATATAGAACTTAATCTTTAAAGCATTTCTTTAACAAACTTTAAAAACTTATTAGATTTGACTTGTCATAACGGAATCGAATCAAATATGAGACAAAGATTATTAGACGATTCAGATAAAATCAGAGACAAATGATAAACAAACACAATAATGTTACTCATCTCATTTCTATGGTCAAATTGACCCCCAAGGTGTTAGTCCTCTAAGGGGTGAGGCCATAACACAGTTTTATACGCACTGATGGGGTTCAGACAAGAAACAGTTTTATACGCACTGATAGGGCTAGAACACAGTTTTATACCCACTGATAAGGGCCATACAAAATTACATTTATCGTTCAATTTCAAATAGATTTTTCATAGTGCATCACATAATTCAGATTTATCGAACAGAACTTATCAGAATTTTGAAAGGAATTCAGCGGAATCAAAGGATGTCGAATTCAGAAAGGACATAACATTCATCGATCAGAATTTTAAATCATGTAAGCACTGATTTTTGAAAATAAGGACACACATACAAGCATGTCATATTATTTTTATGATAAGTTTAAATTACAAGAAAAATACGTAACAAAAACCCACTTACCGAAATTTTAAGACTTGGTCTGAAATTGGCTTGATCTTTAAACAAAGTTTCTCCCGAAAATTGGACAGCACTTCGACGTATTACTTGAGTAAATTATGTCGTTAATCCAGCAGCACTTCGACGTAATTTGTTGATCACACAAACTGCACGAAGCTTCTTTCTTTTTCTTTCCTTGCCTTGGCCGAATATTTGATTCTTTGTGGGGGGAAGGAGCCGAATATTTCATTGGCTTTTTTGTGTGATTTCATCAACATACTGAGTGCTATTTATAGAGGGAAATTATGGCTTTTCATTAACCTTGGCCGAATTCTTGAAGCCCAATAATGGAAATAAATTTATTCAAAGCTATTCCAAGCATCAATGGTCACCTTGGTTTACTAAAGGGTCCATTCCTGCACAATGAATTGGTCCAAGCCTCCTAGCTCATCCCTTAGCTCCCTTTCTTGGTTAACTCAAATGTCATCTCTTGCATAATAATTTTGTCCAAACCTTTAGCTCCTTTAACTCCTTCCTTGGTTAACTTAATGGTCATCTCTTTCTCAATAACTTTGTCCAAACCTTTAGCTCATGGACAATTCTTGCTCAATAAATTTGTCCATTTCCTTAGTTCCTTCTTTAGCTCCTTTTTTGGTCCTTTTAGGACAAGCATATTTGAGCTTCATTGAGCTGAAATATTGAGTCCTTGAGCTAGGGGTTCACCTCTCCGATGACGACTCTTTGATTGATGCGGTTTCTTATAGCATAGCTTCCCGTTGAGCTAATCCCCGAGCTTTGGAGCTACTTTCTCGAGTTATGTTAGCTGAAAATTTAAGTATATATTTGAGTTTTATAATTCAGATTAAATTTTGAGCTTAGTTCCGGGTTTTATTTCTTACGTGATTTTCTTCAAAATTCCGGATCCTCACAAAATCAGATGCAAATTCTGAATGTGCGCAAATATTACACTACTGCACCTCCCTCATTACCCGTTCCAGACTAGTCGAGATACCCATATCCTGCACTGATTTATGCCTACCGAGTCCTAAATATCTTTGCTGCGAATTGGTTACTAGTGAAGAGGGATGTGAGAAAGGGAATCTTGCACTGATGTGTTGATTGAAGTCTCTGATAGCGTGAAAAATTTTACTATGGAAATGCACGATGCTTGAGCCGACAATGCACACACACACGTTTTTTTTAAAAAATCCATGAAAGATTGTAATGTTGAAGTTTCGCAGTGAAAGTTGAAATTAGTGTCTTGCGTTAGTGGATAAAAGATGTGAGGATATTCGCTGAGGCAAACCAGAACCATGAATGCACGACATGCTACTACTTGAGTTGTTATGTCCTGCAACCTATTTTGGTCGAGGGCGAGCAAAATGTTAGTATGAGGGAGTTGATAGGTGTCGTTTTTACGTGTTTTGTTGCATTAGTTTTGTGTGTGTTTGCATTGTGCATGCATGAATTTCATTTACATTTTTGTCATTTTAGAGTTAACATTTGCCTATGTTCGTGTCTGACTTGTACGTGATAAATTTGTAGTTAAAATGTCCGGAGAACTAAAATCGGAACAACAATATGCAAGCCAAGAGAAATGAGTCAGAAAATTCGGCGCTCAAGCGGTAAGATTGCGGTAGAATCTTACCGCTCGAGCGCGAGTATGTATTTCCAGAAGCCTTGGACAGAGGAGTTGGCGCCCAGACGATCAAATCTTACCGCTCGGGCGCGAGGTGTGATTTTCAAAGGGTGAATTACATAAGACTTGGCGCACGGGCGGTAGAATCTTACTGCTTGAGCGCGAGTGCCGTACCTCACTAGCAGAATTACGGAGGAGTTGGCGCTCGGGCGGTAGAATCTTACCGCCCGAGCGCCACTTAATTTTTGGAAAGATTTTATGGACGATTTCTTCCCTTATTTCGGTGGAAGATGATATGGAAAGAAGGGCGGGACGATTTGGAGCATCATTCAGACAAAATTCAGCAGCCAAGAAGCAGGCTTGGAGCAAGGCTTGGAGAAGAGATTTGAAGATTTCCGAGCACCGTTCTTCGCAATTTCGTCACAACTAGATTTCTAATTTAATTTCTATTGTAAAAACATTGTTTTTCTTATTTCAATCATGACATCTTGTAGCTAATTTACATTATTTTTTGGGATTTAAGGGGATCCTACGCCAAAACCGAGTTTAGTTAATTCATATTTCGATTTATGTTTTATTCTTTATTGGGCTATTGTTTTATCGCGTTGTTAAAGCGTAGCCAACTTAAATAATTATTTTATATTGCGAGTTAGCTCGAGAGAATAGCCCGTGATAAGAACTAGTAGTATAGTCCGTTGATTTACAATTTACCTAGAAATATGAAGTCGGATACACGTCGATAGTCATAATCCGGTAGGACTGAAAGCTAGGGGATCTTATAAAACGACATGCAATTCACATGTGATAAATAATTAAAGAGATTTAATTATTTCACTGAGTAGAATTAGTTTGGCATAGCTCGAGAGGGCGTGTTCAATTGGATAGGAAATTTTGTCGGAAGCGTAAATCACCATCGAACGAATTAAGTAAATGATGAGGGGTAGGTGAACTGAAATTCCCAACAAATTCATTTCTCATTGAATTTTAATTAACCATTCTAGCTTATATATTTCATCATTTAATTTTTGAACTTTTTCATTGAGTTTTTATTTAAACATAGTAGTAGTAAACAATTATTCAAATTTCGTTGCTAAAGATTTAATAATTGAAAATAATAATTGTGAAATACAGTCTCTTGTGGAACGATACTCGTACTCTCGTATATTATACTATTACTTGACATCCTTCACTTGCGATTATTTCGAGCTTCAATATTATAAATTTTTATTAAGAATTTTATAGTACAAGTTTTGCTCGATCACTCCTCCTCATTGATTCTCACGATCAACCAATGTCTAGGAGGCATACAGTTCCACAACCCAACCAAACACGTAACCAACATGCATAACAATAATATTCATATAACATACTAAATGTGATTTAAAACTTAAACATACAGCCAAAGAAACTCGTACTTTAATATTTATTACATTTAAAATTGTATAAATTTACAGATTTGAGGCTTGACTTTCTGAGTTTCTCACAACAGGTAGTAGCCACAACTCTTTATCAGGACCTTGCTCTGATACCAACTGTAACGACCTTCACTTACTATTTAAATATGCGGAAAATAAAATTTTTCTATCTATTTAAATCCGTAAGTCTTAATTTTTAAACTCAATAAAAACCACCACATCATTTTGGAAAATTTCAAATAAATAAACCCAAAATTCAAAATTTAAAAAAATATAAACCATTCAAATTCTGAATATTATGAGGCGTAAAAAAATTAATCCACTTCGACATCCATAAAATATTTTAAAACATCGAAAGAAATATTTTGTTTCCCAACCAAAATGCAATAAAATAAATAAGAGTATTATATCAGTTTTAACATTCATTAAGTTCATAAAATGCAAGGGCATAGGGCGTGCACTGGCTATGGTCCGATCCTGCTCACTGGTCATCACCTCCAGTCTTTTAAAAAACATCGTCTGCATCAATCAAGTCTAGTAAATCTAAAGACTCAACATGCATAAACCCTGAATAACGAATACTACATAATAAAAATTAATGTCATTT
Source organism: Primulina tabacum (assembly GCF_025594145.1). Taxonomy (NCBI): domain Eukaryota; kingdom Viridiplantae; phylum Streptophyta; class Magnoliopsida; order Lamiales; family Gesneriaceae; genus Primulina; species Primulina tabacum. The sequence goes on from NC_134559.1 coordinate 15,391,758, forward strand.
AAACATACTTCATACATAAATTACCTAGGCATAAATATATGTGAGGTGACTTTCCTGCATAAACATTTTCATAAAAAATTCTTAGCTTGACATAACATAAACATAAACATTTTATGTAGAGTTCTGCTCAATGAAATTTGACACCATAACATAAATTTTTTGATCAAACTAACAACTTAGCGCTTGGCCGGCAAGGATCACTACAGCTCTATTGACTGGATATCCACTACCAATCATAAGATAAGTTGGAAAGATCTCCGGACACGTTCTCCGGCTTCTAGACCTGTACATATGTAATTTGGCCACAAGATAATTTACATACCTTGTTGGAATCAGAATTTCGGAGTTTGACAAATTAACATTGCAGAACTAATCAGTTCAACTGAACTTATTCAAACTAAAACTACCCGAACTGAAATTGCCCGAACGGATAATTTATGCACTAAAATATCGAAGGCAATCGAACTGATCGAAGCTAACTGAATCTCTATAGTTAACTGAACTATCTGTTAAGACTGATCAGCTATACAGTCAGCTCAACTGTTCGGCTATATAGTTAACTAATAGTCATTTTGACACATCATCAGCTAAGATTGTAGCCAACAACCGACATATTGTACAAGAGCAGACTAAAACTCGTAGTGAGAATGTAACAATATACTATTGTCAGAAGAATGTTGACACATTCAGAAAAGACAAATATACGGATATGAAACGTCCACTATTCGTCTTTCTTAAAAAGTACAAATTTTTTTTTCTATTCTATTCATTCGGCCAAATCCATACTTATATATAAACATATTTCTAAAATACTTTTGCGTCATTTAAAATAAATCAACCAACAATTATTTGAAAATTCAAAGAAAGTAATTCAAAAAGTAAAATCGTAAATCGTTTACCAAATCTAAACTTTGCATTATTTCAAAATAAACCTAACTCTAACATCCTCTAAAAAACCACTCAAAAGCATCATAAATCGTAAAAACCTTTAACGTAAACCTAAATCATAAACTTAATTTAAATGCGGAAAACTAGCGCTGGTCCTTTGTGTGCACCTTCAGTCCAGCAAGATCAACCATCAAGTCCCTCATTAGCATCAACATCATGCTCACCTGCATCGATAACACCAAGTGAGTCTATTGACTCAGCAAACCTTAACCATGATAGCAAGTAATACATATACAATCATAAGCAACAGTAAAAATATTTTTACTTAAAATAACTTTTCAGGAACATGCATAAACTTAAACAGTTTTCCTTTCATCATAAACATTTCCCTTTTCATCATATACGTATATGTTTTTCTTTTATTAAATTCAGATTGTTAATTGTGATTTTCGTATCAGCTGAAGGTCGATGGATCCATCTACGTGTAACCACAGTACTGGGCGGCGGGGACATCAGCGACACTCTCACCCGTCATCTGAGCCTTGGCCTTACATATCATCGTATCATCATAATCATCATATCAGTCACAATAAATTCACCTCCTTCAACTTTTCGTATTTTCATCACTTATAAAAATTAAAGCATATGTAAATAATTTTTCTTTTAAATCAAGCATGCAACATGTCTTTTACCATTAACATTTCATCATATAATTACATAAACATTTAAAATAAGCATATTAACATTATATACACCATTAATGGCATTGTCAAGACGTCTTTCATTTTTAGGTGTAAAATGACCGTTTTACCACTAGACTTAGAATTTCTCGATTTTGAATTTTTCTTACTTTCATTGTCTCTTGTTCATCCCAAATAATTATTAAAGTTTACATTAAATTTCTAATATTTTTATTTAGCTTAAATTCAAGGCTTTCGATATAATTTCCTATTTATTAATTTGTAAAGCATTTAATTCCCGTATTAATTCAAACTTTAATATTTTAATCCCAAACTTTTATCATGAACTTATCATACCTAAATTAACCTCGTGAACCATGAATCGACCCCCGTGGACCATGGTTCGACCCCTTAACCATTTAACTCAAAAACCCGAACCCTATCTTTTTCCCCCGAGCCATCTCATGTTTTCTTCGAGCCACCTCAAGCCAACCTCTGACTAGACCACCTAGGGACCCTACTGACCAGACCTGACCCATTGAACCATCTTTTAGCCTGCCACAGCTTACTGCACGTGAACCGCAGCCGCAACATGCAATATAACACTCCAACTAGACGAGGACCCTTCTACCCGAGCCACCACCAAGCTCTCACCCTCCTGACCCTCACTGGACCCTGTCAGACCTAGCCTGGACCCCCTGGCCAAGCCGTGTCATCCCTCGCACAGCTGCTACCCTCAAAAATGTTTGTTCCAACTAAATAACTTGACTATTAACTTAGATTTTCATTAAATTTAACTCGAGGAAGCAGCTTCAAAGCTCGGAAATGAGCTCAGCAGGAGGCCAAGCCACAAGTAACCGCATCCATCGAAGTGTTGTCACGGAAGGAGTAAAACCCCAGCACAAGGACACGATCTATAAGCTCAAAGCAGCTCAACCAAGTTTGTCCTAACAAGACAAAAAGGGAGCTATAAGTTGACCCAAAAGTTTGGACAAATTAAATGTGCAGGAAATGACCTTCGCATTAACCCATGAAGGAGCTGCGGGAGGAGCTAAGAGCAAGGACATATTGATGATGCAGGAAATGACCCTTTAGAAAATCAAGATGACATTTAAGGAGTGCATGAGATTTTGAGCCACATTCATGACTAATCTAGAACTTGAAGAATGCATGGGATTTTGGATTTTCATGCATGAAACTTTGTACCTACATCATGATCACATTTAACCCATTCTTGGAGGGCAAGATTTCGACCAAGAGGAGCTAGGTGGAAGGTCCTTTTTCTTCTATAAATACCAAATCAAGGATGATAGAAAAGTGTACCAAAAAAGCCTTGATAAATTTCGATTTTTCCCTTTTCCCTCACTCTCCAAAAATTTCGGTTTCCCCTCACCCTCACAAGTCACGGGTGAAGTAAAGGAAGAAAAGGAAGGAAAGATTTTGTGCAGTCCAGATTTGCTACCCGTGTCAAAGTGCTGCCCAACTGAAGACAGAGTTTGTTAGAGTTGCGCCGAAGTGCTGCCGAAAATTCAAGAGAGAACTTTGTACAAAAAAAAATTCTACAAATTGTAAGTGGGCTTTTGGCTTACGTATCTTCTTTCTATTTTTAATCTTTGATATAGATAACGTGACATGCATGTTGGTATGTCTTTTTTCGAAAATATTGCTTTGCTTGGTTTAAAAATTCGATCGATTATGTGCTCTCTTCTATGCTTCGAAATTCTTTGGTTCCGCTGTGTCTGTATGAAAACTCTGAAATCTGAATATCTGAAAAGTTCTGTCTGTGACTTCTGAATTCGGTTGCACTATTACGATTCGAATTTGAAATGGGATGAGAATTGTAGTTCTGTTCTGGACCCCATTGGTGGGTATAAAACCATGTTATGGCCTCACCCCTTAGAGGACTAACATATTGGGGACAATTTGACCATGGAAATGAGATGAGTAACAGTGTTTTGTCTGTTCTGAAATGATCTGAATTGTTTCTGTGTTGTTCTGAATCATTTGATAAGTTCTGTCTCTTACTCGATTCGTTTCCATCTTGTCAAGTTAAGAATATTAATTTTGAAAGTATGATAAAGGAAAGTTTTTAAAGAATTAAGTTCTATATGTCTCTTTGGAATCGATCGACCCCCACTTGCTAAGTGTTTTCCCAAAACACTCACCCCTTACAAATTTCAGATAAAAATGAAGAACAAGTGAACGAAGAGGAGCAAGAGGCATTTTGGGGATGGTGATTAGATTTCGAGATCGGGAAATCTAGAATTTGTACCCTTTTTTTTGTTTAGTTTCTGCACACTCTGATGTAAAAAGTTTTATCTTTTGTCATTGTAAGACAATACTCTATTTATGAAAAAGACCGGTTTGATTTGATACGAGGCTTTATTGTTTTCAATTTAATTGTTAAACAATGCCGGATGTCACCGACGCTTCGGACTCGGGGCGTGACACAATCTCTCAAAGTCTACTATATTGTCATAGATAAAAGATTAGGGGCCTCGCCCCTAGAATATAATGTAAGCTCAAATCACTGTATCTCGGACTGTAATGGTCTCTGAAGTGATAATTGAGTAGTGACTGCTGTCTTTCGACTCAATGCATCCGCTACCACATTAGCTTTTCCCCGATGGTAGCTAATATCACAGTCGTAGTCCTTTACTAATTCTAGTAATCTTCGTTGCCTCATATTCAACTCTCTTTTAGTGAAGAAGTACTTCAAAATTTTATGGTCGGTGAAAATCTTGCACTTCTCCTCATACAAATAATGTCTCCAAATCTTTAGTGCAAACACCACTGCGGCGAGCTCAAGATCATGTGTGGAGTAATTTTTCTCATGAACCTTCAATTGTCTAGATGCATAGGCTATAACTCGGTCATTATGCATCAAAAGTGCGCCCAAACCAAGTTTTGAAGCGTCCGTATAAATTAACATACTCTCTTTACCCCGATGGCATTGACAGAACCAAGGCTGAAGTCAAAGCTCGCTTCAACTTCTCAAAACTTTCTAGGCATTTGGGTTCCCATATAAACTTTGCATTCTTCTTTGTCAAGGCGGTCATGGGTATCGCAATAGAATAGAATCCTTGTATGAACTTTCGGTAATAGCCAGCTAGACCCAAGAAACTACGGATCTGGGTTACGCTCTTCGGTACTGGTTATTATTTGACTGCCTCGACTTTTCTTGGATCAACTTCAACCCCATCTTTAGAAATGATGTGGCCTAAGAACGCCACTCTCTCGAGCCAAAACTCGCACTTGCTGAACTTAGCAAATAACTTTCTATCTTGCAACAATTGTAGAGTCGTCCTCAGGTGCTGACTATGCTCCTCTTGGCTCTTCGAATAAATCAAAATAACATCGATGAAGACTATAAAAATTGATCCAGATATGGCTGAAATACGCGATTCATGAGATCAATGAAGATCGCTGGCGCATTGGTCAACCCAAATGGCATGACCATGAACTCATAATGCACATATCGAGTCTTAAACGCTATCTTATGAATATCCGACTCCTTAACCTTTAACTGATGGTATCCAGAACAAAGATCTATTTTTGAGAATATCGATGCTCCTTGTAATTGATAAAATAAGTCTTCAATTCTCGGTAAATGATACTTGTTCTTGATGGTGACTCTATACAACTCTCGATAGTCAACGTAGAGTAACATACTTCCATCCTTTTTCTTCACAAATAATACCGGTGCGCCCCACGGAGAATAACTAGGGCGAATAAATTGTCCTGCAATTCCTGAATTTGATCTTTTAATTCTTTCATCTCGGCGGGTGCTAGACGAAAGGGCGCTTTATAAATTGGTACAATGTCCGGCATCAACTCAATAGAAAATTCCACCTCACGGTCCGGTGGAATGCCAGAAACGTCCTCAGGAAAGACGCAAGGAAAGTCTTTGACGACCTCAACATCCTCTAGCTTCTGAGTGTCAGGGACATGTGCTAAAGTAACACATGCTAGGAAAGCTTGGCATCCTCGTCGCATAAGTTTCCTCGCGCACATACAAGAGATAATGTGCGGCATTTGCTTGTTCCTCGCTGTCTCAAAGATAAAAGATTTCCCGCTGGGTGGTCGAATAGACACTGACCTCTGTCGAAAATATATCAAAGCTCCATTCAATAATAGTCAATCCATGCCAAGTATAATGTCGAATTTAGGCATTGGAAGTACGATCAGATCTGCCCGAACCACATCTTTTTGCAAACGAAGCTTCAGATTATTCACGATGCTTGAAGTGACCATTTGATCACCAGAAGGAATAGAAACCTTGAATCCCAATCTCATATCCTCGGGTATAATATTTAGTCGTTTGACGAATGTCTCGGATATGAATGAGTGTGTAGCTCCCGAATCCAGCAATGCGTAGGTAGCTACACCTAGTATGAATATCCTTCATGCGACGAATATACCGTCAAATCTATTCGTGTTGAAACTTAAAGAATTTTTATCACTATATTTTTTTTCCAAAGTTTTTGAAAACCAAATGTTTAGACCCTAATATTTCTCGAAAAATTACATTTCCATCCCTTAAATTTTCAAAAATTGCTTTATAATCCCCAAAAGTTTCGAATATTGCATCTTTGCCTGCAAGATTTTTGAAAATTCTTATCCTTACCCCATAAATTTCGAATTCCATAAATTTAGGCTCTAAATTCTTGAATATTATTGTTTTGATCCTTAGAAATTTCAGAATTTATGAAATAGCCCTTGATTTTGGGAGGTTTGAAGATTAGTTCTTAAGAGTTAAAAATTCCATATTTAGCCTTGAGTTTTCGGCTCCTCTCGATTTCGGTCCTCAGATTCTTCAAAAATTTTAGATGGGTCCTAAAAATCTCTGCTAAGTGCAATTCACCCCTAGATTTTTTGAATTTTGCAATTTGGTCCTCATAAATTTCAAAAATATCCATTCATGCTCGATTTTTTTTTTATTTTTCTCAATTTTTATCAACTATGGTAGAGCATGCAACCTAATTTCCAATAGGTTCTCCTTGATTCCAAATCAATTCTAATATCCAATTTAACATTTCATGCAATAAAATCAATAAAAAAAATTTAATTAACTAGGTTACCGGTGATTAGGGTCGTGTCTGGCTCCTCCTCGACTTCCTCAGCGTGCATCACATAAGCTCTACCCACAGTAGGTTCTTTCTTCTTCGGGCAATCAGCAGCTTTATGTCCTTCTTATTTGCATATGAAGCACTTGTATGTCTCCCACATGCATTTTCCAAAATGTAAGAGATTGCACTATTTGCACAGTGGCCTCTCCACAGGTTTTAGTGCTCCAGGTTGTGGTGGCTTTGGTTGTCCCGGCTTTTTCACTTGCCCTTGGGGCTTCTGTTGCCCTTGAGCTCTAGGAGGTCCCATAAATGGGTTCTTATTCGGTTGAGAACCTTGCTGGTGTTGCTTCCTCTTGCACTGCATCTCGAAATCAATGTCCCTCAAGGCTTGCTCGGCTTGAAATGCACAGGCAGTGGCAGCCGCATAATCCACCGGTCGAAACAACATCACATCATGGTGTATAGCAGGTCGTAAGCCATACAAAAAGTGCCTAAGTTTCTCAGCAGCATCTCTAGCAGTAACGGGCACAAAGTGATAACCCTATCAAACTTCCTCACGAACTCGGCCATAGTCGCGTCCCCCTGGCGGAGACTCATGAATTCTCTCTTCAAGCGTCCTCGGACGTTATCAGTGAAGTATTTCTCATAGAAAATGTTCTTGAATTGCTCCCAAGTGAGTATGGAAAGATTGACACCATGTTCAGCTCCTTTCCACCAAAGAGAAGCATCATCTCGAAGCATATATGTAGCACACCTTACTCGGTCAGCATGTCCCATATTCAGATAATGAAAGTGCACCTCAAGTGCTCGAATCCAACCCTCAACAGCATATGGGTTGGTGGTGCTAGAAAATTCCTTCGGACCCAGCCCCCGGAACTGGTCATAAACGTCGTGTTGTGGCCTCAGAGCCTGCTGAAACTGCTGCTCAAAGAAGCGTGCCATGCCCTCGAGTGCACGAATAGCAGTATCCCCATTAGGAGGTGGGGGTGCATTTCCTTGACGATCCCCATTGGTCTCAACTTGCCTATCAGTACTAGGTGCGCTTCTAGGGGCATTATATCTGAACGTATTCCAAATTCTAAACCAACATGCATTTAAATCTAAGTTTCTAACCATGCAGCATATACTAATCCCCTTTTGAGAAACTTTAAGCATATATAAATTTAACCTCAAAAAAGCAATTAAATATGTTGTTAGGATCGGTTGATAGGTTGAGATGTGTTTCGAAGGGAGGGTTGAATAAACACTCACGATATTTGAATCTTTTCGGTTGAAGTGTCAGTTCTGTGAGAAACTGAAACTAGGAATCTAGTCAATGACAATCAGTTTAACTGACAACAATTGCGGAAATAAACTGAGTGAAAGATAGAATAAATAACTGAATTAATAACACGAAGATTTATGGATGTTCGAAGAATAAAATAACTCCTACGTCACCCCTTCTATCACAAGGATATGATATGCACTAAAAGACTTTGATCAATACAAAGATTGTACAGACCCCCTTCAGTTTAGTCTTAACTGCCAAAACTGAAACTCTTAGTTTACTAAATAACTCACAGTTCTTCGACTGAACTTAGCACAACTGATCTAGATAAGATCAAATAAACAATAAAACTATTTGTGCTTGTAAGCTCGAAAGATAGCCTCAAATGCTACAAATAAATCAACTAAGTGTGAGCTTTTGATCTTTGAGTGAGAGTTATGAATTTAGCAGGGTAACAGGAAGCTTGAGAATAGATAGATCGATTGGTTACTTGCTCAACTGCTCTTCTCACCTATTTACAAGCTTCTCTTCAACGGTAACTTTAAATGTAATTTGAATCAATATATCCGTTGATTGCCACGTCGATATTCTTCTTACATTCGTACACTGTAAGCTCTGAAATGCGGCGTTCCACTACGAGTTGCAGTGTGCTTTGTACTGTTGTTGGTTGAATGTCCTTTTCAACTGATGACGTGTACAGCTGAATGATCAGCTGATAAGCTCACAACTGAATATGTCAAATGATCAGTTTCCAACTGATCAGTCAGTTTTCTTCGATAGTTCAGTTCAGCTGGTTTCAATTGCCTTCGATAAACTGCACATTAATCTTCAATTAGGCAACTGTCAGTTGATATGTGTAGTTCAGTTACTACAATTTACTTGATCAGTTAGTCCAATTAATTAATCAATTAGTTTTTCAAAATACCGAAATTAAGTTTCCAACATATGTAACTTAAACGTATAAACCATGTATAAAAATGTAGGTATCATCATAAAAATCATATAAAGAAATTAAACTTACAGACTTGAGGTTTGACGACTGAGCTTTCCAGAACTGACAGTGGCACAACCCTTTGCAAGAACATTGCTCTGATACCAAATGAAACGTCCACTACTCGTCTTTCTTAAAAAGTACTAAATCCTTTTTTCCTATTCTATTCATTCGGCCGAATCCATACTTATATATAACCATATTTCTAAAATACTTTTGCGCCATTTAAAATAAATCAACCAACTATTATTTGTAAATTCAAAGAAAGTAATTCAAAACGTAAAATCGTAAATAGTTTACCAAATCTAAACTTAGCATTATTTAAAAATAAACCTAACTCTAACATACTCTCAAAAATCACTCAAAAGCATCATAAGTCGTAAAAATCTTTAACGTAAAATTAAATCATAAACTTAATTTAAATGTAGAAAACTAGCGATGGTTCCCGGGTTGTGTGCACCTTCAGTCCAGCAAGATCAACCATCAAGTCCCTCATTAGCATCAACATCATGCTGACCTGCATCGATAACATCTAGCGAGTCTGTTGACTCAGCAAACCTTAACCATGATAGCAAGTAATATATATACAATCCCAAGCAACAGTAAAAATATATTTACTTAAAATAACTTTTCATGAACATGCATAAACTTTAACATTTTTCCTTTCATCATATACGTATACGTTTTTCTTTTATTGAATTCGGATCGCTAATTGTGACTTTCGTATCAGCTGAAGGTCGATGGATCCATCTACGTGTAACCACAGTACTAAGCGGCGGGGACATCAGCGACACTCTTACCCGTCAACTGAGCTTTGGCCTTACATATCATCGTATCATCATAATCATCATATCATCGTATTAGTCACAATCACTTCATCTCCTTCAACTTTTCATATTTTCATCACTTATAAAAATTAAAACATATATAAATCATTTTTATTTTAAACCAAGCATGCAATATGTCTTTTAGCATTAAAATTTCATCATATAATATCATAAATATTTTAAAAAAGCATATTAACATTATTTACAGCATTAAGGACACTGCTAGGACGTCTATTATTTTTAGGTGTAAAATGATCGTTTTACCCCTAGAATTAGAATTTCTCGATTTTGTCTTTTTCTTACTTTCATTGACTCTAGACAATCCCAAATAATTATTTAAGCTTATATTAATTTCTAAAATTTTTATTTAGCTTAAATTAGATGATTTCGATTTAATTTCTTATTTATTAATTTGTAAAGCATTTAATTCATGTATTAATTCAAACTTTAATATTTTAATCTCGAACTTTTATCTTGAACTTTTCATACATAAATTACCCTCGTGAACCATGAAACGACCCTTGTGCACCATGGTTCGACCCCTTAACCATTTAACTCAAAAACCCGAACCCTAGCTTTTTTCCTCCCGAGCCATTTCATGTTTTCTTCGAGCCACACCCGAGACACCTCGAGCCAACCCCTGACCTGACCACCTAGGGACCCTACTGACCAGCTCTGACCCATTGAACCAGCCCCTAGCCTGCCACAGCTTGCTGCACGTGAACCTCGGCCGCAACATGCAATATAACACTCCAACTGGACGAGGACCCTTCTACCCAAGCCACCACCGAGCCCTCACCCTCTTGACCCTGTCAAACCTAGCTTGGACCCCCTGGCCAAGCTGTGTCATCCCTCGCACAGCTGCTGCCCTCAGTTAGCATGGGAAGAGTCCTATCTCGCATGGACTCTTCCCTAGCCGCTGTGCATGAGTCCTAGCCATACTAGGACTCTTCCTCACACCTAACCACGTCCATCTCGAGCCTGGTCAAACCTTGGTCGAGCCGCACGCACTGCTTCAAACTAGCCAAACCCTAGTTCACAAACATGTGAATTTTCGATCAACCCTTCCACCTTCTTGTCCAGCCCTTGTGTAACATCCGAAAAACCAAACCTACATAAACCACATCCATGTAAATTAATTGAATTACTTAACTGTTTTATTTAATCGATTTCAAATGCTTACTTGATATTTATTAAATGATTAAAAGTATGATTGCATGATTAAATGATTATATGGCATGTTTTCATTAAATTGATGGATTTTACCTTAATATTCGATAATAGGCAGGGGAAAGGAGATTGGGGACGACCAAGACAGGAATATTTTTTTCTTTAAATATTTTCAAGGCTTTCTAATATGATTAAAAATGATTTAATTTTTCTAAAAATGTTAGAGTTTGAATTATTTTACAAGTCGAGCTCGATTTTTCTCGGGAAGTCGGTTTTGGGCAAACGACGAGTTTTCAAAAGATCAAAAATATTATTTTTTGAAACTAAATTTTATAAAATTTTATGTTTCAATTAAATAAGATTTATCGGGCCCAATTTAACTAAATTGAGTAGGCTCAATTGCTCCTATACTTGGAGGACCAAAACCAAAACCCATTAGCATGCAAAAATTAAATCTATAAATTGAAACCTAAGATTCTAAACACTTCATTCAGCCATTTTACACACACTTTACGCACACTAAGGTTTGAAAATATCAAGAAGAATAAAAGCTAGGGTTCTTCGTCGTCCGGTCGTCCAACTTCGCTCCCTCGCCAACGATTGAATATTCTAGCGTTTTAAATGTAAACACACGTTTTCTAAACCCTTTGAAGCGTCATTCAAACAATATTATGCATGTTATGATTATCTTTGCATGAAAAATAAGTTTGTATGATTGGTTGAGTGTCAGAACAAATATTTTTAAAAGTTTGGATGCTTTTACGTTTGTTTTGAAAACGTTATGAAACCTAAGGACACGCTGCCATTAAGGGATGTTTAAGGGACGGAAAAGAGTCATAAAACTGAATAAATGAGGGCTGGAATCGAAGGGAAAGCTAGGAGAACACCTAGGGTTTCCTAGCATCATAATTGGGAAGGTGGCTCGACTAGCTTGCATGGTCACGTGGGGAGCGGGCAGGGCTGGTCCAAGGTCAGGGTTGGTCTTGGTCTAGGGCTAGGTTGGGTCCTGGGGCAGCTTGGGTTCGAGGGACTGGGTAGGGAAGAGTCCTAGTAAGCTAGGACTCTCCCACACGCACGCATGGGTTTGGTTCGGGAGAGGGGAGTCTTACGGCTGGCATGGGTGCGAGCCAGGCTGGTCCATTAGGGTCCAAGGAAGGTGGTCAGAGGTCGGGTCATGGGTTGGTGGAGAGTGGTTCGCTGATGGCTCGACCACAGCAAGAGAATTCGTGCACGCAGCTTGTATCTGAAGCAGGTGGCTCGCGGCGTGGGTTCAAGGGCCTGGGTTGGGCGTGGTCTAGGGTCGTTGAGGGTCAGGTGGTCTCCGTGGTTGCTTGAGTAGGAGAGTCCTAGTTAGCTAAGAGTCCTAGCGAAGTTAGGAAGCTCACGCCCAGCTTTTGTGTCCTGGTTGCAGGTCTCGTGCACTAGCTAGGGGCTGGTTCTAAGGGTTAGGGTTTGTCAGGATGGTACCTAGATGGGTTGGCTAGGGTCGGGCTCGAGGTGGCTTGACCATGGCTCGAAAAAATAGGGAGATGGCTCGGTGGTCTTGGTTAAGGGTCAATATTGCGATAATTAATGAATAAATTTGAACCATGGGCCCACGGAGGTGGTTCATGGCTCACAAGGGTATTTTAAGTAATAAAAAGTCTATGTTTAAAGTTTGGAAAAAAAATATTAAAGTTTGAATTTATTAGAGAATTAAACGCCTCACGAATTATTAATTAGAGAATTAAATAGAAAGCCTCCAATTAAGCTGAATAAAATTATGAAAAATTATATTTAATCTTAAATAATTATTTGGGATAAGCCCATGTCATTAAAAGTAAGAAAAAGTCAAAATCGAGAAATTTTATTTCTAGGGGCAAAACGGTCATTTTACACTTAGGATTACGTAAAAACTTGGCAGCGTCTCGAAGGATCATAACGCATGTTAAATGATTTAAAATGTGATTTTTATGAAAATATGATATTTTATGATTTAGGGTAAAGCTGTGCAATTTTTACTATTACAATGTTATTTTTGAAAAGTTATGATATTTTACGCTTTTAAAAGAAAATGAAAAATATTTTGAGGGATGTGAATTAACTGTGACAAACGATAGAGGATATGTGGGGTATCCGTTTTAAGAAGAAACAATGAACTTACAACTTTGTGGGGATTTCATGAGGGAAAAGACCCCAGAGGGAGCCTGTCTAAGGGAAAAGACCCCAGAGGGAGCCCGACAATTGTATTTCAACGGCGGAGCCTATTGCTCCCCCATGGGCCATTTGGAGCTGAAGACTGATCAGTCGACCAGAGGATAAATGTTAGTCACTTACAAAGATCAAACTTCACCCAAAATGATAAATGATTGAAAAATTTACGATTTATTTATGCTTAAAATTATTTTGAATAAAAGTATGATTTTTATGCATATGATTGTATATATATTATTTCCTACTCATGTTTAGAATGTGCTGAGTTATTAGACTAACTAGGTTTGAATGATGCAATATTTGATGATTTGAGGAGGCGCTTACGCTTGAGTGGATCAAGTGCGGCAGTACACTCCCGATGGACATTTATTTTCCGCACTAGATTGATAGATAAAATATTTAAAGGATTATTGTTAATGATTTTATTAGAGATTTTTATGCTTTAATTTTACGTTAGTTGATCTTTTTAAAGATCGACATAGGATTTTTGGTTAGTTGATGATTTAGAGATATTTTTATGCACTTGAGATTCAAATGTTAAATTATTATGATTTATGAAAATGTTAAGTTATTTTATTAGTAATTTTCGAGTTTTGGATATATATATATATATAAAAATTTATTGGACTTTTCAGTTTGTATCAGATCCAGGGTTCCTCAAAGGATTGTGTATTGTCACTCCGAGAATCTCAAGAAGTCACGCCTCAAATATGTGAGTTTTTACTGCTTTATATGTTAAAATTCTAATAAAATGCTTTTATAATACATGATATAAATATTAGTTGCATGCTGCAGGTAAAAGATTAAAAGCATGTTGGTTACGTGGTTTGGACGATGTATACAGATATGCCTCCTAGAATGATTTTGCGTAGTATTGGTGAGGATAGATATGAGGAGGAGATTCCACAACCTCCACCTAATCAAGATGCTAGTGCCCGTGTACTAGCCGGTATGACACGTTTACTAGAGCAACACTTAGGAAATGGAGCGAGGGTTAGACCGGAGGATGCATATGAGCGTTTTAGGAGGATGAACCCCGAGGATTTTAATGGCACTACTGATCCATTCGTTATTGAGGGATGGATTCGATCTTTAGAGGTTATTTTTCGTTACATGGATATGGTGGATGCTGACCAAGTTCGTTGTACCATCTATCTACTGAAGGGTGAAGCTTCCTTATGGTTGGAGGGAGCAGAGCGAGGGGTGAACTTAGAGACTTTAACTTCAGAAGATTTCAAGAGGGTGTTCTATTATAAATACTTCACTTCTGATGTTCGTTCTAGGCTTAAAAGAGAGTTCATGAGTCTCCATCAGGAGCATTGGTCTGTTGCCGAGTTTGTGCAGAAGTTTGATAGGGGTTGTCATTTTGTCCCCTTGATTGCTAATGATGCGGCGGAAAAATTACGACATTTTCTAGATGGTTTGAGGCCGACAATCCTTCGTGATGTGAATCTCGGCGATCCTATTGTTTATACTACTGTCATTTCCAAAGAGTTTAGAACCGAGCAGTCACTCAAGGACATTGATTGGGAGATGCATCGAAAGAGAAATCGTGCTCAGCAAGCTAGTCAGCAAAATAAGAAGCCTTATACGGGACCACCTAATCAACTGAAACCACAAAAACCACAAGGACAACCACCTAAAGGGAACATTCCGAAGATTGATGAGAAACCATTGTGCAAGGAGTGCAAACGTCAACATTATGGCAAGTGCAGGTGGGTCACTTACAAGTGCTTCAAGTGTGGAGAGTTGGGACACAAGGCTGGGGATGGCCCAAAGCTCAAGCAACTCACTGCTAAAAGGGTCTAAGTGATGCAAACTGAGGAGGCTGAGGCAGAGCCGACACAACACTGATTTCTAGGTAACCTAGCAGTTTAACATTTTTACGATGTTTTTATTGCATGAAATGTTAAAATTGGTTAAGGGAATTGATTGGATTAATGAAGAACTTAGAGAAAAATAGGGTGCATGCACTACTGGAGCTGGATTTAGGAGACGATTGGGAATTTTTGGGTTAGTAATACGATTTTCGAGATTGTGGGGACCGAAAAGAAAATAAAAATTAGCTAGAGGGTTAAGTATGAAGTGGATAAGGGAGTCTATACCTTGAAATTATAAAGACAAGGAAAATTTCGAGGACGAAATTCTTTTAGGTGGGGGGGGGGGGGGGGGGGGGGTTTCCTAGCATCATAATTGGGAAGGTGGCTCGGCTAGCTTGCATGGTCACATGGGGAGCGGCCAGGGCTAGTCCAGGATCAGGGTTGGTCTCGGTCTAGGGCTAGGTTGGGTCCTGGGGTGGCTAGGGATTCCAAGGACTTGCTAGGGAAGAGTCCTAAGAGTCCTAGTGAAATAGGACTCTCCCCCACGCACGCATGGGTTTGGTTCGGGAGAGGGGATGCTTGCGGCTGGCCTGTGTGCGAGCCAGTCTAGTGCATCTAGGTCCAAGGGAAGTGGTCAGGGGTCATGTCATGTGTTGGTGCAGAGTGGTTCGCTGATGGCTCGACCACAGCAAGGGAGTTCGTGCGCACAGCTTGTTTCTGAAGCAGGTGGCTCGCAGCATGGGTTCAAGGGCCTGGGTTGGGCTTGGTTGGGTCTGGGCGTGGTCCAAGGTCAGTGAGGGTCAGGTGGTGGCTCGAATAGGAGAGTTTTAGTTGGCTAAGAGTCCTAGCGAAGGTAGGAAGCTCACGCACAACTTTTATGTCCGGGTTTCAGGGCTCGTACGCAAGCTAGGGGCTGGTTCTAAGGGTCACGGTTAGTCAAGAGGGTACCTAGATGGTTTGGCTATGGTCTGGCACGAGGTGGCTCGATCGTGGCTCGACAAAATAGGGAGATGGCTCGGTGGTCTTCGTTAATTTTCAATATTGCAAAAATTAATGAATAAATTCGAACCATGGGTCCACGGGGGAGGTTCATGGCTCAAAAGGGTAGTTTAAGTAATAAAAAGTCTATGTTTAAAGTATGGGAAGAAAATATTAAAGTTTGAATTTATTCAAGAATTAAACTCCTCATGAATTATTAATTAGAGAATTAAATAGAAAGCCTCTTATTAAGGTGAATAAAATTATGAAAAATAATATTTAAGTTTAAATAATTATTTGGGATAAGCCCATGTCATTAAGAGTAAAAAAAAGTCAAAATCGAGAAATTTTACGTCTAGGGGCAAAACTATCATTTTACACTTGGAAATTACGTAAAATCTTGGCAGCGTCCCGAAGCATCATAATGCATGTTAAATGATTTAAAATGATGATTTTTATGAAAATATGATATTTTTTTATTTATGGTAAAACTGTGCAATTTTTAATGTTAAAATTTTATTTTCGGAAAGTTATGATATTTTACGGTTTTAAAAGAAAATGAAAAATATTTTAAGGGATGTGAATTGACTATGAAAAACGATAGAGGATATGTGGGGGATCCATTTTAAGAAGGAACGGTGAACTTACAACTTTGTGGGGATGTCGTGAGGGAAAAGACCCAGAGGGAGCCCGTTTACGGGAGAAGACTTTAGAGGGAGCCCGACGATCGTATTTCCACGGCGGAACCTAGTGCCCGCCTCCATGGGCCAATTGGAGCTGAAGACTGATCAGTGGACCAGAGATAAATGCTAGTCACTTTTAAAGATTAAACTTCACCCAAAATGATAAAGGATTGAAAATACGAAAAAATGATTTTACGATTTACGATTTATTTATGCTTAAAAATATTTTAAATAAAAGTATAATTTTTATGCATGTGATTGTATATATATTATTTGCTACTCATGTTTAGAACGTGCTGAGTCATTAGACTCACTAGGTTTGAATGATGCAGAATTTGATGATTTGAGGAGGCGCTGACGCTTGAGTAGTTAGAGTGCGGCAGTACACTCTCGAGGGACATTTATTTTTCGCACTAGATAGATAGATAAAAGATTTAAAGGATTATTGTTAATGATTTTATTAGAGATTTTTATGCTTTAATTTTATGTTAGTTGATCTTTTTAAAGGTCGAGTAGGATTTTTGATTAGTTGATGATTTATGGATATTTTTCAGCAATTTAGATTCAAATGTTAAATTATTATGATTTATGAAAATGTTAAGTTATTTTATTTGTAATATTCGAGTTTATGATATATTAAAAAAATTTAGTAGATGTTTCACCTTGCATCAGCTTGTCTAGGCCCTTAAACCCTCTTAAACTTGTCCGTTATTATTGTCCCAGGATGGCAGCCTCTTTATGCAACATATACATGAGTTTCAAATCACACAAACACAAGTTCTTGATCATGGCATGTCAAAAAACGAAATAAATACATGGTGAACATATTTTAGATGCAAACATGCTTCAAATCAATAATATGGTGTGATATTTGAGAAAAAAGAGATTAAGGCGTGCCTTTGCGTTTATTACGCACGAAAACGAGTTGGTGACGCGAATAACGGTGACTTAGATACCCTAGGCTGAATTCTTCCTCAAAACTGTGGCTTTTTCTCCTCAAAATCTCGTGTGTGTGCATGTGTTTGCTGCTAGGGAGAGTTCAATAATTAATTAGAAGGATGGGGCGTGTGATATAAGGGTTTTGAGGAGGGTTTGCTAGCTTTTTTATTTAATTAAAACACCTAGTACAAGCTTAGGCTCATCAACATGGTATACTAGGCCCATTAAACCAATTAAATAATATTTAAAATATTTTATTTAGAAAAAGTTGTGAAAATATTTGCAGAGTTCTTAAAATGTTCATATTTTTGTCGAAAATCGAATACCGTTTAAAAATACATCTCGGCGTATAAAATTACCCCAGAACACCCAATTTTCAAAAATATCATATAGCATGTACCATATTTTAAATAATTAAAAATAATTATTTAATAAAAATATTTTTTTCTTTTTTCAGCCCTCGGTCTCCGTTCCTCGATCACATCTCGAATACCTTTAAAACACATTTATATTCATTATAACAATAAACCTTTTTTTTAAACATGTAATCATGCATATCATAATTAATTCATGCCATTAAAACATTTTAATTAGTCATTTTTCATTTTCCTTGGATGTTCATTGTTTAAATTATTTTTTGAGTATTCAATCTATCAGTCAGTTTATTTCCGCACTAAATTAGTTAACTGATTGACATTGATAACAAGATTCTCGAATTCAGTTTATCACTAAAATGATTCACCCTATCGAAACGATTTGAAAATCTTGAAGTTTTTATCCAACCCCCCCTTCTAAACACTTTCACCCGTCAAATCGATCCTAACAACTGGTATCAGAGCGGTTGTCAATCTTGTTTTTGAATACTTACTATCCATTCATCTAATCATCATGTCGTCTTTCAATAAAATCCCCATGTTCTCAAGAGAGTAATTCGATGACTGGAAGATCACAATGCAGGCTCATTTAGCTACACAAGACGATGATATGTGATACGTCATATTGAAAAACAAAGAAAACAATGCACAGCTGAAGACAAGAGAAAAGCCAATTTGGACAATGCCGCAAAGGACATTCTGTACAAAACATTGGACAAAATCACATTCAGTAAGATCAAGATGTGCATAATAGCCAAAGAAATTTGGGAGAAACTGATCCAGTTATACGAAGGCAACGAGCAAACAAAAGAGAACAAAATCTCAGTTGCTATACAAAAATTTGATAACATCAAGATGAAAACTAGAGAGTCAATGAATAAATATGATGAACGAGTCAGCAGTATCATCAATGAACTGAATGCACTTGGAAAAGTGTATTAAAATAAAGAAATTGCGTTGAAAGTTGTTCGAGGTCTTCCCAAAGAATGGGATATAAGACGATGGCTATGAGAGAATCAAAATACATGAACAAGGTAGAATTACACGACTTGTTTGCCGATCTTAAAGCCTATGAATTCGAATTATAAACGAAAGAAAGAGAACCTTTAACACCACCAGTTACAGCTGCTCTCAGTGCCATGAAACAGAAACCAACTGGTTTAGCTGAAAAGACTGTAGAACAGTTGAGTAATGACGCCATGTCATTATTTGTCGAAAATTTTGGAAAATTCATGAGAAGAAATAAAGGTTCATTCCAAAGACAATATCAAAAGAACACCTCTAAGGAAGAGCCAAATTCTTGCTACAACTATGGCAAAACAGGACATTTCATTGGTGATTGTCCTAAGCCAAAGAAGAACAATCGATATTCAATTGAAAAGGGAAAGAAGTCAGTTGAGCACAAAAGAAGAGACAAGAATGATAACAGATCATTCAAAAAGAAACATGAAGTTCTGTTGGCCGAAGAAAGTAAGTCTAAACATCAGTTTTGGAGACAACTCAAAAGTTAGAACTGTGGGTAAGGGTAAGCTTATCCATAGTAATATTGTTATTA